>NC_140571.1:36612155-37212155 GCF_057381845.1 Rhamphochromis longiceps
ACAAGTTACCATCAAGTGCGGGATCTACCAAGGAGATGCTCTGTCCCCACTGCTGTTCTGCATAGGCCTGAACCCCCTCAGTGAGATCATTAACACAAAGAGAGGGAAGGTAGTCAGAACTGAGGGGATTGAACTACCAGAAGGCAACATTGCAGACATAGAGGACAGTTACAAGTACCTGGGGATCCCGCAGGCAAATGGGAACCATGAAGAGGCCGCTAGAAAGGCTGCAACCACCAAGTACCTGCAGAGGGTCAGGCAAGTCCTGAGGAGTCAGCTGAATGGTAAGAACAAGATCCGGGCCATCAACACATACGCCCTGCCCGTGATCAGATACCCTGCTGGGGTAATAAGCTGGCCAAAGGAGGAGATAGAAACCACTGACATAAAGACAAGAAAGCTCCTTACCATGCATGGAGGGTTTCACCCCAAGTCCAGCACCCTGAGGCTGTACGATAAGCGGAAGGAAGGGGGCCGGGGACTGGTGAGTGTCAGCACCACAGTCCAGGATGAGACAACGAACATCCAAGAATACATTGGGAAGATGGCCCCAACTGACCGAGTGCTCAGTGAATACCTCAGGCAGCAGAAACCCAAGAAAGAGGAGGGAGACGAGGAACCATCATGGAAGGACAGGCCCCTGCACGGTATGTACCACCGGCAGATAGAGGAGGTGGCTGATATCCAGAAATCCTACCAGTGGCTGGACAAAGCTGGACTGAAAGACAGCACAGAGGCACTAATCATGGCAGCACAAGAACAAGCTCTGAGCACAAGATCCATAGAGGCTGGGGTCTATCACACCAGGCAAGACCCCAGGTGCAGGCTGTGTAAAGATGCCCCAGAGACAATCCAGCACATAACAGCAGGGTGCAAGATGCTAGCAGGCAAGGCATACATGGAACGCCATAACCAAGTGGCCGGCATAGTGTACAGGAACATCTGTGCCGAGTATAACCTGGAAGTCCCGAGGTCAAAATGGGAGATGCCCCCAAGGGTGGTGGAGAATGACCGAGCTAAGATCCTGTGGGACTTCCAGATACAGACGGACAAAATGGTGGTGGCTAACCAACCGGACATAGTGGTGGTAGACAAACAGAAGAAGGCGGCCGTAGTGATCGATGTAGCGGTTCCGAATGACAGCAATATCAGGAAGAAGGAACACGAGAAGCTGGAGAAATACCAAGGGCTCAGAGAAGAGCTCGAGAGGATGTGGAGGGTGAAGGTAACGGTGGTCCCCGTGGTAATCGGAGCACTAGGTGCGGTGACTCCCAAGCTAGGCGAGTGGCTCCAGCAGATCCCGGGAACAACATCGGAAATCTCTGTCCAGAAGAGCGCAGTCCTGGGAACAGCTAAGATACTGCGCAGGACCCTCAAGCTCCCAGGCCTCTGGTAGAGGACCCGAGCTTGAAGGATAAACCGCCCGCAGGGGCGTGCTGGGTGTTTTTTATATATATATATATACATACATACATACATATACACACACATATACACACACATGCATCGCGACTGGAGTATTAGTTTTGTCAGCCAATGACAAAACATCTGCTGTTCTTTCATATTACAGAAAACAGCAGGAGACCTTGCAATGAAATACAACTACTGGATTGCAATATTTGAGATGTTAAAAAGGAAGTCTGCTTGCTAGCTGTGGGCAGTTCTTGTTCTGTTTTGTTCACAATGATTATTCTGAATTGATGTTAGAATAAAAATATGAAAAGTCAATAAAATAATTAAGAAGTCTTTTTTTTTATAAACCACATATTTCTGTCACTGGCAACCGCAGTGACTGAGTAGTTGAGAGTGGTGGTTGGAAGTTGCAGGTACTCACTGTGAAATTGATTGGTGAAGCCCAAGTGAGGCAGGCCTAGAGGCTGTCAGTGGTAATTAGGGTAATTAGGAAAAAAATGTGTATTTCCTGACTAGCTGGTGAGTAGTTGCAAGAGGCTGCTTGCTGTAGCAAAGTGGAATTGATTGCAAAGGTGTATAGAGCACTGAACCAAAAACCTCCTTGTATTTGCTTTAGTTGCAAACACATTTCCATGGTTGCCCATAGACAGTATGGAAAACACTGACTGGTCTGCACACAAGAAATGGAGATCATTCCCCTTTAAAGTAAAAGATGAAATTTTTGAAAAGTGTTAGTTTCTGTTAGTTAACACTGAAGGCAAAGTTTTGGTTTGACTTGCACTTTTCCAAGTTACGCTACCATTCGGTGGTTAGCTTTTATCGGGGCGACCATGGTTCAGGGGGTTGGGAAGCTCATCTTGTAACTGGAAGGTTACCGGTTCGATCCCCTGCTCTGTCTGTCTTGGTCGTTGTGTCCTTGGGCAAGACACTTCACCTACCGCCTACTGGTGTTGGCCAGAGGGGCCGATGGCGCGATATGGCAGCCTCGCTTCTATCAGCCTGCCCCAGTGCAGCTGTGGCTACAACTGTAGCTTGCCTCCACCAGTGTGTGAGAGTGAATGAATAGTGGAATTGTAAAGTGCTTTGATGGTCTCGAAAAGCTCTAAATGTAATCCATTATTTTAAGTGTCGGCAGACAATTCGATTCAATTTTATAAAAAAAGTGCCAAAACAAAACAACAGTTGCTTCAATACCCTTCAAGACCCTAAAATAATACAAACTGCCATTTTCCATGCAAACTATAACTAACTATGATAATTTACTAGCGGACAAAGCAATCACAAGGATGTTTTCAGTGCAGCATCGTCTTTGCAGCCAATTTCACCAAACCACAGGGAGCAACCTCCAGCAACCACTCAGCAGCCATCAGGAAATATTCATTTTCCTCTAGCGACCAGATGTTGCCAGGGGTTCACAGACTGGTTTTGATTTTGTTAGTAAGTAAGTAAAGAATTTTAATGCTCCATCCACTACATGTATGTTATACAGTCAGTTGTTGATTGTTTTACTATGTTGATGTATTGTCTACTTTGCTACCAGTCAATATTTTTGCAAGCATTCCCCATCATGAAGATGTGAAAATAAACCTTTTTAATGCCACTATATCGCCTTGATCCAGATTATTGCCGAATAAGAGATGAACTGATCTCACTTTCTGATGTTAATCAAGGACACTTTTAGACTCTAAAATTATTAACCTAGAAGCTCAGAAGTTCTGGGGGTAGTCATTTTTACTGACTGTTAAATACTTTTCCCTGGTCTATGGTTTTAAAAACATAAAACTGCAGAGTACAGGCCGAATGGCTAACCTTTAAACATTTCAGGTAGGTTTGGGTATTTGACAGTATGACAAAAGCTGCAAACTGAAAAAGAGCTGTTACTGGAAGGATGTTTGCTTCTGCTTTTTAAGTATCCTAGTATTCTTTGGTAGTGCAGGACTATATATATAAACCATTAGCCTAGATATGTAAATATATTTCTCCCCCAATGTCATACCTAAGAGGTTTGCTCCTTCGATCTTCATCAGTCAACAGATTTGCCAACACAGCTGTTTATTGTGGGTTTTTTCTAACCAGGAGCAGCTCTAATATGTTTTTTCTTAACATTTTCAATGTTCTAAAACCTCTGGAAGCCTTCCACTTCATTGTTCTGCCCACTTTGAACTAAACACACCTGTGTAGCTTCTGTAAGTGTGGGTGTAAACCAGCACCTGTCCATAGAGAGCTGGGCGACGAGAGTGACATCTGTGTTGTCAGAGCTGGGTTTATACTCATAGTGCAGGAAGTAGAGGTGTGTTCGATGGACAGTGAATCGCTCTCGACGAAACTCGTAGCACGGATCATCTTCATCCAGCTCTGACAGTGTCTTCTGGAGCTGCAGATAGAGAAAGATAGGAAGAATAAGACAGATTACAGACCAGAGAGACAGAATCTCAACAACAACAAAAAAACTAGACAAAACATGCATGTCACTGAGTGAAATAAGTATTTGATCCCCAAACAAAACATTTCTAGTACTTGATGGGGAAACCCTTTTTGCTGGTAATTCTCGTAGTTTGGACACATCTCAGGAGGGATTTTGTGTTACCAATGGCAGTCTTGGTGACTGTGAGCTGCATTCATCTGCCTTCAGATGATTAACAAGCTCCTCCTGTGTAGTTCTGGGCTCATCCACCACCTCACTCTTAACCATCCTCACCCTACGAGGCAAGATTTTGCAAGGGACTGTGGCTGCAAGGTGGTTGGTATCTATGGGAGTGGTAATCCCTGAACCATATGGTGGACAGAGGTGAAAGGAGCAATCAAGCTGAAGGAGGAGTCTTATCAGTGTTGGTTAATTCAATTCAGTTTTATTTATACTGTGCCAAGTCACAATAACAAGGCGCTTTGAATTGTAAGGTAAAGACCCTACAATAATAAAGAGAAAACCCCAAAAATCATATGATGAGAGTGGAAAGGAAAAACCTGGCATCACCAGGCTCAGGGAGGGTGACACAATACTGTGAGGCCTGATTACTTAAGACAGGGAGCCAATGAAGAGATGCCAGTATAGGAAAAATATGCTCTCTCTGTCTATTCACCGTCAGTACTCTTGCTGCAGCATTTTGGATTAACTGAAGGGAGTTTTTAAGACAACTTATAATAACAAATTACAATAATTCAGTCTAAAATTAATAAATGAATACACTAGTGTGTCAGTGTCACATGATTTTAGAGATCTTGCACAAATGAAGGAAAGCAGTCCCACATATTTGTATGTGCATTGAAGGACATATCCTGATCAAAAACGATACAAAGTTTCCTTTCAGTGTTACTGGAGGCCAAGGTAATGCCATCCAGCTTTGTAGTACAACACTCGTCAAAGGACAAGTGTTGTACTACAAAGCAAACAGGGATGACAGACTAAGGTTGGTGTTCCCACAGCAGCAGCGGGAGCAAGTTTTAAGATTGGGGCATATTATTCCACGGGTGGGGCATCTGGGAACTAAGAAGACAAGGGACCGAATTGCCAGCAGGTTCTATTAGCCAGGTATGAACAGAGAGGTTGAGGAGTTTTTCTTGCTCAATCTGTCAGCTGACTGGTGATAAAAATGTCCCAAAAATTCCTTTAAAGCCTTTACCTGTTATTGATGTTCCATTCAGTCGCATTGCAATGTATATAGTGTGGCCGCTAGAGTGAACCCAGGCAAGTAATCGCTATATATTAGTGGTTTGTGCCTACAGTACCAGATATCCAGAAGCATTTCCCCTTAGGGAAATTACAGCTAAACAGACAGCTTATGCTCTCTTGCAGGTTTTATTTCCCAGGTGGATACTCCATCTGAGATTTTGACGGATGATGGTTTTGAGTTTCTTTTGCATACCCTGAGGCAGGTGTATAAGCTTTAAGGTATTAGCAGTATTTAGACCCCCAAACAGATGGCTTGGTGGAGAGATACAATCGAACTCTGAAAGCAATGTTGAAGAATTTAATCTCAGCTGATGCTAAAGATTGGGACATGTGGCTTCCTGATTGGCTGTTCGCTTATAGGGAAGTGCCTCAAGCATGAACCGGCTTTTCACCTTTTTCACCTGCTCCTGTATGGCAGGCAGGTGAGAGGACCATTGGATGTTCTGCAGGAATCCTGGGTGAGGCCGAGGAAAGAGGTGACGAGCGTGTTGGACTACATTCTTCAGATGAGGGAGAAAATGGAGCAAAACACCAAATTGGTGAAGAGACATATGCAGAGTACTGTCACAACAGGGCCGCAAGGGAGAGCTCGTTCAGCCAAGGACAGCAGGTACTCTTATTACTTCCTACTGCTGAAAACAAATTGTTGGCTAAATGGCAAGGTGCTGTGCTAAGAAAGCAGTTCAACAACTCATGAGATCCAGATGCCAGAGAGAAGAAATCCAAAACAAATTTCACATCAATCAGCTAAAGCAGGGGTGGGCAACTCCAGGCCTTGAGGGCCGGTGTCCTGCAGGTTTTAGATATCACCCTGGGTCAACACACCTGAATCAAATAATTAGTTCATTAGCAGGCCTCTGGAGAACTACAACACATGCTGAGGAGGTAATTTAGCCATTTAAAGCAGCTGTGTTGGATCAAGGAAACATCTAAAACCTGCAGGACACCGGCCCTTGAGGCCTGGAGTTGCCCACCCCTGAGCTAAAGGAATGGAAAACCCAGAATAATCCAATCCAGCAGCAGTTGTTCGTGCAAACTGTGGCTGAGGAGGATGATATCAATGAGGAATTTATGCCTGTTGGGCTTAACTCTGTCTCTCTTGACCTCTCCCATCTCTCTGTAACTCAGCAGGAGAAGTTGCATGCCATTATTCCTGCCAAGTTATTTTTAAGAAGAAACCAGGGATGAGAAACCTTGTGGAGCCTGACATCTGCCTGAAAGAGAGTACACCAATATGGCAGAGAATGTACAGGATTGGAGTTTTGGAGAAGTAGGTAGCTCTGATATTGGATTTGGGGGTTACTGAGCCCTCAACCAGTGAATGGAGCAATCCTATTGTGATGGTAAAAGTTGTAATTGTAAAAGAAATTGAAATTTCGTTTAAACTCTGTTCCAGTGAAAATAAAAGCATTCTAAACTCAAATGGATTCCTTGGAAAGAAAAGTTTCACGATCTCCACCAATCCATAAATTAATTTGTTTTCAACTGACAGCATGGCAAGAGCATTTAACCTCTGCTGTCCCATGGTGTTGCATGTGAAGGTCTTAATTCTTTTCCACTTTATAATCACTTCTGCTGAATCAAGCAGAAGCTTTTCAATTTCTGGCAGTGACACTCTTTCAGATAAGGCATCCTGAAGGTTGTTCTCAATTAGCTCGAGCAGAAACGAGTATTTCCTGTGTGCAACTCAAAGATACTGTACAGTGACTTCATCCTAATTTTGATCGCTCCTTCAAGTGTGACACTGGGAAATGATGTGACAAACTTCCTTCAGAGAATACAGTCCGTTATTCTCCGGAGGAAGTCGGACGGAATAAGGTGACCACTTTTGATAAATGTCTCCTGTACCTGCACGACACATTTAGTCCTCTTATTCTTTCTCTCTCAGTCAACCCACTCTCTCTAAAACTGTGTGTTTGACTGGATGATCATGGCCATTTTTACATATTGCTTTTCGAGGACATACATAATATTAAACTCTGGTGTCAGCATAGAAAAACTGTAGAACCTGTAAAAATGAAATAAAGCAAATAAACCTGCAAAAATAAAAAAAATACTTCCAAATCAGAGAGTCTTGTTGACTGCTGAAGTGCCCACTCCTATCTATCTATCTATCTATCTATCTATCTATCTATCTATCTATTGCATCATCATAGGTTTGCACAATTAATTTATTCTTGCTATTTTATTGCTTGCGAGTCATTTTGTCCTTAACCTAAACGAATGCAACTTCACATGTGCTAAAAAGTTTCTGCACGTTATGATTCTAACAAGAACAGACCTGTTGTCTGCTGTTTGCTGACTGTGAAGGTCAGTGGCACTTTTGCGTCAGTCTGAGCCACTGACTTTGATCATGAACATTATTACCGACATGTGAACAGCTGCTTTTGTGTCTGGCATGGTAGATAGACTGGTGCTTATGCTATACTCTCCTACTCTGCCTTAGCACTGAGCACTTTATACAACATGCCTCATTCAACCATTAAACAAGCCCTATCTATGCTGAGATTCTATAGTACATTTCACACTGTTTGTGTGCCGGGGATACAAGTTTCACCTGGTTGGAGTTTTGTTTAAGTAAATGTTTATCACTGTTGACAGTAGAGGGCAGCAGGGTGCCTGCTGTGGGACTGTTATGGCAAGACACACCTCTGTTCATTCTATTCTACAGATTAGTAATGGCTCCAAAAGCACAAAAACTTATTAATGAACACTGAAGTTTATCCTCTGTTACTCCAGGCTATGTTTACAATGTCCAATATGTAACACTGTGCTTACTTGAGCTACTCTGGCTAAAATAAAAATTGCATAGATATGCTTCAAGCACAGGTAATGTCTTTTAACACAGAATCATTGTCATGGTCCTGGGTCATTTTGTCCCAGTGTTCCTAGTTTTTCTTGTGTTTTTGTATTTTGTTAGTTCATTATTTATTCCATGGTTCCTAGGTTGTTCAGTTTAGTTTATTGGATTCCCTCCTTGTGTCTCTGCCCTCTGTGTCTCCCTCTGTGTCTGTGTTTATATTGTGGTGTGAGTTCTTGTGCCGTGGTTCCCTTCATGTTTTATTGTGTTAGGTTTTCCATGTTTCCCCAGCGTGTCGTGTCTGTGCTCTCCCTCGCTGTGATCTGCCTCTCCTCTACTCCCACATCATGTTTCCTGTTTTATTGTGAAGGTCCTGCGTTTTCATGTTTATTCTGTTCAGTCCAGTCGCCCCTGTCTCGTTATGGTTATTCATGTCAGCTGTTCCTTGTGTCTTCTCACTTCCTTGTTATCCCTCTGTGTATTTAGGTCAGCATCTCCCTCAGTCCTCTGTCGCGTCGTCCCTCATGGCTGCGTGTCTCTCCCTGTGTTTCCCCATGAGTTCATATTCTTAGATTTTCCCGGTTTAGTTTTGTATCGCTCCCTCTGTTCCCGGCAATAAAACTGTATTTTGAATTCACGTTTTTCTTAAGTGAGTTTGTGTTTGAGTCCAATTCCTGGTTCATGACAATCCTGCTCTCTTAAAATGTAAAGATCAGATCACTTAGTTTTAGATTTTTTGTTCAGTGTTTGTATGTTAATTATACAAAGCAGGTCTGAAGTTATTCAGACCACCCCCCCCAAACAAAACATTTGAATACTGTCAGTAGCCAACTTGACTGGGAACACGTAAAGCATAAAAGTAATATGAGTCATGTCAATAAAAACTTTAGGAAGTACAATACATATGGATATAGGTTTCTTTCTTTCCTTCCTTCCCTCCCTCACCCTCAAAAGATGACTTTCCCTCCCTGAGCCTGCTTCTGCTAGATCACAGGTGTCGAACTCCAGGCCTCGAGGGCCGGTGTCCTGCATGTTTTAGATGTGTCCTTGATCCAACACAGCTGATTTAAATGGCTAAATTATCACCTCAACATGTCTTGAAGTTCTCCAGAAGCCTGTTAATGAACTAATAATTTGATTCAGGTGTGTTGAAACAGGGTGATATCTAAAACCTGCGGGACACCGGCCCTCGAGGCCTGGAGTTCGACACCCCTGTGCTAGATGTTTTCTCCTGTTAAAGAGCTAATGATAGGAATTCATAAAACCTGGCGCACACCTCAGAAGCAGTAAAGGCATCATGAGTGTAGGTGATGCAAAATGTCCATGTGCATCCACAATGCTAATGCTAATGTCTGACTAGCCAGCATACCCTGAACCTACCATGTCAGGTATTAATTTAATGTACTAGGCATAGCAGTTACATCAGGAGATGTAGAAACTCTCATGTATGTTGTCAATACCAAGTCAAGAGTTAAGAGAATTCCTGACTTATTTTTCAATTGATAAGAAATTTACTCTTTGTTCGCTACAAATGTAACTTGTTTCTAACTAAATGGATGATGGCAGTTTGAATCCCACAGTGGTTAAGCACCATCTCAAATAACTTCACTACACTGACAACAGAAACAGAAGCACAGAAGTCCCACATACATTCTCACTGTTGTGGTCAGCCTCACTGGGACAGCCGAACAGCTCTCGTCGCAGAAGGTTGCCATCGTACTCCAGAAAGGTAAGATAGAGATTCCGGAAGAATTCCACATGCTTGTTCTTTACTCGCAACTTCTTTGGAGAGTTCCAGTGGATCACCTGTTGAGGAGAACCACAAATGGGACAGTGGTGAAGAAGCTTCTGGTATCATCAGGTTCTAAAGAATCAGAGCAATAAACCAAAACATTTACACTGCGCTTTGCCAAGAGTGCAGAACAAAGTTACTACTTGTTGTTAACACTTGTCCGTTATTTGGCTCAATACCTGGCAAAAATAATGAGAGAGCAGTGAAGAAAAGCCTCATTATACTGTTTGCTAAGATGTGAAATTACTTCACTCAGTGCTTTAGACAAAGGTGCCATTTCACTAACTGCACTTTTTTGCAGATTGATATAAATACGTTTCAGCAATGCCATTCAAGATGCTCGTTTGTCATATTCAGCAACTCAGTGTTTTGGCCAAGAACACTTTGTGGACATAGAATGAACTGCCAACCGTGCGAGGAGCACATGTAGCATTATCCAATGCAAGAAGATACATTATAGAAGAAACCACATGAAAGAATCCACAAAACTGCCAAAACATGTATGAGGCGTGGCTTCACTTTTGATTGGTAAGATCAAGAGCTTTTCCTAAAACTCATTCAGCAGAGTTTCTTAATGTCTTTGTTTAACGGTCTCAAAAGCACTGTGCTAGTGTGGAAAGTTAAACACGTCCAGTTATTTTCTATTACTTTTACTTGGATGACTAAAAACCTACACAGACCAGTGTGGTAAGAACAGTAACAGACCCTGTGCACGAGAAAATGCTAAGTTCCTGTTTTAAGACCGGATGTAGGCTTGTACATTTCTGGCAGCTTTATTTTGCGGTCAATCGCTACTGCGAAGGTGGACTCCAAAATCATGTCCGAAATACGAAAACGGAAAGATTACATTAAGTTACAAAGAGCAAAAGGTGGGAACACTCACCATTGCCGTGTCATTAAAAATAAAATGATCAATTTTGACGTTTGAAGCGTGTAGATCGATTGGTTGTTTACATCACATCAGAAGACACATCGTCCACATTCAGAAGCACATCTCTGTATAGTGACAGTTCTTATGATTTAAACAGGAAAATGTCCAGTATTGAAACTACAGGTGAAGAATAGTCAAAGCCAGATGTTTCCCCGTTATGTCGATATCAGCTGGTCAAGTGCTCTCCTACACAGCATGTCAACAAACCGTGAAAAAAAGCCACAGGATATAAAAAATACATGAATGATTGCTGGTAAGGGTCTCTATATATTAGTATTTACGAAGGGTATGTTGTGACTTAGCTTCACAATTACAGTGGTCCCTCACTATAACGCGGTTCACCTTTCGCAGCCTCGCTGTTTCGCGGATGTTTTTAGTGCAATTTTGCATGATTTTCTTTCTTTTTTTTTTTTAAAGCGCAGTGTGTTCTGCGTCCTGATCGACTGCAGACCGTTGTCGATCTCCGTGCCGTCTCTCCTGTACAGTACAGAATCGCTACATCAATCGCTAGCAGTGTGACTCTGAAGTGCTGTACTGTATGTTTGTAAGTTTGTAAGTTTTCTCCTCAACAAAAACAATGCCGACGAAACGTTTTGCACCGTCATAGGCACCTGTGGTAGCACCCGAGAGGCAGAGGAAGATAACCATGGCACAAAAAACATTGGACTTCTGGGACCATACGGCGCACCGGGTTATAAGGTGCATTAAGCTTAAATGAAGCAATTAAGCTTACATTTAAATTCATTAGTTCTAAAATCCGTCATTATTATTTATAGGAAAACAAATATACTGTATGTTTACTTTTCAACTAAATGTTTGAGACTGAAAACAGGTTTTGATCTTTGGTTTCATTCTATAATACTGGACTTTTTTTTTTTTTTTTTACGAAGGTTTGAACTCTTAAAGTGTTTAAATGACAGAGAAAAGTGGGAAAATGTCGATGCCTGTCTGAAAAAAACTGTACAAAGCGTGTAGTGAGGGGTTTTACAGCCTTAAAACATATAAAATAATTGTAAAAAAATAAAGTTGGCTACTTTGCAGATTTCACCTATTGCTGGTTATTTTTAGACACCCGCAATAAACGAGAGAACACTATATACAAATACTAAGAAATATAAAATTTGAATCCTTTTTCTATTTTGCCCTGAGGCGAGGGGGAAAATATCGACAAGTCGATGAACATCATCTACAGATATATTCGTTAAATGCTCAAGACATCTTGAGAAATGTAAATCGCCGCTTGATTCATCCATTTGGTTGACCTGTTTTTGGAAAACCCGACCGTAAACAAGGTGCAAATATCACACCGGAAACGAAGCGCCTTACAGGCGTTTCCCCACCGGAAGTAGCATATGCTAAAGTGCACATAATCTATAGCTGCATGCTGGTGTTATTTTGGAGTTTAGAGGAGCAGTGAATCTAAAGAGCATGGTTAATGGCACTAACAACTAACATTAGAGTTTGTTTTGATCTCATTTTTTAATAGTACTCTTATGCAGGGTTTGAAATGTCTAGTTATTTGAAAAATAGAAAGTAAAATAAAGGATAGAAAGTGGGGAACACCTCCGAGCAGGTTCATATGTGTCTCGATAAATGTATAACGGGCTTATCAAGATCTCACCTTTAGGTCGGACACATCTTTGTAGCACTTTTCGGAACGGGTGTGGTCAGACAGCTGGACGTTCCAGAAGCAAGGCAGCTGATGAACCAGGAACGGGTTTTGTTTGATCACTGCGTTAAAGATATCCTGCAGACACAAAATCATATAAGATATGATATCCCCACACAAAAACCCCCACATATTTAGGTTGTCCATTCTTTAATCTGCTGAAAGAGATGTGTCTTCCTGAATGTTTTAAATGTGGTACAAATGCTAACTTAAAGAACTAAGTTGGAATCTGCTTTGTGAGTATTTTTCTGTGTTTAATTGATCGATTTCGATTTTTTACATACATGAATCATTTATCATCATCAGCAACCGGAGAGCTGGGATTACTACCTGCCTCATGGTTTTATGTTTAATAAAAAGCAAGTGAAAAAGATATTCTGGAATCTTACTGGTCTGGGCCCAGTTTCATAGTTCTGACTCAGCCACCATCCTGTTAAGTGTGCTGTATGTATCCAGATGTTCATCCTTATACAGTCCATTTATTCGTACACTCACTCTCATAAAGCGAAAAACTTGAAATTGCTTTGAGGAAATGAAGTCTGGTTACATCTGACAGACTTTTCTTTAACTTTGAGATTTTTGAAAACTCACAAAGCAAAAGCCTAAGTGGCAGCTTTAGCTTCCTAATGGGAAACATAAAAACTATTTAACCATGTAATGAATACTACAATAAAGTGGGCTGACAGTCCATGGAAGGAAGTCATATAGCAGAAGGCAGATGGAAAGCTGAAAGGAGCCTGCTCCTTTTCCAAACTGCCTACCTTGTGGGAATTTTACTTAATGAAGGTTTAATTTAACTCTCATAACCATACCTCTCATCTAGACAAGCTCTGAATAACTAAACGGAAAAAGGATAACTTCACAAAGCTCTCAGTGTTTGCCCTGTGACTGTTGATGTGGAACAACTCAGAGTATGATAACATGTCTTTGTGACCACTGGCACATAGGTATGCCCAAGTGGACTGTGGAAACTGTGAAGACCACTAACATATACATGAAGAGTTCTATCATCCTGGCACAGGCACAATGCAGGACTCCAGTTATTTAGTATATTTAGTTTTGCAAAAGATCCAAACATTAAAGTTTCAGAGGAGAAAGAGTCTTATAAGTTTTATTTAGCTTGTAGGTGTCTTGAGTCAGCTGACAGTCACTGACAATCCAAGAGGAGAATGGATCCGGCAGTAGCTGAAGCAAAAACTCAGGTGTGGCAGGAGCTCATTGGTATGGGCCATTAGGTCCCTGTACAACTGTAGTGAAAGCTCTCGATCCAGCAGTAAGTCGGACCCTTTGTTATCAATTCTGTTCCTAAATTTTATGACTGACCAACATTTTTAGGTGAGGCAAGTGACTTTATAGGCAGTGACCTCCAGCTCCCACTGGGTGATTTGCAACCAAGTTTTAAAGCAAAAGAAATGAGAATTGCCACCTCTAAATCTGACACGATTGTTCTCAGATGGCAAAGGGCTGCATGCAGCTAAGGGAGGAATCGCTGTTTATTTTGACGTCCTATTTACTGAGCGAAGAGTGAAGCAGGTCACTGACAAGTTGAGGGAGGATGTCTATAAATAGACAGCTGCCTCTGTAAACTGGACCCAGATAAGCGTGAGAAAATGGATGAAGGTTAAAACTATATCTTTTGAGATACAATGTAAAGCTGGGCATACACTGTGCAATTTTGGCCCATTTTGAGCCGATTTTTCAGTCGTGCGACCATTTTGGGGATCGGCCCGAGTTTCGCCTTAATCGTGTGTTGTGCATCGTGTAGTACATAGGTGTCAAACTCTGGCCCGCGGGCCAAATTTGGTCCGCAGCCTAATTACATTTGGCCCGCGAAGCCATACCAAATTACTATTAGAGCTGGCCTACTGGTATTATACAGCTAATATATATATTGTTTAGTATTAAGCTTTGCTTGTTCCATATTCAGTTTTTCAGCTAAACTTATTTGAGTCCATAAGAAAAGATTCATTCTTATATCTGGAGGAAGATTTTTTTTTCAATAAATATTAACGTTAGCCCGCGACTTTGTTTCATTTTGAATTTTGGCCCACTGTGTATTTGAGTTTGACACCCCTGGTGTAGTATATGTGGGGTAACAAGAAACGATTAACACCTCACGACCAGCTCCCGATCATCAATCGTTTGGTCGTAAGAAAATCAAACATGTTTGAAATCCTGTCGTGAGGCTGTCACTGCAGCCTCTCACACTGCGCACGCGCAAACACAGAAATGAAAGTGAAAAGACGGAGCAACACGGCAGTGCAGCGTATGATGGAGGCACAACTTGTAGAACTTTGGCAAGTTCATCTGGGTCTTTTCAATGTGGCCTCACAAAATTATCACGACCACAACAACCATGAAAATAGTTGGATCTATACATTGCTGCTCAGTCACAGCTGCCTGATCAATGTTTTTCATTAGCAATTTAGCAAAGTTGATGGTGGTGTGTGTGTGTGTGTGTGTCTGTGTGAGTGAAAGACAGAGAGGGGGAGCGAGAGGCACATTTTGTGTTATAAGCTTCATGTTATGGACGCACAGTGTGAGCACTCAGGTCGCATCAGATCAGGCCGTATAGTGTGAGACGCTGCATCGTGACCTATGAACTTCTAACCCCTGCGACTCAATCATACAGTTTGAGCAGGAGCTGAATAGCGCGACTGAAAAAATTGCACAGTGTGAGCCCAGCTTAAGACTAACGCCTGATTTAGACTTTTGCAGGGAACCTTTACCATTACGTGTTCATGTTCTAGTGTTTCAACTATGATGTCAGCCAATTAAAAAAAAAGAAAAATGCTGGTACTTTTCTCTCCCAGGTCCCTACTCTTTGCTGTGGCCAGTGAATTTTTGGGGGTTTTTTGGGGGGGAAAAACCAATAGTGGATCACTGACCTTCAGAACCATTTTCCAAAGGGGGGGAAACCCAACCTCTGACCCCAAAGGGGCCAGAGTTGATTTTGTTTTCCAGTAACTGCTGTCACATCATTTTGTTGTCAACAAATTAAAGAAACATTTGAACAGTTCAATCATCAATATCCAACATGTCATTTTTTGTACAGTCTATAACCTTTATTGACTGCAACATTTGATGCAACGTACTCATACTAATTATACACAACTGAAAATATTTTTTTAATGACTTTTATTATAATGGCAGGTTTACCCACCAGTCCCAACCTCCTTTTCCTGGTGATTTCATCCAGTACCAGAGTGAGATATTCCTATTCAGATTTTAACTGTCACTGAATGCAGAGTTGTCAAATTTAAAGGACATTTTTATATTGGTGCAGCACCATAATGCTGTGCTGTCAGTATATGAAAGCACAACAGGTTTATTTAATTATGTAAGTCCGAAAATACTACTTTCAAATACAGCTGTTTTCACAATTTAAATGACACAATTGTGATGTGAGCTATGACAGTGTGTGTGTGTGTGTGTGTGTGTGTGTGTGTGTGTGTGTGTGTGTGTGTGTGTGTGTGTCTTACCTGGTCTGCCAAGGAAGTGGACAGCATGCTCATTAGTTCCCTTTCTGCAGTCAGTCTCCACATCTGCTCCCATCTGAGCTTTCGCAGACGATCCAGGAGGAGCAAAATAACCCCTGTAAAGTGGACACACACACGCTCAAACACACACACACACACACACACACACACACACACACACACACACACACACAAAAAAGGTACAAACAAAGATGGTAGCTTAAGAAACAGAGTGATTGGCGTCTAGCTGGTCTTAAGGAAGGCCAGCTCTTCCTTAAGACCAGCTAGACGCAGTGCCAGAAGTGTTGTTTCTCATTCACATTTTCTCATTTTGTTTCCTTTCTTAAATTCAGTCATCTAGACTTTGCTTTACACAGCTAACATGCTAAAAGCAGGTTATAAGGTACTCACCAGTGTTAAAGCCTCTGCCCAGTGCTGGCCAGGGTCGATGGTTCTTCCACAGGTTCCCCAGATACCAGTCACTCTGGTTCTCTACCAGACCTAGAACTTGCTGGCCTGCCACACACATACATATCATGACTGTTCTCACTTGTTTTTTGTTTGTTTTTTTTGTCTCAAACAAGCACCTTTTTATCTCCACAACCTGCAATTCATTCAACTCTAACCTGCTGCACAGTGGCTGCAATGTCATTAGTAATTACTGATTTGTAGTATTTTGAGGAAAAAAATAAAGGCATTTCATAAGGGATGAGGACAAAACATCATGATTATATTGGGAGGAATAACTGTATGCCACAGTCCTGGATCTGGTGACCCAGTGTTTGTGTTTTTTGATTTATATAATATAATATTCTTTGATTATTGTTATTCATGGTTTTGGTTATCTTTATTTCTTAGGTTCATAGTGATCTTAGTTCTTCCTCAACTTTTATCTAGCCTGCGTATAGTCGGTGTTCCTTGTTTCATGTCGAGACACCCTTGTCTCTATGTTCTGCATTTCCTGTGTCTCCCTAGTCAGTCGTGTCTCCATGTCTCAGCCTCAAGTCTGCATCTTTGTGAATGTCTCATGTTTTCTGTCTCATTTTGTTAGATTAGCTCCAGCTGTGTTCCCACCTGTTTCCCATCCTCTCGTTACCCCTCTGTGTATTTAAGGTTTGCTGCTGGATGGACTGTGTATCTCCCCTGAGGGTTCTACTTTCCCCATTTCATGCCGGTTATTTTGCTATGAGCCTATGTTTTAGTTTCTTCCCAGTTTAGGCTTTGTAGTTTATTCGTTGTCTCTTTTCATGTTGCATTTGTGTCCTGTTCCGCTGCTAATAAAGGCTCACTTTTGGTTTAAGTCCGTCCAAAGCGTCTGCATTTGGGTCCAATGTCTCTCTACTCCGCACTCCGAGTTCAGCAAGACTTTGAAAGGACGTATGTAGATTGTTTAGATAAGAGAATTTATAGAAACAATCTGCTCGTTTCTAGAGCGGGTTGATTGCATCATTTGAGAAAGTGTTTCAATAGCAGTAACAGTAGATTAAAACTGCATGAATGACATAACATGAGCTTAATAGTGGAGTGAAAAACTGTTGCCTCAGAGCAAGAAGGTCTTGGGTTTGAATTCACTATCTGGCCGGGGCTTTTCAGTCGTTGTGTCCATGGGCAAGACACTTCACCCCTTGCCTACTGGTGGTGGTCAGAGGGCCCGGTGGCGCCAGTGTCCGGCAGCCTCGCCTCTGTCAGTGCGCCCCAGGGTGGCTGTGGCTACAATGTAGCTTGCCATCACCAGTGTGTGAATGTGTGTGTGAATGGGTGGATGACTGGATATGTAAAGCGCTTTGGGGTTCTTAGAGACTAGTAAAGCGCTATATAAATACAGGCCATTTACCATTTTTCTGTGTGGAGTTCTCTCCTATCAATTGTCTCTCTGCAAGAAAGGTCACCAAGCTGGAAGCTGGACGCATCAGTAGCAGCAATGGCGTGTCCAGCGGGGTGGCCTGGGGGGGCACAGGCCACCCCCCAAACCAGACTGGCCACCCCAGGTGCCACCCCAAAGGCCAAACAATAAAATTCAATCAAATATCAAATGTCCGATTATGTTTTCACGGTGACGCTCAGATATCCGAGTGTAAGTGAATGCAGCATCGCTTCTGCGCTATGCGCATCACGTTAGCAAAGGTAGGAGAGCCAAGCGCGAAAGATGGCACTGCAGGAAACAATTTTTCGGTGAAAGAAAATGAGGACAGAATAAATGTCCCGGTAAGTAATATTAAGTTTGTTGAGTTTAGTAAACTTCGGCGAAATTAGAATACCAAGGAAAAAATAACACTTAAAGAATTATTGCAGCTGTGGAATATTTCAGACAGTATGCTACTGAGGGCAGCTAACATAAGAGTTATGAGTTATAAGATATAATCTAAGTCGTAACATTGCTGTATGGAGCTGCAGATTTGGTTGCAGGTTAACATAGCTGGACTGGCCATCGGGCATACCGGGCATATCCCCAGTGACTTATTTTTTATTTTTTTTGTAATGGCATGAACAATGAGAGGTGGTGGATTGGCCAGATGCAGGTCGATGTGTAGAAATAACTCCGTTGTTTGGTGGTGGCTATGGCGGGGCTTCCACAGAGGCAACAGGTGGATGAGGGAAGGGGAGGCAGGAGGAGAGACCCGAAGCAGCCACCAGTCCGAGTGTCAGGTGAACTGAACTTCAGGTAAGAAGTTATGACCTGCAGTCTATCTGGGTCAGATATAAACCAAGTTTAGGTGGAGTTTATTTTCATGTTGCTGACTTTTTACTGTCAGTTGCAATAACTCATACTGCGTTCTAGCCAGTTTGACGGAGTTTTTATACAGCTGGGTGGGTGCTATGATGTTACTGATAGTGAACTTTATTTTATTCATAAGGTTAGTAGAGTTGCCAACGGCTCCTTAAAAAAATGGAATGGTCCCTCATTCAGAGAAAATATTACGCGTTTCGTATTGAGCTGAGAAGAGACGCAGTTTGTCCCGGACTTTAGCTAGAATGGAAAAAAGACACAAAGCTGGATTTATTCTGTCTTTATGCTGCACAGCTGCCTCTTCTTCTCTCATTCTCTCCCCCTCCCTCTCCTGTTGCTACTTCAATCATGAAACTGATCAATGATCAGCTGATCGGCTTTTCTCTCTTGTTTATCGCCCACTTTGCGCCAGAAAGAGGAAACCAGCGGATGTCGCGCTAAACAACAGCAGCACGTTTAAGCTTGATCAGCTGTTGTTAGAATGTATTTAATATTAATTTCTAGTATCAGCTGATGTTTGCTGGAGCCACAGCTGTAAAGCTGCTGGTCATGATGTCTGTTTAGATATGTGGTGAGAGGGAAACATGAAGATGAAACCAGGAGATGTCCTTACTGAATCATCAGAGCTGAACAGGTGATGGAGAAACAGGTTTACCTTTTAGGTGACAGGAATGAGTTGAAGGGAAGTTATGAACTGTTTCCGAGAGACAAATAACCCCAGGATCCTTTTTTATGTAGCTGACAGCTGGTAACTGTGCAGGGGCGGGTCTAGCAAAGTTTTGCCAGGGGGCCAGGTAGGGCATTAACAGGGAAAGGTGGGCACAAAGAAATACTTTTCTTTCTTATTCTCATTTAAAATACCTAGTTTTTATTAAATAATTATCTAAATCTTACAACCAAAGTTTTTATCTGACGTAAAATGTATAGAAATCATACATATACCAACAAGACTGTACATCACTGTCACAACAGGGTTTGTTTTCAGTCAAAGGCTTTATGGCTTTACTACCTGGTGGGTCAGTCTGTAGTAAAAATGCCCAATTTTTTTGTCCCAGTCCAGCCCTGCAGGTTAATACTGGCAGTGTCACCATGCCAGCTGACTGTATTTTATCATCAGCCAGTGTTGTTCTTGATCAATATTACCAAAGTTTACCATAAGGCAGCATAGAAAGTATTTACTTGCTTTCAGGTTTTATTCAAATGTTAGTCTTTTCAGTTGTTTCCCCACTTTTTTCCTGTTTCAAAATCAAACACCAGTTTGTGAGAAGATTATCTTCTTTTTTTAACAGGCAGATAAAGTTTTGCATTGGCATTGGCTAATTTGTCAATTGTTTGTTACAAATGTTCGTATTTTAATTTTCAAAAATGTTTTTGCCCAAAACATATGTGCACTATATGTCAGTAAAAACACTATGCAAATATTGATGTCCTTGAATGCTGAGTAAACACTGACAAAGCACTGATTGTATCTCTTGTACTTTATCAACGCAGTATCTAAAAACTTTGCACCGTAGTGGTTAAAATCTCATTCTAATAAGAGTTAAAAGTGCATTTGGTTATTAGGTTTATAGGATTATTGAATTATGGTTAAGGGTTGGTAGAATTTTTTTTTTTAAACATTATCTGCCAATTAAATCTGCCACCCTTCTCCAAATCTGTGCCCCTACCTGGCCCCCCCCAACAAAAATTTTCTAGACATGCCACTGAGTAGCAGACACTTTAGGGTCAAATATCATAACATCCAGATCCAATAGAAACCTAATCATATCATAAAACCAGCTTTTATGTTAAATTCACAACAAAGTGTCAAAAACTTTAATTGCTGCCTCATAAATGGAACCACGCTGCAATAAAAAGAAGCAAGAATTGAATTCACTCATACATTTAAAGCTTTTGAGTCACTGAACAAAAAGTATAAAGACAGCAAGTGGGTGGAATTAAATATAACTGGGAGATTAAGAGAAGAGAGGAGGAGGGGAGTATGCGGGCTTTAAGGTGAGAGATTACTGAAGGAAGCTGGGCAGAGATAAAGGTTGAGGAAAGAGGCAGTGGGAGCCTGGAGAGAAGAGCATGGGTGCAGTGGTGGCAGGTTTAATGAAGGCTATAAGGAAGATTAATGAGAGCTTATTGCAGCAGGCAGCAGAGAGCAGGGTGCTCCTTTACAAAGGCTACGAAACAAAGAACGCAGATCTGCCTGAGCAGGATAATTAGAGCTCAAATACAAAAAGCTATAGTTTATAAAGGTTAATCAAACTGGATGGCCACAATATTTGTATGAAATTAGTTGAGTTCCAAGTGAAAAAAACCCCCACAGGGAACAGTTATTCAGTGTTAGACTGCATCATGAAATACATCAAAAACAGCACTGTCCGAATGTTCCTACAGCAAATCAAATCAAATCAAATCACTTTTATTGACACTGAACTAAGCAGGAGTGTGAGTGGTAGTGACAGAGACAGGGCGCAGCTCTTTGGCCCAATTACTCACCCTAAGAGGTGTAATCTAGCTGTAAACCCAAACACTCAAACTAAAATAAATTAATGTAAACTTATTTTTTAAAAACACTCCTACTAAAATGGTAAATGGCCTGTATTGTATAGCGCTTTACTAGTCCCTAAGGACCCCAAAGCGCTTTACACAGCCAGACATCCACCCATTCACACACACTACTAACTCAAATAGCTTAGGTTCCTGTAACATTTTTCAACATATTATTTTTAATGAACTTATTAGCAGTGTTGGTCAACTTACTAGAAGATAGTAATTAGTTACTAATTACTGATTACTTCTCCAAGAAAGAAATCCCATTACTTTACTGATTACTTATATTCAGAAGTAATTAGTTGCGTTAGTACTCAGTTACTTGTTAAAAATATGATACACAACCTGAATACGTAATAAAACAATAGACCTTTCAACCCAATTCTATTTTTTCTGCATAATCCATCATATAAAATTAATCAAATGAAAAAAGTCTCTTTTTAAAATTTGTTTTACGAGTTTTAATGTTTACATTTTATGCACATTGCATTAAGCAAAAATTATATGTAGCTGTCTTTGACTTGAAGAAATTTGTTTAACATTTAAACCTGTTTTCTGCATATTTCAAAAATATAAAATAAAATAATTTTTTGTGTTTACACTCACTCTTTCAAATAGATGCAATTAAAACACAGCAAAGATTAAATAAAATCAAAGATTCAGCTGCACTGAGTCCTGTTGCTCTTAAATCTATTTTCACCTGTTTAGCAGGAGTGGGGCGGGTGGAGGTTTGCCCGGTACTGTAGCAGTCATGTCAGTGGGGGGATCTGGGGGTTTCTCTGTGAATTTCACATTCCTGTGGCAGTGTGCTCGGTGTTTGCTCAGATTTTCTTCCCACGCACAGTTCACAGCAGACGCTAAGGGGGCAGGGATAGCTCAGTAGGTAGAGTGGTCGCCCCATGATCGGAAGGTCGGGGGTTTGAATCCACTGAACGGCTACCCTGAGGTACCCCTGAGCAAGGTACCGTCCCTACACGCTGCTCCCCTGCGCCTGCTTAGTGGCTGCCCACTGCTTCACTGAGTGAATGGATCAAATGCAGAAAGTAATTTCCCCACAGGGATCAATAAAGTACACATTATTAATGTTTCTGTCCCTTTTTACAGAATCAAACTCAAAGTAATGTAGTTACTTTTTTACGCTTTACAAAATCATGGTTTGGTGACGCAGTAACGCAGCGTGCTTATGAGAAAGTAACAGTCATCTAATTACTTTTTTCAAGTAATGAGTGAAGTAAGGGGTTAATAGTAATCCCTTACTTTACTCATTACCTGAAAAAGGTAATCAGATTACAATAACACGTTACTTGTAACTTGTAATGTTTCTGCGTTGCCGGCTGGTACATATGTACATTCAGATAGTGCACCTTATAAATCACTCCTCGTTAGTTTGTGGTCAGGAAGTGGAATTTCTTGCAGATTCCGGGGCCACTCATTCTGTGTTATGCTCAGATTCTCTCTTTCCACAGGCTGTCTTAAGTGAGAAGTTCACTCATTCTGGATTTGCATCAGGAACCGTTCAGAGGGAAAATTTCACCGTAGCCCCGTCTTGTGTAGAAGGGCAGGGGCAGAAATTCAGACACGGGTCTCTGTGGTCTGATCTGTGTCCCGTCAATTTGCTTGCCAGAGACTTAATGTGTAAATTAAATATAAATTGCATCTCCTGCCATGATGTTATTACACTAACGCAATCAAACTGTGATCATATGATGGTGAAATATTGCCCCGTGATCCTGGCTTTCGCTTATGAATGGAAGCTGGGAGGAGGGTCGCTTGTTGAAGAGCTCGCGGCTGCATGCCTCCAGAAGGCCCATTCTCCCAGCAGTTACATTAGACTGGACAAACATGCTCAGCATGTAGAGCTCTGTAGTATCCTCAATATACTGAAGCAGGTTAGGTATCCAAACAAAGAAGAATTCCCACATTTAGAATAAGAAGAACAGAACAGGCCAGTGCACATACTTCACAGAACAAATTATAGGTGCACGTCAGTGAAACTAATCCAGTATATCACATCTTTTATGAAGGTAGAACTGGAGAAGTGTTGATTAAAGAATAAGAACATTTTGGAGGTTTTAGTTTGCGATGCTATTGAAGTGCATCACACAGAGAGGTTTTTCTGTTACTCTCACTGATATGAGGATGCTTGACATTTTCAGTAGAAACAATAATAGCAACGTGTCTGGACAACAGTTTCTATAACAAAACTAAGCTTTTTACATTTCATAAAAGTGGGAACAGAGGAATGTTGTATGTTTAGTTCAACTAAGTTTTATTTATTCTTACCAAATCCCAAAAGCAGTCACCTTGTGGCACTTTATTTTCTTTATCATTATTCTTTTCTCCTTCTTTTAGCTGCTTCCTTTTGAGCTTGCTATGCTGGATCATCTGTCTTCATCTCACCATGTCCCTGTATCCTCCAGCCTCTGCATACATTAACCTCCTCTGAGGTCTTTCTCTTTTCCTCATGCTTTCAGTCCATGTTAACCATCTGTTGTTCAGTATATATCCACTCTCACTCCTCTGCATGTCCAAATTATCTCAGCTTTGCATTTTTAAGTTCAGAGTTCAAAGACTCTACAATAATACAGAGAAACACCAAACAGGGAGGGGCGGGGCCATCTGAGAGAAAAGGAGTTGCATTACCTTTGAACTTGTGGAAGACGGCCCAGAGTTCAGCAATGTCAGTGGCAAAGGTGATGTCTGTGTCTAGAACGATGACTCTCTGTAGATCTGATGGCAGGGTCTTTGTCAGTACCAGTTTCATTAGCCCATAAATCCCAGAGTAATGTTTGTTAGGAATCCATGAGACTTCGGACTGAAACACAAGAGGAAATAAGGGTTGGGATCATTTACTGTTAAATAGAAATAGCTCATAATGTTTCGCATTAAATAAAGCAGTAGCCATGAGATCATTAAGCAGCCCAATCAGTAAAGCAGGGTGATGGAGTCTGTGTTCCCCACCTTCAGCTCATCTGCGTCATAGAAGTCCACCCTGACGGCAGGAACCATCCATGTATGAAACAAGGAGGACAGGATCTGCTGAGCAATGGAGTCTGTGATGAAATGGAAATGAAGGGGATTCCGCCTGTAGACACACACAAATACCAAGCTCCAATGAATTCACGGCTTTTACTTTTACTTCCTGCATCATATCACAAAACATTCAGTACATGCACAGTGGGAGTTTGGAAAGGACAAACTGTCCATTTTTACAAGAAACTTGAAATAAATTCTGCAAAACGTCACCAATGTGCCCATAATCCACATATGTGTTTCTCATATTCTCTGAAAAATGTTCATCACACATCATGATGTCTAACACACAGATGGCATATTAAATGAGCAGCCACATTTTTTCATTGCGTTTATTTACATGAGCTGTCCGCTAGGAGAATAACCATTTTAGCAAAGTTTGTGAGAGATTGAGTTTAATAAGGCACAAGACGTACAGGTACAGGAATGGAAACTGTTTTCACATCCATTTCAAAATGCACTCATCTTTCCTGTTGTCTTAGAACCCAATCTTTTCTTGTTTAGCACATAAATATAAACTGTACTTTTCCTGGTCAATAAGACTATGTGATATGCTTGAGAACTCCAAAACAAGAAAACAAGTCCAGTTGTTTCAGCTTCAGCATTAATAAATGCATGTGTTATACCCTAAGGCTGCAAGAGACAGACATGGCACACTGATGGAGAGATGATAATCTTACATCTCATTTCAGCTCAGGGAAGAGGTGTGAGGGATGGGGGTATAAAATAGGTGTTCAGGACTTCCGAATCAGGTCACAGGAAAGTGACACTAAGCTGAGGATGTGAGCACCCGGGGGTGTCTTATGCTGATTGACTTTGTGTATCAATGTGTCAGCTGCACTGGCTCAATAAGCACTGAAGGCTGGGAGCTGTCAGAATGTATCAGAACCCAGAAAATCAGAAAAGCTGTCAACACAGCAGTGCACATTGAAAAGACCTTCACATCCTTTGGATAAACAGCAACAAGGTTTTGATGGGACGATTAGAATTGTGCTAAAAATAAAGTGTCACGTACATCTGATTATAAAAACTATTAGGCTGTAGTGACCCATGACAATTTCATCCTCATGATGCAACGGCGTTTTCTTGTGGATTTGGTGAAAGACACTAAGATCCACTGTGCTCATATCTGCTCAGAGTGAAGGATTATCCTAAACTACAACAGATGGTGTGTGTGCAACTGGGGCACCTTTTCCCCTCTCAGTGCCCAAACAGTCAGACCATTGGCTGTCAGCCTCACAATATCCTATACGACTGTGCTTCAACATATCTAATATATCTGTTTATTTACAGTTTTTTCTGATTGCTTAAGCACATTTATTGTAACTATTGGCTAATTTTGCAAAACTCTTCACACAAATAAGAAAACCTGTCACCCAATCATCAAAACATTGTAGTTCTCTTGCAAAAGCAAACACAGCTAGATTAACTCTTCACACCTTCGTAAAAATAGTGTTTCCGTATCAAACAGTACACACAAGCCATCATCTACTAAGCACACAATGCGCCAACTGCACACTGATGGTATGAATACAAAACACATCTGGCTTTTGCTTTCTCTGTGCACAAGGTAGGCTATGTCAGTTTGAGCTCATACTTCTGTCATAGATCCATAAGCATAGAGGGATCCAAACTTCAAGTACTGGTGTTTATTCAAACACATCAAAACAAACACAAGTGTTTATTTCCAAGTATAGGATTATTTGCAATCTGGGTTACTTGGTCTGCAGTGAACATGCTTCCTCTGCCCCCAGCATCTGGTCATCTAGCAATTCTGTAAAGTAACAATTTCAGTATTTTTACATCAATGGTATTGGTGTGTTTCTCATTGGCATATGGCAGTGCTACAAATCTTTGTGCGAAGTGACTGTACTGACCGATTCTCATTTCAAGATGTCCTTATGGTACTTGCTACAGTGTAGCGGCTCGAGTTAGGCTGGACCCGTTGGCCAGCTACCCTCAGGGTCATTCCACGGTTGATTACATGGTCCACTATTGTAGCTCTGATGTCATCAGCAATTCTATTTCTTACTCTTCCTACCCTTCCTCTCACCCCTCCTCATCTTCCTCTCCTCCCTCCTCGTCTTCCTCTTGCTCCTCCTTGTCCTTGTCGTCCTCTTCATCCTACTTCTTCACCTCCACGTCCTCTTCCTCGGCCTCCTCTACTTCTCACTCTTTCTGCTCCCTCCATTGTACTCCGCACACACAGCTTACCTGTATTATAGTGCTTAGGCTGATTGCAAAGTGAACGAATTATCTAAAAAGGTTTTCACATGTGAAAGTGTGCCAGACAGTTGGCAAATTAGTGTTAATGATAGCCATACATGTGTATACTTTTGCTAGCAGTGTGTTGGAAATTTGGTAATTGAGTGTTGTGCAGTGAATTGTGCCTACAGTTTTGCAAAGTGTGTGTTACAAAATTGCAAACTGAGTGCAAAGCAGTTTTTGTGCTTTTAGTTTTGCAAACTCAGTGAGTGGTTTTGCTATAAGTCTGAATAGTTTTAGAGATTGTGCTACAGGAATCACAGTTAGGGTTTAAGCATTCAGAAAAAACTGTAATATACTCGACTGACTGCTTCTGCTGTGTGGTGTGCCAGTCTACTGTACATTTTTAGAAGTTTAAATTTACATCCACTTCTCTTTTAAACCGCCCCAACTTTTCTGTGAGAGACCCTCACTGAAGATGAGAGCTCAAGTGTGGTAGAGCAGTTTTCAGTGCAAGAGACTACAGTTTCCAAAGTAAGATCAAGACCCTCATCGTGCTCTTTTAAGATATTCAACAATGACAGAGAAAATTTAGCCGAAACATCAGAACCGTGGTGCGTAAAAGAGTCCCATCTTGTGCAGGCTCAAACCTGCACCAAGACAATGCTCACTCACTGACTCAACCAGCCATCACCTTTGGCCTTCTATAACTTCCTTGACCTTCAGTGTCACAGTGGCCATATTTATATCAGATAAGGCTTTTGATTTTATAGATCTGTTCTCAGAATCTTTTGATCATACCTCATTACTTGTAACACTTTTGGAAATGGTAACTAATTAGAAAATAGATATGTAGGGAAGGTATGGTAGTCATAGTTAAAAGTAACAACTGTTGAATGGGCATACATTGTCCACATTCATTTTTCAAAAATTGTTCAGCCAAACCTCTTGCTTAGAAAGCTTTTTTTTGTAGACCTGTAACAACGTCAGGTTACTATGGCAACAGTATTTACTTTTTCCCTGGTGCAGCCCTTGAGGTTATCTGTCTGGAACAGGCCACTTTAGCCTTAAAAAACACAAGAGTGGCTCACAGTCACAGATGTGTGACTGAGATGACCACACAGAAATATATTCGCTCTCACTGACATCGAACAGAGCCAAGAGTAGGAAAAACTCTCTGAAACTGAGTGCTTCGAGCAGTCTGAAGCCTGAGCTGCTAGGTCATAGAGATTTCCTGCACGCTGACCTCAACTTTTTGTATTTGTCTTAATATTAGCATACACCATTGTAATGCAGGGTGGATGTAGCTCAGGAAGTAGAGGTCATGCATTCATCAGAGTGTGACAGAAAGCACTTATGTGTAGTAAAAAACAAAAGTGCTTCTATGAGTGGGTGAATGAGGCATGTTGTACAAAGCGCTTTGAGTGCTTGTCACACTTTATATAACAACCAGTCAATTTATCTTAGCTTACGTGTCAGAAAATAGCAAAGACAAAATAGGCTCATTTTGAAACTGATGACATTATTTTTCTGCTGAGGTTGTATTATTGAGACAGGACATATACAGTTGCTGCTGAACAGAAGACAATGATAAGAACCTCCACTATGTGACAGAGTGCAGCATAAAAAGGCCATCTCTCAGGAGTGACAGCATCAGTCACACAGACAGGCTCTTCTACAAGGCTCTCCATCATTTAGGCAAGAGATTCACTGGTAGCAAAAAATTCATTTGCTAAAACATCTAGCGGCAGAAATTAAGCGGCAGAACAGTAAATATAAAGAATGAAATGGCACACATCTTTAAGCTTGTTTCACAGGGAATTAATAGCATATTCAATAATGAATTACAAGGTGACAATAGAGGGAAGAAATACCAAAATTAAGTAATTTTGTTTAAATCTTGTCACAAGGTCAGAGTGGATCTGTTGATCAGTGTCCTAGATGCTGTTCCACATTTTGATTCACCAGGATTCCCTACACAGTCAGAACAATCCAACAGGATGACTGCTCAGGCAACTGTCTGCTCAGGAGGAGGATCCATCATGTTTTCACTTCTTTAGTGAAGGGGAGCCCAATGAGTTGTCTTTGACGTACCAAGTATGTAGCCAGTCATTTATATAAAACACAATTAGGCAGAACGGTCATGTTGATCTAATGATGGACACTTCTGTTTCTGACTTGGAGAAGACTCATAAAAACTCAAGAGCCTTCTTATTCCAGCTTCAGATGTAGTTAGACATTTTGGACCCAACGTGCCACCAACTACCTACCTGCAGTTGTTAGACTCTGCATTTGGCACAGCTGAGGATGGGGAGGAACTGTTGGTGAGGTTCATGAACACGTAGCAAGATTATTATGGCTTACTTGCATCGCTTGCAGGTGGCATTGACCGCATTGTATATAGGGGAGGTATACAGCCACAACAGGTCAACAAACACTTCCTGAAACAGTTTTACAGTGGCTGTTGAGACCATGACTTGCTTGCTGTTCTGCAGATAGAACTTAAGAATCAAGAACCCCCATCACTTGCTGAGCTTTTGTGGCTGCTGCGTACTGCAGAACATAGGCAAGAAACAGAAAGTAGTTGAATAAAACTGCACCTCTGTACTACAAAACTGAAGGTTGTCTCCCATAGACAGAATGTTCAGCAAGTGAAATACAGGCTGAATCTGCATCAAGCGACATCAGCAGGTTAAAAAAAATCTGAAAAAGCTGACCTGAAAAGCCAATTGATTTCCCTCATGGAACAAATGAAAACCACAGCTTCTAAGAAAGAACAGATACAGAAAGATGAAACTAAAAAAACCTGACCATGCAAAGACCAAACCAGGGCCCTCTTACACAGCACCTCTACTTTAAAGCCAAAACTGTGGTAGTGTTTTCATTGTGGAGAGGATGGTCACATTGTGGCCACGTGTGAGTCAGATTCAACTCATGCCTTGGTAGCTGCAAAAAAGAAGGAACTAAGAATTGTCAGCAGTTATGGGAACGCCAGCAAAGGAACACACCTTCATTAAACTGAAGACATTCCCTGTCGTGAGACAGATGGGAAATGCAACGGGTCAAACACATATGACTGATAAGAAGTCTAAAGTGACCGCTAAGAAGTGTGTGATATTAACATTGCATGCTGAGCGAGGTCATTTCAAATTACCCAAAGGTTTGATAGGGGTAAAAACTACAGCACAGGTTCAAATGGAGGGCAATTGTGATAGCTGCATAATGGATACAGGCTCCCAGGTTACCACAGTTCCCGAGTCTTTTTACAATCAGAACATGCCACAACATGAGATCAGAGCAATCCTTGAGCTTTTGGAGGTTAAAGAAGCCAATGGCTAATCTATGCATTATCTAGGCTACATTGAGATTAATGTTGTATTCCCCAAGGACTTTTTGGGTGCTGAGGTTGAAGTTCTCACACTTGCATTAGTGGTTCTAGATGACTTGACTTTGGGAGATCAGGTAAAACACTGCGTAAGCTGTCTGATGAGATTCCATTTAAGCACAGTAAAGCTGTCCAAAAGCATTTGCAAGAACAGCCAGGTGTAATCAGGGAGTCCACGTCACCATTCTCTTCGCCCATAGTGGTGGTGAGGAAAAAGAATGGGAACATATGTCTCTGTGTTGATTACAGGAAACTCAATTTGCAGACAGTGAAAGATGCTTACGCGCTCCCGAATTTGGAGGAGACCTTCTCCACGCTGAGTGAGTCCCAGTGGTTCTCTGTCCTCGACTTAAAATCTGGCTGGCCATCCCTCCCTAGTTCTGCTGGGGGTTTCTTCCTGTTAAAAGGGAGTTTTTCCTTCCCACTGTCGCCAAAGTCCTTGCTCATAGGGGGTCATATGATTGTTGGGTTTTTCTCTGTATGTATTATTGTAGGGTCTACCTTAAAATACAAAGGATCTTGAGGTGACTGTTGTTGGTGATTTGGCGCTGTATAAATAAAATTGAATTGAAATTAAATCAATACCGATCCTATCACTATGGGACTTGGTACTGCCTTGTATCAGGAGCAGGAGGGTCAGATAAGAGTCACAGCATATGCTAGCAGGGTTTTGTGTAAGCGTGAGTCTCATTACCATGCCCACAAATTAGAGTTTTTAGCCCGAAAGTGGGCAGTTACGAAAAAACTTTGTGATTACCTTTATGGTAGCCAGTTCAGTGACAGTAGTCCTTTAATACACTCAACAAAAATATAAACGCAACACCTTTGTTACTGTTCCCATTCCCCATGGGATGGACGTAGAGACCTAAAATTCATTCCAGATACACAATATAACCATCCCTCCCAAACAGTGGTCACAAATCAGTCCAAATGTGTGGTAGTGGGCACATCTGCTATATTGAGATAATCCATCCCACCTCACAGGTGTGCCACATCAGGATGCTGATCTGACATCATGAGTAGTGCACAGGTGTACCTCAGACTGCCCACAACAAAAGGCCACCCTGGAATGTGCAGTTTTTTGCGCTATTGGGGGTCTGGGGACCCAGAACCGGTCAGTATCTGGTGTGACCACCATTTGCCTCATGCAGTGCAACACATCGTCGCATGGAGTCTATCAGATTGTCAATTGTGGCCTGTGGAATGTTGGTCCACTCCACTTCAATGGCTGTGCGAGGTTGTTGGATATTCGTGGGAACTGGTACACGCTGTCGTATACGCCGGTCAAGCACATCCCAAACATGCTCAATGGGTGACATGTCCGGTGAGTATGCTGGCCATGCAAGAACTGGAACATTCTCAGCTGCCATCTGCCCTGAACAATGTGAACCATGATTCATCCGTGAAGCGCACACCTCTCCAACGTGCCAGACGCCATCGAATGTGAGCATTTGCCCACACAAGTCTGTTACGGCGATGAGCTGGAGTCAGGTCAAGACCCCGATGAGGACGACGGGCATGCAGTTGAGCGTCCCTGAGATGGTTTCTGACAGTTTGTGCAGAAATTGTTTGGTTGTGCAAACCAATTGTTCCAGCAGCTGTCTGGGTGGCTGGTCTCAGACGATCTTGGAGGTGAACCTGCTGGATGTGGAGGTCCTGGGCTGGTGTGGTTACACGAGGTCTGCGGTTGTGAGGCCGGTTGGATGTGCTGCCATATTCTCTGAAACGCCTGTGGAGACGGCTTATGGTTGAGAAATGAAGATTCAATGCACGGGCGACAGATCTGGTTGACATTCCTGCTGTCAGCATGCCAATTGCACGCTCCCTCATTGCTTGTGGCATCTGTGGCATTTTGCTGTGAGACAAAACTGCACATTCCAGGGTGGCCTTTTGTTGTGGGCAGTCTGAGGTACACCTGTGCACTACTCATGATGTCAGATCAGCATCCTGATGTGGCACACCTGTGAGGTGGGATGGATTATCTCAATATAGCAGATGTGCCCACTACCACACATTTGGACTGATTTGTGACCACTGTTTGGGAGGGATGGTTATATTGTGTATCTGGGATGAATTTTAGGTCTCTACGTCCATCCCATGGGGAATGGGAGCAGTAACAAAGGTGTTGCGTTTATATTTTTGTTGAGTGTATATGCAGTGAGCTATCGTTGGCTAGCAGCACTTTCTATGTTTAACTTTTAGCTTCAGTGCAGAGCTGGAAAGCTGAATTCTGATGCAGATGGTCTTTCAATGTGACCACATCGAAAACTGCTCAATGACACTGTTTCACAAAAAAGAGCAGGAACGTACATTCAGTGAACAGTGGTTCACTGAAACAGATCTGTCTGGTCAAGGAATCACAGTTGGCCCAGATGTGGTACCAGCTATCTGTGAGAAGCATCTCCTTGGCTGTAATCCAAGTGAAAACACAGACGTGGAGTGTGCGTTCACCCTAGTACACTCAGCCTTGTCTGTAGCTGCTATACCAGATGAGTTTGTAAATGAAGATCAGTGTGATGATTTACTAGTTATTCCCCACATGCCAGTAAAGCAGCTAAGAGCCAATCAACAAGCTGACCCATGTTTGAGGGAAACCATAGCTCAACTTGAGACTGGGAACAAGGTTTAACCCAACTTTAGAAAGCAACTGCCTGATATCCCCTTGCTAATTAGACAATTCAGTCTTCTTGAGCTACACAATCAAATACTGTACCGGACACATCAAGTTGTTGATTCTGTAACCTGACACACTGTTCTTCCGGAACAGTTTCGAGATGCAGTCCTCCAGAGTCTCCATGATGATATGGGAGGCTTACGCATTGTACATACTCTCAACCTCGGTGAGAACAAGATTTTGCTGGCCAAGCAGATGTTGAGGGAAAGATTTTGAGAGAAAAGATTAAAACCTGTTAACACTGTGTTCTGAGAAAGTTCCTTCCTGAAAGCGCTGCTCCTTTGAGCCTATCATGTTCAAAGGACCAAAAGAGCCTGAGTAATATTAAGGACATTTTTGTACTTACAGACCAGTTTATTAAGTAAGCCATTGCAATCCCAACACCAAACCAAAAAGCTCAAACAGCCAATTGTCTGTGGGGTAATTTCATTGTCCGCTATGGGATTCTTGAACATTTGCACAGTAACCAAGGGCCTGACTTTGAATCACACATCATCAAAGAACTTTGCAAAATCATGGGTGTTCACAAAATACATACCACACCCTACCACCCTACCAGTGGAAACACTGTGGACTGTTTTAATAGGACTTTGCTGAACATGTTTGGCACATTGGAAAACAAAGGCAAATCACAGTGGCATAGCTATTCGAAACTGTCGGTCCATCCGTACAATTGTACAAAGAATGATGTAACAGGATTCTCATCTTATGAATTAATGTGTGGTTGTCAAACCAGATTGTCTGTTTTAGTGCATGCTGTCTGCCTGAGAGGGAAATATAAACTTGCTGAGTGGGAGTCAGATGTTTATGTTGCGGTAAAACAAGATAGAGATCTCCCAATTTACACCATAAAACCTGAGAACAAAGAAGCTTCTTGGCGAACTGTTCATCAAGTTCTCTTACTCCCGTGTGGCTTCATCACACCAACTGGGGAGAAGCCTGTTACGACAAAATTCAAGCACAAGCCAATAACGCGGTTATCAGCTAAATAGTATGATGAGACTGAGCCTTCTGAGACAGAGGAGGATACCATCCGGCTTCATGAGAGGCTTCCCAAAGAAACCACCCAATTCACCACAATATATGAGGTTCCTAAATCATACTTTGATAGAGCTGATAGTGAGATAGTGCAGCCAAGTTTAACTGAAGACTGCTTAGGCGTCGATGACACAGTGATCAGAGAAAACTTGTTTCATGATAATCCAGAGACCACTGTAGAGTGAAAAACACTTGACTGCTGATGCTCCCGAAAATGAAAGTGACTTAGCAGACATGTCCACTTTCTAGGGAGACGTTCTCCGAAGTGGAGAAGACTCTAACATTGACCCTAAGGACATTAACAACAAAGATTCACAGCAAAGTGTGGAAGGTTAAAAAAATGGACACTATTAGGCATTCAGTCAGAAGCAGACTTCAACCAGAAAGACTGCAGCACACCCACTTGGGAAACCCACTGATATCTATTGTGCAATATTTATTCCAAGGCTTAAGCTTAGCTTAGCTTAACAGAGCAAAGTTTCAAAAACTCACCAGGGGCTATTCCCTCAAGTGGTGAAGTCACAGCCATTTCTGATGGAAAGTGACTTGCATTACTTTAGGAGAACAAAACTAACTCTGGTTTCATGACTGGTGAAATGTAAAAACATTTTGAACTTGTCATTTGTACAATACAATAAAAACAGAACTTGAATTTAAAACTAATTTTGTTCATGCTTCATTCCTCAAGCAGAAATGTTTATAGATATTTGTCAGTTAACTATGGTTAATGTGCATTTGAAGTAACTCTGACCTCGCTCTTAGGTCAGATTTTTTGATTTGGAGATCAAAGGACTCAAAGTCCCCAGAGAACTTCGAATTTTAGACCTTCTGGAAATCCACAGAAGGAGAATGATCTTCCATTGCAATGGATGTCGTGCCACAGCCCATATGGAACTCAATCTTGCAGTCCGATTGCCTGAATTGGGTTAGGGTTAGGACAAACTGTGCAAACCGTACATCAATCGTTAGACCGATTTCACACCAATAAACTGCTGAGATCACCTGACAGGCCTGAACTGGATAACACTGATAACTAAAAGGCCCGGGTCTTACTTTGGTATCTAGTCTACTCTATCAGAATACATCAATTTGTTGGAAAACATTATTATAAACTAATCAGTGTGTATATATGAGTACACAAAAAGAAAAAGAAAAAAAGATTTATACTCCACCAAGTCTGTTATTTTAAGAGAAGGAGAAAAGATTTGCTGTACCTGTGGAAGAGGACAGATTTAACCAGCGTCACCACATCTCGACTTGCGTTGTAACCTGCACATACAATGGCCACATGGATGGTCTGAGGAGAAAATGACAAAGCGATTAAGAAGGAGAGATGTGCACAGCACAAGGAACAAAGTATAACTGTGAATTGGCTTAGTAAAAGAAAAAGAAAACAGTGATTGTGTGTTGGAGCATTCATTAACTCATTCCACCTCAATCCAAAGGGCAATTATAGTAACTGTCAAACAAAAGTTCTCAAACGTGTATAAAACTCAACTGTAAGATGAAGCTTTGTAAAATCGAATGAATTTTTAATGAGAAGATTGAGGAAATAGATTTGATAATACTTTTATGATACTATACTATATACTCATATGATAATATCTTCATACATTTAGAGCAGATATTCTAATAATTCTCAAATATATGTTGATTTCACAACATATAGTTGAACAGATGGCTGGAAGTTCTCCTTTATGATATTTTGGTAGACGGCAGAATTCATGGTTCCATTTACCACAGCAAGTCTTCCAGGCTCTGCAAAAGCAAAACAGCCTCAGACCTTCACACTACCACCCCCATATTTTACTGTTGCTATGACACTCCTTTTCTGAAATGCTGTATCACTTTTATGCCAGATGTAATGGGACACACAACTTCCAAAAAGTTCAATTTTTGTCTCATCAGTTTATATTTTCACAAGAATCTTGGGGTTCATCAAGATGTTTTCTGGCAAAACTTAGATGAGCCTTTATGCTCCTTTTGCTCAGCAGGGGGTTTCATGTTGGAACTTTGCCATGCAGGCCATTTTTGTCCAGTCTCTTTTTTATGGTGGAGTCATGAACATTGACCTTAATTGAGGCAATTGAGGCCTGCAGTTCTTTCAATGTTGTTCTGGCTCTTTTGCAACCTCTTGGATAAGTCGTCTCTTGGATGAGTGGGGTAATTTTGGTTGGCTGGCCACTCCTGGGAAGGTCTTTACATCGCAATAAAAAGCCCATTGAAACAACTGCTGCTGTGATTTGGTGCTATATAAGTAAAATTAGAATCAGAATCAATCAGAATCAGCATACATTATTAATCCCTAAGGAAATTGTATGGTTATGGTTGCTCCCTGTAATGGCCAAACCCGTGGCCACACTCTAAAGTCGGTAACTTTTGTATTTTCATTCTTCATTTGAACATAGTAATGAAGAAGACATTTTAGTTGCCAATAACTTCATTGATTGGTTTGGATACATTTGTTCTATTTGTAAGCGCGCACATTTAGTTTACTTATGTATTCATACTACTTCATTTCTTTGCTTTCTGACTAACCTTTGTCTTTTTATTTCTTACCTGCCATCATCCCTGGGAGTTGCTGGACAAAAGATGGTAGCTAGGGTTTGAAACCATTAACTATAAAGGAAGATAATTGGACCACACCACCACTTCCTGCTGAAGGGGGGAATGTGTGTTTTCTTTACTTTAAAAACAAAGTATTTGTATTTAATTAAATATTTGAGTTTAGGGTTTAATGGGGTTTTTTGATTTTCTTCTTTAGTGTTTAGTTTATTAACAAACTAGATTGTACTGCATCGGTTGTGATTTATGATTGTGTTTTGTTTGTTACCCCTCATGTGTCACAATGGTCTGATCAGCCATTATACAGTGGGGCAAAAAAGTATTTAGTCAGCCACCGATTGTGCAAGTTCCCCCACCTAAAATGATGACAGAGGTCAGTAATTTGCACCAGAGGTACACTTCAACTGTGAGAGACAGAATGTGAAAAAAAAATCCATGAATCCACATGGTAGGATTTGTAAAGAATTTATTCGTAAATCAGGGTGGAAAATAAGTATTTGGTCAATAACAAAAATACAACTCAATACTTTGTAACATAACCTTTGTTGGCAATAACAGAGGTCAAACGTTTACTATAGGTCTTTACCAGGTTTTCACACATAGTAGCTGGTATTTTGGCCCATTCCTCCATGCAGATCTTCTCGAGAGCAGTGATGTTTTGGGGCTGTCGCCGAGCAACACGGACTTTCAACTCCCGCCACAGATTTTCTATGGGGTTGAGGTCTGGAGACTGGCTAGGCCACTCCAGGACTTTCAAATGCTTCTTACGGAGCCACTCCTTTGTTGCCCGGGCGGTGTGTTTTGGATCATTGTCATGTTGGAAGACCCAGCCTCGTTTCATCTTCAAAGTTCTCACTGATGGAAGGAGGTTTTGGCTCAAAATCTCACGATACATGGCCCCATTCATTCTGTCCTTAACACGGATCAGTCGTCCTGTCCCCTTGGCAGAAAAACAGCCCCATAGCATGATGTTTCCACCCCCATGCTTCACAGTAGGTATGGTGTTCTTGGGATGCAACTCAGTATTCTTCTTCCTCCAAACACGACGAGTTGAGTTTATACCAAAAAGTTCTACTTTGGTTTCATCTGACCACATGACATTCCCCCAATCCTCTGCTGTATCATCCATGTGCTCTCTGGCAAACTTCAGACGGGCCTGGACATGCACTGGCTTCAGCAGCGGAACACGTCTGGCACTGCGGGATTTGATTCCCTGCCGTTGTAGTGTGTTACTGATGGTGACCTTTGTTACTTTGGTCCCAGCTCTCTGCAGGTCATTCACCAGGTCCCCCCGTGTGGTTCTGGGATCTTTGCTCACCGTTCTCATGATCATTTTGACCCCACGGGATGAGATCTTGCGTGGAGCCCCAGATCGAGGGAGATTATCAGTGGTCTTGTACGTCTTCCATTTTCTGATGATTGCTCCCACAGTTGATTTTTTCACACCAAGCTGCTTGCCTATTGTAGATTCACTCTTCCCAGTCTGGTGCAGGTCTACAATACTTTTCCTGGTGTCCTTCGAAAGCTCTTTGGTCTTGGCCATGGCGGAGTTTGGAGTCTGACTGTTTGAGGCTGTGGACAGGTGTCTTTTATACAGATGATGAGTTCAAACAGGTGCCATTCATACAGGTAACGAGTGGGGGACAGAAAAGCTTCTTACAGAAGATGTTACAGGTCTGTGAGAGCCAGAGATTTTCCTTGTTTGAGGTGACCAAATACTTATTTTCCACCCTGATTTACGAATAAATTCTTTACAAATCCTACCATGTGGATTCATGGATTTTTTTTTCACATTCTGTCTCTCACAGTTGAAGTGTACCTCTGGTGCAAATTACTGACCTCTGTCATCATTTTAAGTGGGGGAACTTGCACAATCGGTGGCTGACTAAATACTTTTTTGCCCCACTGTATATACCCTTGTATGTCATTTCATGTTTTAGGTCAATTATGTATGTTTGAGCAGTCATTTGGTTTGTTAAGTTTGCAGTCTGTGCCTAAGTTCAGTTTTGTTTCTTTGACCTCTTTTATGAGCTCAACATTTATTAGTCTTGTAAATATAATTTTGGGGGTTAAATAAATGGAAACTATATTTTTCTAATAATTCCTGGGACGACTCCTGTTTTTTCAACTCGGTCTATCACACTCCCAGACAATAAGGACAGTAACTGAACTAAATTAAATAATACATCATATTACAGAGTTGCAAAATATAACAAATAGATCTTGTCTATATATAAATAGGTCAATTATAAATATACAGAATATTACAGAGATTAAATTGTACTCTAAACTTAAAAACTTTATTTTCACTGTAGAGGATGTGTAAATATTTGTGCTGTCAGCATTAACCTCGTTAAAATGACGTTACCGTTAGCGTTGTTAACGCGTTGACCCTGTGCAGCCCCACGCACAGAGTGATCCGCGTTAACTCGCTAAAGGAGATTTGCCGCGTTAATGCAGTTATTGTATTAACGTCTGTAAACGACCACGGCAGACCCAGTGGCATTTTGCTGCTTTTATTAATCCCTACACGGTTGCTGTACATTCGCACTCAGAGCTGCAGCTCTCCCGCTTCCAGCTCAACATAACACCAACAACCCAACCACAGGACCCAGTACAATATTTAGTTCGGCGGGGCGTGATTGCGGATGCCGCGCAGGTGCGTCCGCCTCCTCTGCACGGCACCGCAGGCCACGCCCCGCCACAACGTCATTTTAACGAGATTAACGCTGACAGCACTAGTAAATATTAAGGGTGTAACTATTAAACTGTACAGTGCATTAGATGGAGGAGTTGTACAGAGAAATAAGCATTGTCTGAGAAATGTTAAAAGACTAGCTGCCCCAGAAAATAGAAACGACTCTGGCCCTTCCTGCACAGTGTAGTGGTCTCTTTAATCCAATCCAGTTTATTATCACCGAGGTATTTATAGTCCTACACAATGTTCACATCAACTGCATGGACTGAAACAGAGTCGCAGTTTTCCTGGTCCTGCTAACATCCACAATTGGTCCTTTGTGGTGTCCCTGTGTTGCTGATCACCTTGCCATACACAAATGTTGAAGACGCACATATTGTGGTCATTCATTTGGGTAATTAACAATCCTGGACACAAAAGAGGCATCCACCTGCATCGCTATCGGCTTATCACCCAAGAGGGTTGGTCTGATAGTTCTGAATGGACTGGAAAAGGGGATCCTGATGTGACCTGACAGTAGGTCGAGCTGGTCAAAGACGAGTCTTTCCAGGGTCTTCATGATTTGGGATGTCAGAGCCAAAGGTCTGTAACCCTGGGGGCCACTGGGACATGGTGTCTGTGGTACCGGAATGATGTCTTCCACAGCACCAGGATCCTCTGCCGACTCTGACTCATTTATGAAAGACTCCACAACACTGGAGGGCACAGGCCTTGAGGACACGAGGACTCACCCCGTCTGGTCCAACAGACTTGTCTAAGGGGAGTCTTCTCATTTGTCTCTGAACCTGGCTGAAAGTAATACCTGGGGGAGGGGTGTCAGGACTTTTACAGGAAGCTATGGTGCAATGTGTAGAGAGAGTGGCGTGGCTGTGGATCGCAGGCTGACTACAGGTAAGTCAGTAGGGGAGTGAGCATTCACTGCAGTGTTGAATCTGTTGAAGAACACATTCAGCTCGTTGGCACTGTCCTCATTGTCCCCAGCTCCTCTGCTGTTGGATGGGCCTGAATTAGGTGATTCATGCCATGTCACGCCTCTCTCATGCTGTTCTGCTGGAGTTTCCACTCCAGCTTTCTCCTGGAGTCGTCCTTACCCTCTATGACCTTGTCCTTCAGTAGTGCCTGAACCATTCTCACCTCTGTTGCCCATTCTGAAATTCCTCTTCTTGTCATTGAGGTGAGCTTTTATGATTTGAAGCCTATTTTTTAGCAATATCTTATTTAGCAGTTTAGTAGAGAATATAAATAAAAAAATTAATTAAAAACAGTTCAAACAAGAAACAGACAAATATGTCGACTGCCAGACCATGAGAAAGTTCAACAAGAAGAAAAGGTACAGAAACAGAGGTTATAGTCACAGTAGGAACCCTCGGATAAACAAATGAATTAGCAAATCACTCTACAGAAAAAGCTGACATAAAATGAGTTGACATAAAGTGCTCTTATAAGCGCAGATTGATGTTACACTCAGCCAATAAAGGCCACCACATCCTCCCAAATTTGTCTCTAGTACCAACTGTATTTAGTTGAAGCTTTTTCAGTTGTAGAACAGACATCTCATTGAGCCAGTGTTCAAAACTTGGTTGGGTAGCTGACTTCCAAGTCAGTAGGATGAGTTTATTTGCCACCTCCATCCCAAGGTGCACAGCCATCTGAATATAGAGCGCCAGCTGATGTGACTCGGAGGAGCATCTAAATATTGCCAGATTTTGATTTGCAATGTTATTGCAATGTTACAGAAAAATTATCCAGAAAACCACTGAAACACTGCAGACCAGAATGCGGTTAAGAGTGGGGCAAAACCAGAATAGGTGGGCAAAAGACCCCTCACCCAATTGGCTTCTGTCACATACAAAGGATATTGAGGGAAATATGTGATTCAGCATAACTGATTTGAGGGCTCTTGAATCTGTGGATCACAGTACGTTATGATTCATGGCAGGACACTGATACTGTGTCAAACACAACATGGATATATTAAAGCTTACATTACCAAGCCACGTCACAGAGTCATATCTCGTTGAGGAGGCCAGCAATTAACTAGAAGAGTAGGCTAAAATATGCCTAAAGGCATCCTGTAGAAGCAGAAACTTTGAATGGTCTATTGTGGGTAGAACACTGTAGTATTAGAAAACCTGCTTGTGGAACCTGCTAGGACAAAATTAAACATATCTCACCTCGCACTTATCCACCACTGGGTGTCGGACACAGTCTGAGCTATTACCCACTGTAACAGCTTTCTGGCTCTCATTGTCACCTGTGCCTTCCTCTGAATGTGTTCGGCTTTGGTTGCCACGGTGATTATTGCTCGGAAGCTGTGCAGATGGGCTCCTAGGTGGACGGCTAAGTTCTCGGCGCAGCGCCCGGTTCTCTTCCTCCACCACCCGAACCCGCAACTCTAAGGCCTGTCGTTCACCGGCTCCGCCCACCGGGGTGGATGACAGGGCTTCCAATGGAGAAAGAGGGAGGGGCTTCACTGTGGAATTATAACAGGGAGAAACTGATTTAACATGATTAAGAACATCAGTGTCAGTGGCCAATATATATGAAGTTGAATACTAATAGAAAAACCCACACTGACCAGCCCCAGTGTGGGTTTTCTATACAGAGAAACCACTGATATGAAACGTCACTGCACAAAAACAAATCTAAATTGAAGCAGGTAAGTAGCTTGTCCAAAAAGAGGTGCGTCAAGTGTATAAGGCTAGAGCTACAGCTATTATTTATTCCTATCCATGGCTCATACCCATGGACACATCTTATTAATCTGGAATGGTACAACAGAAACATATAGTGCTGTGCTGCATAGTGCAGTTTTAGGCTTGATTCAGGAGTGGTACGACCATCTTCATTCTTCAGCACAACCTGAACTTTGTTGGAAAACTTTCTTTCATTTCTGAGGATTTTTTATGAGTCTGTGTGGCCAGTACCATTCTCTATGCTGTTGCTTGCTGGAGCAGCTGGTTGAGGCTCTCAGACGCCAAAAGACTCAATACACTGAACCTCAAGACCAGTAATGCTGTGGGGATGGAGCTCCCTTAAGGTGGTGTCAGAGGGGCGGATGTTGTCCAAGACAAGGACAATGCTGGACAATACCTCCCACCCACTCCATTACCTGGTGGCCAGTCACAGGAGCATGTTCAGTGAGAGACTGAGATTACCCATAATGCACCACTGAACAACACAGGAAATCATTCCTCGCTGTGGCCATCTCCCTGTACAACTCCTCCATCTAATGTACAATACCGTAGTTAGCTGCACCCTTTTGCACATCCTCTACAGTGAAAACAACAAATAAAGTTTTTCAGGTTAAATTACAATGTCGGTCACAAATAGTTCTCCAGGCTTCTTTTAAAGCTCTTCTTTGGATGTTTCTGTCTTTTCTTCCATTCTCTGTCAAGATGATCCCACACTGCTTCAACAATGTTGAAGTCTGCATTCTCAGGAGGCCAGTGAGCAGCAGATCAAATTATAAATGGTTTTAAGTGCACATTCAGACCTGTGAGACTCATTTAGAAATCAGACATTGAGCCATGGCTCTGTGCTACATGAAGACATTACTGCATCTCTGCCAGTCAAGGGCACTTTGTATATAGTTTATTAATTAATAACTGACATATGAAATGTTCTCACAGGCCACATTGTATCGCGTGCCAGATGTGGCCCATGGGCTGCATTTTTGACACCCCTGTCTTAATATTTTTTCCCCCAATTTGTATATTTATACATTTTATATTTTTGAATACTGTTCATATGTAGTGCTGTAGAAACTGCCCCCCCCTTTCCCCACATGTCTGCACTGAGTAGGAGATCCTCTTTATCTCATTGTACATCTGTATAGTCACAATAAAAGGCATTCGACTTCTAATATGATTAACTTCCCAGAATGGAATTGTAAAGGAATGAAATACTTGGAACATATATTTATTATATTATATATTATTCTTATTATATATATTTATTCCATCTCACAAAATAGATATACAGTATGTGATTAACAAGATTAGATTTTTAGAATAACAACAAATTAAATCTATAGTAAAAAAGAAATTTAAACCTAATAAAGTTGAATTACAAACATTAGTCAGTTTAGGATTTCAGCTTAGACCAAAACTTCTGGTCTCAGATTTGCTTAAAAACCTTTAAAAATTGATTAGAAATCTATTTATTTTAAAAACTTTTTAGGGGCTTCTTTACAGTTTACTTTATTTCTATGGCGTGTTACATTTTCCTTTTAAATTGCTTACCACTACTTGTTTTGTCTTATTACATTTTGCTTATCAGCTTAAGAGTCACCTGTGAAGAATTGTACCAACCTGCATAAAAGCGTCTTTACAAATAAACATTGATGTATGTAAAACATGATGTATGTAAGACATTTTAAAGAGCCACATAACTGCTGGATTCATGCTTTGTTCACAAACCAGTTCAAATGGGATCAGTCCAAGGATCATAGTTTCAAAATGTATAAAACGCATTGCTTTGGCAATATTATGAATATGATCAAGCCAATAAAACAAATAAAATGAACTGAACTGAGAGGTAGTGATAGAGTCAAAATGTAAAACTGAATTTGAGCCAGTAGTAGCACATCGGTCCTGTCTCACACATCCAGGCTTAACCTGCAGCCAGGCCCTGTCACAGCTTATCACACTCCCAGGAACTGCATCCCACCACCAGGAATTACTGCCAAATCTAATAATTACTTTGCAGACCTTGGTGACTATTCCATTATGGGAGTGTATACACATATACGCTCTCCAGTGACTGTGACCCCAAGTCAAAATTGCCAATTTAATCATAATTAATAATGGCACTACTGCAGCATTTCAATCCTGTGAGTCAAAGTGATTAAAATGGCTCCAAGAACTTTTGGACATTATTGTCTGGAGGAAGTAATCAACTTTAGACAGGCCTCAGTAATTCATTAACATACCACCTCAGGAAGAAAGTTGGGAGAGAAAGGTCACTTTGTCTACAGGAAATTTGTATCTTCACACTTTCTGGGATAAGCCTCGGGCTTTAATATTAAGGCATGACATGCACTGAAAAGTATGACAGTACTGTTCCTTATTTTAATCCCAGCAACCTAAACTTTTATCTTTACTATGGATGGCTGTAGCTAAGGGGGTAGAGCAGGTTGGTGGTTTGATCCCTGGCTGCTCCAGTCTTCATGCCAAATATCCTTGGGCAAGACACTAACCTAGAGTTGCCCTATGATGCATTAAATGTATGTGACTGTTCGATAGAAAAAAATATAGAAACACTGCTTGTATAAATGGGCGAATGAGGCAAGTCGTATAAAAGCAATTTAAGTGCTCAGATTAGAAAAGGACTATATGAGAACCAGTCCAGCATTTTGTTAACATTTAATCAGCTCAAACAGATTTTTCAAAATAGGTAATATTTATCTGTAATATTTAAAAACTTAACGATGTGTTAAATTTAGAAAAGAATAAAGTCAAAAATAAAATGTTGAAAAAAAACAACCTTTTATCATGAATTTTTTAATTTTAAAACAGTTAGAACAGGAGAAAGTTTCCCAGTCTTGCATCACTTTTTTTAAAAATCCTGTCCTGTCTGGTAGCTTTTGCAATCAGAATTATGATCTGAATGTGATAATGTACCAAACACAGTTTGCTTTTCCAAGAACTCTATAGGCTCTTCTTGTTCTTGTTTTATGTGTTTATGTATTCATTTCTAATTAGTGTTTTCATTATTGTTAGACTGTTTCAAAATGGTCAAAAAAAACCCACAGAAACCTAAATAATTTAAAGCCATAAAAATTGCAAACAACTGTGCCAATACTTATTGTCCTTACCTTGAAAGCTCCCGACTGACAGGTAAAGCCACGTAAGTGCTGGGATGAAGAGCAGGGCGAGGGAGGCCACCAGGAACTTCCGGCGCCCGCGACACATTCCCAGCATCCTCTGGACCAAAGCAGATAGAAAGAGAGGTAAAGTGACCTCTATGTAGGTAGGAGCTGCTGTCCAGGCTGAGTCATAGCACTGAGGGAGAGGAGAGACCAGGACAAAAAAAAAAAAAAAAAAAAAAAAAAAAGAGGTTAGAGAAGAAGCACACATTTCACAGTCTACATAGATTGATTATTATAATGATTATTTTTTGATTCCTGACGCTGATGATGTTTGAGCAGGTTTACTCATTCAGCTTCAGAAGAAGGTGACATACGCGACAACTAAGGAATTTCTAGATAACATGGACTCTTGGAGAAGATAGGACACCCTAAAAGCCATGCAATCTGCTCCGTTAGAATTTCATCCAAGTGTGTATGATACACAAATGCCACTTGGTGGAGATGTGACATCTGCATACTAAATTTTAAATGAGCGAAGAATGCGTGGTGGCCTGTCACTTTCCTCCTTACATGCTGCAACGTTTACTTACAGCACCAAAGCTATATTGTGTAGGATGAGGAACAGGTAAAAATCTGGGTTAGAATACCCAACCTGTTCCCAAGCAAACAAATGGTTCTGACCAAGCCTGCAGTATATGACTGCCTGAGAGTAGAAGTCAATCATGACAATAATTGGCAATGAAATGTATCATTGCCTTGTTAGGAAGCACAGGTTGTGCAAGTGGCTAACATTTCTACTTTCAATTCAGTTTGGTTCAATTCAATTTATAGCACTACATAATAAAGTGAAAACTGCATCCATTTATTGTATACAATTGCAAATGTCAGATCCAAACATTTAGCTGTTTAGCTGAATATTTTTTGAAAGACTTTTTGACAAAAAACAACAACAACAACAACAAAAACAAACACAAAACAAGTTAAAATAAAAAACATCAGACAAAATTATTCAGTCAAACTGTTCATCTAAAACTTAAATCACACCTTCAGAAATGAAGTCTGACAACTTTCATGTTATTAAATATCACATAACACATCAGGCAGTCACACACTATGTGGCTTTATGACCTAAAGCAATTTACCACAGTCTGTCCATAACGAACATCGTGTTCAAACATAAGTGTCCATAAGTGCACGTGCCACCAGGACTTGGCTTCATCAGGTGATGGCCACCAGCTCGCACTGGAACTATTCGGGGTTTGAAGCGATGGGAATGAGAATCAGCACCTCCAAATCTGAGGCCATTGTCCTCAGCCGGAAGTGGGCGGAGTGCAAGCTCTGGGTCAGGGACAAGTTCCAGCCCCAAGTGGAGGAGTTTAAGTATCTCAGAGTCTTTTTCACAAGTGACAGGAGAAGGGAGCAGGATATTGATAGATGTATTGGTCCTGCGGCTGCAGTAAGGCAGATGCTGTACCGTGGTGAAGAGGAGAGAGCTGAGTGTAAAAGCGCTCAAATTACCGGTCGATCCTCTTCCCTACCCTCACCTATTGTTACAAGCTGTGGGTAGTGAACGAAGGAACGAGACTGTGGATACAAGCGGCAGAAATGGTCTTCCTCCGAAGGGTGGCTGGTCTCTCCCTTAGAGATAGGGTCAGAAGTTTAGCCATCCATGAGGGGCTCTGAGTAGAGGGGCTCCACATCGAAAGGAGATCGTTGAGGGGGTTCGGGCATCTGATAAGGATGCCCCCAGGGCGGCTCCTGGGTGAGGTATTCCAGGCATGTCCCACTGGTAGGAGGCCCCGGGGCAGACCCAGGACACGCAGGAGGGATTATATCTCTCGGCTGGCCTGGGAACGCCTTGGTGTTCCCCCGGACAAGCTGGAGGAGGTGGCTGGGAAGAGGGTACACTAGGTTTCTCTGCTTAGGCTGCTGGCCCCAAGACCCGGTCCAGATAAGCGGAAGAAGATGGATGGATGGTAATTTGACATATTTTAGTTTGATGTAGAGCACAGAGGTTAGAAGTACAATTATATAATATTATTTGAAAAATCCTTTTTCCATTATAACTACATTTGTAGTTAGGGAAGCAATATAGTATCATAGTGTCACCCGGTAAAACGATGTAAAGCAGGCAGAGTTTAAAATGAAAAGTATTACCAAATCTGTTTTTTTTGTCCTTTTTCTTTTTTTTAAACATATGGCCTGAGCAAAGTAAAGAGTGCAGAGTAAAGTGGAGTGGCTGGGGAGACTTAACCAAGTGTCTCCACAAAATTCTGACAGGCAGGCTATGAATCATTTTATTAGGTCCTTAGCATTTGACCCTTGTGTGATAATAACTCCACTAGATCCTGTAATTTACATTACAAATGCTACACTGAAGAAATTTATTACCACATCCAAGTCAGATGTCAGAGGACAGAGTGAACAAATCCAGCTATGCAGGGATCAGCCTCAGAGTCAGAACACTTTAATAATCTATAAGGAAATTATGTGGGGGAAAAGCAGGCAGAAAAAACGCATTGTTTTGAAAAAGCAGGAACACAACACTGGAGAAGGAAAATAGCATACCTCTGTATTTTCCTTCACTTACTAAGAAACAAACAGTGTCTCATTTTTATGGTGGTTTCATTTTGACAGCGAGAGAGAGAATATCAACTAAAAATCCAGAAAAAACTATTGGTTTGCATATAGTAGAGTGAAATAAGTATTTGATCTCCTACAAGAAACTGTGGCTCCAAAGGTTGGCTGTCTCCATGTGGCACACAAATTATAATCAATTAATCTATTTCAGCTACTCTTGATTGCAACTTGTATATGAGTATAAAACACACCTGCCCACAGAATCAGTTTCAAAGCAAGACTGTAGAGCTGTATGAGGCTGGAATGGGCTAGAAGACCATCAGCAAGAAGCTCTGTGAAAATATGACCACCGTTGGTACAATGGAAGACATACGAAATAACCATCAATCACCGCTGGTCTGGAGCTCCATGCAACATCTTGTTCATGGGGTGGAGATAATCTTGAGAAATGTGGTGGATCAGCTCAAAACTACACAAAAGACGCTTGGTAATGATCTGAAACCAGCTGGGTCCACAGTCACCAAGAACATCTTTGATAACATGTTACAATCTTTTGAATCATCTTGTAGGAACCACAAGGTCACCTTGGATCAAGAAATAAGCAGGCCAAATTTAAGTTTTTCAGTGAACGTTAGAATGATTAAGAGAAGGCTTGGGAGAACGTGCTGTGGTCACATCAAACTAAAGCCGAGCTCTGTTGGCATGAACATCAACACTGTATTTAGAGGAAGAGAAATGCTTAATATGACCCAAAGAACTCCATCGCCACAATGAAGCACAGAGGTGGAAACAGAGACTGTGGAAACAGTCAGCACTGAACCACATTCAGCACTGGATCAGATAACTTAATTCCCCCATTGTAGATTTACAGGAAGAGACATACACTAATCAGCCACAACACTGAAACCTTGTGCTGTCTAATCACCTATGAGATCCTCAAGTCCAAAAGTACTGTATAGTGTCCTAGGCGTTTAGCACTTAGCAGATCCATGGATTCAGTGTCTTGTACAATAAGACCTCTCTGGGTCGAATTTTCCTAGCAGAGTATTGCAAAGAACCGATTAATGTCATTAAGCTCTTTTGTTTTTTCTTGTTGTGGCTAATTGATTATATGCAGCACTGACAGATAGACATGACATAGATAAGGTCAATGCTTGGGAAACCAAGTTTTGATTGATTGGCTCTTAAATTCTTTAATTCTGTGAGAAGACCAGTTTGCATTACTGCTACAATAAATTACATCTATTTCTTGTCATTATGGTTTATAGTAGAGATCCACCAATTTATCACTTTCTCAATTTGTTGACTATTTCCTAAAATGTGTTTTTAGAGAAACTTTCTCCAACACTCTCCAGCAAAAATTAAAACAACTAATAAGATCACACACGCACAGTCCCCAAAATAGATCTTGCTCTTGAAATGTAATTGGGAATAAGCCTTGATGGGGAGTTTCTCACAGTATCAGAAACTGTGACATATAAAACCTACTCTTTTTTAAGGGTGGAGTTATCACATGACTCAGCATTGTCCACTGTCTATTTTAACTGTATATTTTTTGTACTTTGTTTTGAGAAAACAGAAAAAAAAGAAATATAGAAAAAGCCTTTACACTATTATTGGAAAAAGTCATCCCGGGATCCAGCAAACAGCCCCAGACCATCACACTTCCTCCTCCATGTTTGACAGTTGATGTCACACTCTGTAGAACCATCCTTTTACCTGCTCGAAGGCGTACAAAGATTATGCGTGATGAACCAGAAATTTCAAAACTTGATTCATCACTCCATAATACCTTCTTCCAGTCTTCAGTAGTCCATTGGTGTTGTTTCATGGTCCAGGCAAGCCACTTTGCCTTATTCTGACGTCTTAGCAACGGCTTTCTTGCTGCAACTCGTCCTGTCAAACCTGCAGCTCGAGGTCTTCTCTTCACAGTTGAAACTGAGATTTTCTTACTACGACCACTATTAAGTTGTGCTTAAAGCTGTTTTTTTTTTGTGAGCCACCTATCATACAAGCTGTTAACTCTCAGAAACTTGTCCTTTGATTTAGTTGTGGCTTTGGGTGCGCCAGACCTCTTCCTGTCAGAGCCCAAAAGGTTGAATCTATTCAACTGGACATAGCATTTTCAGTGGAAAAATGGTTCGCCACTTATCTAAGTGACTTCTTCAGTCTCAGCTGACTGTGGGTTTCCCCAACCTTATAAACAGTACCTTTGCACAGCGACTGAAACTAACCCAGTTAATGAACAATGGGCTGTGAGGTCAGTTTCTTGGTCATTAATATGTAAAATGTCATGACCATTGATCAACAACCACTGATCAAAGACCACTGATCATTGATCAATGGCCATGAGTATAATAAAATGAATAGAATTAACCTTTTGGGATTTACTTTCCTGGGTGATTGAGCATGCATCAAAATGTTTTTTCCAGATAGTGTTTTAGCTTGAAGTAACTGCGTCTGTTTCCTCTGTAAAAGCTGTGTGATTCTAAACTTTATTTCCATTAATGGGGGTAAATATTATTATTTTGATTACCAAAGGGGTGTAGTGATATGAAGTAGAAACCTAGCATATCGACATTAAGAGTCAGAACTGAAACTAACATTTGAAATCTGACTTTAAGAAGATGAACATGTCAAAATATAATATGCTGTAAACCCTCATATACTGTGTGAGCCTGGACATGGACCATAATGCATTGTCTCCAAAGTCCACTGTTAATATGAAAAGTATAAGCACATATCACGATGCAAGAAGAAAAGAATTTCTTGTTTATTCAGTGAATGTTTTTGTTTAGTGCTGGCAGCCCAGAATGAGAAAATCAATGAAGCAGTGACCAGAAGAGGCTCGTTTGCTGATCCAACATACTTCATTTAAGAGGCAGCTTCCATGTTTATTTATAAAGACAAACAGGCATAATCTTGAAACATTATGCATTCTGGGACAAAAGGCGATATCGATTGTTGCCTGATTAGCTTAAGGTTTTTGACTCATTTACTGTTAACATCTGAATACCCAATCCTCAAAGGTGAATTTACTGACAGGATTTTGTGCAGAAGCACTTAATGAAGCTGAAACATCCTCCTGATCTTATGCTCAGAAAATGATCCGAATCATAGCCAGTGGTTGTTCATGCATTTATACACACAGCTGTATGGTCATTCTAAAAATATTATATTTTTACCTTTGAATTAAGATATAAGAAAACAATAAATAATTTAAAAGTTTAGTTAATAACAGAGTTACAAAGTTAAAATATTGACCATTACAAAAATTATTTAATATGTGGTGACACGGCCTTCAAAATGATTATTTATACTGTATTTTTTTCTCATTTACTTACATTTTATATATTCCATTAATAATCAATTTATATGCCTACAGTCATGTCAAATATATGCTACCACAGTTGTGTTTGTTTGTGGAAGTATTTGCTTATGGAGAGATGTTTTGCACCTGTGCAGCCCTCCAAAATCTTCGCATTGCCCAGTGTAAATGACACTGTGCATTGGTGGAATGCCAATTAGTTGACAAGTGGCCTGGAACATGGAAGGGAGACCGAGGCCTTTCTCAAAGTGCGTATTTGTGTGTACTTGTGTTCTCATGCACTTGTTATATGTCATCAGTTGCAGACCAAGTACTGTCCCAATTTAAAGTACACATCAAGCCAAGTATGCTCAAAATTCCCGGATGTGTTCTTGCTCCTCCAATTCTATCGAGCATGCATCGGTGGTGACTTGTGGACCTGGTGCAGCCAAATATCCCAGAATGCATTTCATCCAAAACGCAAACGCGGCAATGGTGGAGGAGAGCGGCTAAGAAGTTTCAAATATTACTCTCTGTGTAACAAAATAAACTTTTAAGATATTTTACGGCAAGAATGTAGCTGTGTAAACTTCAAATATCTGCTATCAAGACATCACACATTTGCAGAAGTGCTCCAACAGTTTTGGAGATGTCTGTTACCCCACCAGCTTAGAGCCGGCGAGAACACTTGATTCCCGGCACATCGTTTTGAAACCCCCGTGGTCTTTCGCTACTCAGGTTAAACATGACACAAGTCACTTAGGTAATTTAATTTAATAAAGTAAATCTTATTTATTTCAGTGTTTTATTTGTTCCTGAACAAATCAGTTTGGCAGTAAATAAAGTTAGAACAGTTCAGTTATGAAGCTTATTTAATTTTAAAGTCTTACTTTGAGAGCTGTCAGCATATTTTAAATAGAATATTTCACCCATCATATCCCTGATGTAAAAATATGCTGTTCTTATTTAAACAGCTGACTGAACTAAATCTAACTGTAGAACATCTGACTAGTGTTGTTGAGTAATGAGGGTTTCCCATACCTGTTTGAAGCGAATAGTGCACTGCGCATGCATGCAGTGAAAAAAAGAAAAAAGAAAAAAAGGCTAATACAGGACCAGGTTCCCCCCCAGAGTCAAGAAGCTTCTTGCATGTAATGTCTCCACAGTTATACACTGTAAAAGCTGATAAGGAATCATGAACCCAGCGTCTTTACTAAACATCAAACATGGTGTCAGAAGTTGTGGTGTGGTCGTGTGCTAAAGAGCTGCCAACAAAATGCTAAAGTGAAAGTTTTCTCAGCACCTTGATGACATAAAATCCCTTGTGCCCAACTCTGTGCTGCCCTGGGTTCCTTTGCTAGCTCTTCCTGTGACTATGTCAGTAACTTGGGTGTACTGCTGCATAGCTCGCTCGAACTCAATAAGCAAGTGTCTGCTGTAGTGAGATCTAGCTTCCACCAACTGCACCTTATCTCTAAGGCTAGGCATTATGTTCCACATGAGGACCTGGAGAAGCTTATTCACGCTTTTGTGACCTCCAGGTTGGATTATTGTAACTCCTTGTACTACGGTTTTCCCTCTTCTCTTCTTCTTAGACTGCAAACAGTCCAAAATGCCGCAGCTGGCCTCTTGACTGGTACCAGGAAATTTTGCCCTATTACTCCTGTTCTAGCTAGCTTGCATTGGCTGTCCATAAAGTACCCTATTCAATTTAAAATATTACTCCTTACATTCAAAACTATTAATAAATTAGCGCCGAGTTATCTTAGTGAACTTCTCAAGCCACATACTCCTGCTAGAACACTTAGATCTGCCACTCAACTACTTCTGGTGCAACCTAGATCTCGGCTGAAGTCCCGGGTGACCGTGCGTTTGCTCTGGCTGCCCCGGTACTGTGGAATACCCTTCCACTCGATATCCGCGTATCTGATTCCATTGCACTGTTTAAATCACGACTAAAAACCCACTTATTCAATCTTGCCTTTCCCTCTAAGTTAATATTTCTTTTATGATTTTATATTATGCACATTTATGCTCATTTAATTTCTTGTTTGTTCTGTACCTGTTGCTTTCCTATGTATCAGTGACAGCTACCTGCTTGCATACCTAGTACTTCCTTTGGTCCTATTTCTATTATCTTCCTTCTATTCTCTATGTTACTTGTTAAGCACCTTGGCATACCCTTGGTTTTTAAGTGTGCTTTATAAATAAAGTTTATTATTATTATTATTATTATTATTGTAGCGAGCAAGCAGCCAGCTAGCGTTGTTCAGCTATCGTATCAAAGACTAGTAAATGACCATTAATGACCATGTTGGAAGGATTCCGTACACCAGAAACATTGATGTTCAAAGGAAACACTGCAAAGAAGCGGCATGTGTTCAAGCAAAAATCCGATTCATTCATTGCAGCTGCTCATTCAGATAAGGATGCCCGAACTACAGCGTTTATCCTTCTAAACTTGGCCAGCTATGAAGCCATCGAGAGGGAGCGTGCCTTCCTTTACACGTGGAGAACACAGACCAGTGACCAGAGCAGAATCAAGAAAAAACGTGCAATGTCTCAAATGCAAATTCCACAAACTGTGTATTCCTCAAATATAACTATAGAAAGTAGGGCTGCTCAATTAATCGAATTTTAATCACGATTACGATCTGGGCTTTCAACGATCATTAAAAATGACTGAGCCGATTATTAGCCCCTCCCTCATTTATCCGCGACACCTTAAAGGCCGGTCCGTGAAAATATCCGGTTGTTCAGTGATGACGCGACGAATCCTACTTCCGGGTCTAAAGTAGTCTGCGTTTAATATGGCTTTTGTGTTGTTAACATGTTTAATGTTATGTATTTTCTTCTATTTGATCTCAAAAAGCTCCTAAAACAGTCAGCGACCACTGTTGACCTCCCTCGGCTTTTATTACCGCTAATCATTTATTTAAGCTCAGTTTTTAAAACCTTACGATGTAACTACAGCCCAGCCCATGCAGCAGTATATGAATGACTAACCTCGTATTGTGGATGGATTATCTCAGTTGTTCTCCTGGCTGAAGTTTGGTCCTTTTACAGCATCCTGCCATGCGATTACATTTGTTCCTGACCACCGAGAACACTCACATTAACTTTTATCGAGTGGAAAAAAAGTTCGCTTGTTTATATTATGCTAACATAGCTGTGTCGCTAGCGGTCACGTAGCACATCATTATATACCAGCTAGCCCAACTTCAGTAACCCTACAAACGTCACTGCTGTTTAGTTTTCTGTCTTCATTTATGCTGGAAGTGATAGCAGAGCTGTACGTTTTAATTTGTTTCCAAAACCCCGCAGTCAGGACATGCTATATTGTATTTAGATAGAAGCTAGCGAGCTAACTCCCTGCTAACTTTTAACTCCGTTAAATGTCATAAATTCCGTTTTCATGGATGCCTGGATGTTAAACTCAATTGTTACACCTGGTAGAGGAGAAGGCTGATCATTTTATTAAAGATGAAATACTTTAGACAGTTTTTCAACTCTCAGTAATGCCATAGTGATCGTTTGATATATGGACCTGCAGCGGAGTTTAGACCCAGACACGGCTAGTGACGTCAGACTGAACAACCGGATTGTCGGGCATAAACCGGTCCGTGGCGCAAAAAAGGTTGGAGACCGCTGATTAAGAGGACCCGAGGGAAGCTCGGAAAGCTAAGCAGAAGTTATTTGGAGAGTGACTGCCGTTGGTTGAAAAGAGAGTTTAAAAAAAATAAATAAATAAACTTCAGTGGTGTTGCACACTATTTTATATTATTTTTTTAAAGTCATTGTTAACCCTTTAAAGCCGGTCAGAGCAGCACGCTCCGTTTTGCGTAACTATTTTTAAATCCCTGTAGAACCTGAACCGTGTAAGCTAGCGCAATAATTTGTTTTGCATATGAAACCGGAGGAGTTGTACTTACATCTTATGCCATCAGCTTGTCCTCGGTCACGGTTTCCTTCCACATATAGCTTTGCAAAAATTGCATAAAAAGCGCTTGCAGGAACAAAAACATAATATTCCAGAAACACGCTTTGCCGATCCTATCAGCTGTTCGTAACACTTCCCACAGTGAAATGAGGCACATGCTGTTTTCTTTGCAAATTTGCATCATAGGATTGTTTTTTGTTTTTCCTGCAGTATATAAAAATTGGTGTATCTCCAAAATAAAACTATGAAGACACTCAAAATAAATTTCCTGTGGTGGGAAACTATTTTTTGCAACTTTATTGTATTTAAAGTTTTGAGGGATAAACCTCTTAAATTTCTCCAAGTAGAAATATATGTAAACAAAACAAAAGCGATTTTCAATTTTTTTTGTAGTTTATTGCACTTTTTTGCAATTTATGTAATTACTATGGACTTAATGCATACATATTATTAAAATATGGGCTATAACAGTTGTATTGATGTATAGCAACTTGAAATGCTCCCACAAATGGCACTACAGCATGTAAAAAAAAAAAAAAAAAAAAAAAAAAAAAAAAAAAAATTATATATATATATATATATATATATATATATATATATATATATATATATATATAAGCTCTGGTGGACTTGGTTCCATAGTAGGTCTTAAAGGGTTAAATAAATATCGTCAAATAATCGTGATCTCAATTTCAGTGAAAATAATCGTGATTATCATTTTTGCCATAATCGAGCAGCCCTAATAGAAAGGCATAAGTTTAACACCAGAAACCAATGACCGTGATGAAACAAGTCTTATGTGGACTTGAAAAATAAGGCAGGCAGTTGCAGGTTTTACCAACAACCTCATCAGAGACATACTCATTTGTGTAGTACATTAATGTACAACTTCCAGATATTGTACAAAAAAGGCTTACATTGCACGATCTGGCAGAGTTTGCAAGCCAAACCCCAACACTAAGGCGTAGGAGATGGACTGTTTAAAATTGTTTTTAAAAGTGTACATTATTTCTTTAAATATTTATTTCTACTATTGATATTCATAGAAATTACATGTAAATTGATGTTGACAAAGTGAAATGTTGACCATGTTCTTACCAGTGAAACAGTTCCAGGTTTCAAGTGAATGGCTAATTTTCAAGCTATAATGTTATGGATTACAATCTATTGTTAATGCATTATGCTGAAGATGTTGTTGCTAGGGTTAGGGCCCACCACCCGCAGGAGGCGCCATAGGGGTCGGGTGCATTGTGTGCCGGGTGGCGGCCAGGAGCGGAGGTGGTTGGTGCCTGCCGTGGTGGTAATCCCCGAACCAAATGGTGGATACCAGAGATGAAGGGAGCCACCAGGCTGAAGGAGGAGTCCTATTGGGCTTGGTTAGCCTGTGGGACTCCGGAGGCAGCCGACAGGTATCGACAGGCCAAGCGGAATGCGGCTCGGGCAGTGGCTGAAGCAAAAACTCGGGTGTGGGAGGAGTTCGGAGAGGCCATGGAAAAAGACTTTCGGACTGCCTCGAAGAGATTCTGGCAAACCGTCAGGCGTCTCAGGAGGGGAAAGCGGTGCTCTACCTGCACTGTGTATAGTGCTGGCGGAGCGCTGCTGACGTCGACTGAGAAAATTGTCAGGCGGTGGAAGGAATACTTCGAGGACCTCCTTAATCCCACTGACACGTCTTCCGAGGAGGAAGCAGAGTCTGGGGATGAGGGGAATGACCCGCCAATTTCCGGGGGCGAGGTCACTGAGGCAGTTAAACAACTCCTTGGTGGCAGAGCCCCTGGTGTTGATGAGGTCCGCCCCGAGTTCCTGAAGGCTCTGGACGTTGTAGGGCTGTCCTGGTTGACACGCCTCTGCAATGTTGCGTGGAGATCAGGGGCAGTACCTGTGGACTGGCAGACCGGGGTGGTGGTCCCCATCTTTAAGAAGGGGGACCGGAGGGTGTGTTCCAACTGCAGGGGGATCACACTCCTCAGCCTCCCTGGGAAAGTCTATGCCAGGGTGCTGGAAAGGAGAGTTCGTCCGCTAGTCGAACCTCAGATACAGGAGGTGTTGGAAAGGCTGTCAGCTGTGTGGGGGGGCCCCCTTGTGGCGAGAGAGCACAGTTGCACTATTGAGCACATGTTCCAGTGATCAGAGTTGGAGCTAACACATAGCAAGAGCCGCCTGGCAGACTGACTCTGCAGGGGATGTCTACACACGGTGTGAGTTGTGTGCGTCGCTAAAGAACTGTGAGTAGACGTGGAGCCATGCCTGAAAAGGACAGTTTTAGTCTTTTATGCCAATTAGACATTTAGTGGATGTAGAAGTGTAATGTGTATCGACCTGTTCGCTATGTGGCTAGTTCATGCTACTAATGCTACCTGTTATGCTACATACCTGCTAGCTGTAAGCTAAACGATTTGGTGTTTGTGATATATTGTTGTTGGGTGTATTGGCAATCAATGTCATGTACTGTAAGGGTTTGGGAGTAGTGTATGAAACTCGTGCATGTAGATGTTCATATAGGAATTCCCATTTGTAGTTCTGGTTAGATTCGAAGAACGCTAATGCATCATAATTCATGACTTAGATGTTTATTACATTCAGTATTCTGTATATGTTCTGTTCACAGACCACACACACACCCACACCCCTCACCACTCTGTAAGCCTGCGGTTGCATTACTGTGTTGCTGTACTGTGCTGTTAAGCTGAGGAATCACAGTAAAGACGGTATAACCTTTATCTGTGCGTCCTGTGTGTTCTGACCGACACCCCAAGGTGAACACCACTGCTATTCAGCCAACGCCTATACAGTCCTGGGTTCAACCCAAATTAACAGGAGGAACAATGCGGTTTTCGTCCTGGTCGCGGAACACTGGACCAGCTCTTTATCCTCTCGAGGATACTTGAGGGTGCATGGGAGTTTGCCCAACCAGTCTACATGTGTTTTGTGGACTTGGAGAAGGCATTCGACCGTGTCCCTCGGGGTGTCCTGTGGGAGGTGTGTTGCGGGAGTATGGGGTGTCTGGCCCATTGCTACGGGCCATTCGATCCCTATACAACCGTTGCAAGAGCTTGGTTCGCATTGCCGGCAATAAGTCGGACTCATTCCCGGTGGGTGATGGGCTCCGCCAGGGCTGCCCTTTGTCTCCGGTTCTGTTCATAATTTTTATGGACAGGATTTCTAGGCGCAGCCAAGTGGCGGAGGTCTTTTGCTTTGGTGGCCTCAGAATCTCATCTCGGATTTTTGCGGATGATGTGGTTCTGTTGGCTTCATCGGGTGAGGGCCTCCAGCTTGCACTGGAACGGTTCGCAGCCGAGTGTGAAGCAGCGGAATGAGGATCAGCACCTCCAAATCTGAGGCCATGGTTCTCAGCCGGAAAAGGGTGGAGTGCCCACTCCGTGTCGGGGATGAGTTCCTGCCCCAAGTGGAGGAGTTCAAGTATCTCAGGGTCTTGTTCGCGAGTGATGGGAGAAGGGAGCCGGAGATCGACAGACGGATTGGGGCTGCAGCTGCAGTAATGCAGACGCTGCACCGGTCCGCCGTGGTGAAGAGGGAGCTGAGTGTAAAAGCGAAGCTCTCAATTTACCGGTCGATCTACGTCCCTACCCTCACCTATGGCCACGAGCTGTGGGTAGTGACCAAAAGAACGAGATCGCGGATACAAGCGGCAGAAATGAGCTTCCTCCGAAGGGTGGCTGGCCTCTCCCTTAGAGATAGGGTGAGAAGTTCGGCCATCCGGGAGGGGCTCAGAGTAGAGCAGCTGCTGCTCCACATCGAAAGGAGCCAGCTGAGGTGGTTCGGGCATATGACAAGGATGCCCCCTGGGCGCCTCCTGGGTGAGGTGTTCCAGGCATGTCCCACCGGGAGGAGGCCCCGGGGCAGACCCAGGACACGCAGGAGAGATTATATCTCTCGGCTGGCCTGGGAACGCCTTGGTATTCCCCTGGATAAGCTGGAGGAGGTGGCTGGGGAGAGGGAGGTCTGGGCCTCTTTGCTTAGGCTGCTGCCCCCGCGACCCGGCCTCGGATAAAGCGGATGAAGATGGATGGATGGATGGATGGATGTTGTTGTTAGTCAGACATAAGCTAAAGAAAGAGATTGTAGAACATCTGACTAGTGTTGCTGAATAGTGGGGGTTTCCCATACATATTTGAAGTCCATGCATGCAATTAAAAATGGCTAACACAGGACCAGGTTCCCACCCCTGGAGTCGAGCTGCTTGCATGTAAGGTCTCCACAGTTACACACAGTAAAAGTTTATAGGGAATCATGAACCCAGAGTCTTTACTAAACATCAAACGCTAACATTAAAAATATTTTAATTCAGAAGGAAACAGGAAACAGAAACAGGATGTTAATATATGGAGATCCTGAAGACTGCTCCAGAAATGATCAAATTATGTTTTAAATATTTGTTCAATTCTCTTCCGAACCCCAGCAGACTATTGTAGGTCTTGAGTGTCTACTAAAATAAAAGCATTCTAATATCTCATCTGTTTGTTTTTATTCAATAAGCAGCATAGCTTATTAAGAGAGATTAAACTTGAGTTTTTGTCATGAAGTGATTGTGCTCAACTGTATTAAGCTTAGACATTATGAAACAGATAAAAGTAAAAGCAAATTTGGCCAAAATGCTTAAAATACTTATTTAAATTATTTGTTTTTTCATAAAGAAATCTACTACATCATGCGTCTTTTCAATTGCAAATATTAATCACAGTTAAATTAAGAGGGGATGGCAGTTAAAACCCTGGAGCTGAGATGTCATCAAGTATACTACCATTCCAATTGTGGAATGACGATGAACTTACAAAGTACGGACTAGCGAGAACGTGAGTACAGACTTGCATAGTATTGAGAAACAGCCAGAGTTTAGCAGGAGTGGGAGAAACAACAGGGGGGAAAAACAACAACCAAAAAAAAAAAAACCAACATGAAAGATTAAACAAAAATTAAAAATGTAATGTATAAAGTAGAGGCAGTGGCTGCCATGGACAGCTGTCATGGTTTTTAAAACAGCAGCTCTCTACATGTTGCACAATCATGTCGCTATAATTAAAAAGAGGGAGGACTCATAATCTTCACCAGCATCACACTCAGAGGAAAACTTTTCTTTCTCCACTGTAGGCCCGCCCCAGAAGATGGACAAACCCAGCATTTCATGAACAGTGGGACAGCGAACTTTGCATTGTGTGATATTAGACGTACTCACATCCTCAGCCAAGCTTAGAGGCTCTGGACTTTTACATAACAATGATATATTCACTCCTGTAGAAAGTTATACATTAGAAATATACATTATCCCCTCTGGGTACTCTGGTATGAATTATAATGATTTGCTATTGGCAAAACACAGTTGGGTAGAATTCCAGGTTAAAGGTTTTAGTTCAACATACAAGTGACAACTTATGACCTTTCACCAGGTTTTATTTAATGTCCTCTTCATGTAGCTGAAGACATTCATTGTTAAAAGCAAAAGCTGTGCAGATCTGAGATCAGCAGCGTTCTTAAACACCAAACTTACTGTTTATGCTCATTGTATATTGATGACCTGATGTTTTGTCTTTAATTTTCTCAGTAAAACAGCTGCAGCATTCACTAACAGTACATAACATGGTACTTTAGACTTTGTACTTTATTCCATTAGTTACATCTGGAGTTATTGCTAATTTACTCCAATATTAAATTAAGTGTATTCTGCATTAAGAGTGAACATACAGGATGATGTTACTGGGTAGTGCTGAGGTCTGAATTTGAGGGCAGCTCCTGTAATCACAATGAGAAAAGACTCATAACAAACTGTCAAATGTGAAGTTTATCTCTGAAATCTGAAATAAAACTGATCCTTCCATGTCCTCACACACCCATATGTACGGGTAGCATACGGTAACAGTGATTTCTTTAGTCAAGGTAAATTCATTCATGTGCACGGATTAGCTAATGAGCACAGCTTTACCCAAAAGCCAACTGTAAGCTTAGCTAGCTAGCTAAGGACTTTACTGATTAGCTTACAAACACACATTTAACTTACCAAAAAAGTGCAGCAGGACCTCAGGTCCTTCTGTTGATTACTGTAGATCATCTCATGCTGTCACTATGACACAGTCAGTCATGGTTTTGTAAAGTAAACGCTTGCCCTCCTCTCAGCATCCACGGATTCATCTGCCATTCTCGAACAGAGATAGGCAAGTTTCTCCGTGATTGCAGCTGTTTTTCAGAGCTGTTACGATGACCAAATTGAACAGTATTATAGTTGTAATTAGAATCAGAGTTATGAGAAGGGAAACCCCTTGAACACGAATCAGCATGACTCGAACTACTAATAATGGCCGAAAGCACATCCTTGGAAAAAATTATCTGAGGAGAATTTTTGTTTTTGGTTTACCCCAGTCCCACCTTCTAAAATGGAGGAGGCGGGGTTTGTGACCTATACTGTAGCCAGACACCAGGGGGCGATAGAGACTTTTTGGCTTCATTTGGGGGAGCTGTTAGGTCATTGGTTAGAACTTGGATCTTCTTCACGGTAACTGGTTGCGCTGCACATTTCTGACACTGCCCACATCTGACAAAACGTGCAGGTAGACTGTCAGTCAGCACCTGCCCACGGACTACCAAGCCCATGCTACCATTCAACGAGCTTTTCCCCACCATGACCGTATTCCTGCGTGCAACTGTTGCCGCTGAGCTAGGCAGCTGACGTACGGCTGTCTGTGTGCTCAGTGCCATCACCCGAGGACTGGGAAGCAAGAATTAGCATATCTGAAAACATGGCAAAGTAAAGGTTGTTGGCGTTGTTTTCGCAGCTCTCAGTAAGATTAAAAACACTTTTTAGGAGAGGGGACTGAACTTGAACCGTTTACCATCTCCTTCCAATATTTAAGACTGACTTAGAGGAAAATGCCCCAGTTTTTGTATGGGAGGACGGCACACAGTAAATCCGCTGCGCTGTACACATGCTTAATGACCGTATGAAAAAGGGCCTTATAGAAATGTAAGCACAAGGACTTTAAAGGTTATAACAAGCGAAACAGATCGTGGCATAAATACCAGGGTTGTTAGCGTGACCGTGATAGTCATTGGTGAATAATGTCACACTCACCTGATGCAGAGAACCTCCAAATACTGCTTTTATGAGCCCTCGATCAAATCAATACCCAGCACTGAACCCCGTGGCGCTTTTCAAAAAGAGAACTGAGCCTGCAGCTCAGTCATAACGGTCCTTCTGGCGCAAAATAAGCCCGTGCTCCGTCGCTCACTCGCTCCATCAGGTTGGGATTTTCTCGGGATATTTATGTGGCCCAGCAGCCTCGGCTATTAGCCCCGGCTACCAGCGACGACATCTGAGCCTTTCCGTTTGCTTCGGGCTAAATAAAGACTTAATCTCACACCGGTCTGTGCTGCGTCGAAAACACGGCAGTTCCAGTCTCATTAAAACAGCGCCGGCTTCGCGTTTGTGAGAGCAGCAGGCAAGAGGCGAACAGCCGCGACGGTCCGCAGCGGGAACACGGAGACCCGGTGTCGCTGCTCCGCTCAAGCTCAGCAACTTTCAAATCGCTCCGAGTTCCCAACACACTTTAAAATCCCCCAGTTAAGATATTCCAACATCGTCCGTGTCCTGGTTCTGTCTGAGTTTTCGGCCTCAGCATAGCATCTCTTTCTTCCTGACAGGCAGCCAACATCCAATCCCAACGCTGGATTCTGGAAGTGTGGGAGGATACAAAGGAGTCGATCAAACGGATTGGAAGTCTTGGAATTGACTAACCTACTGATGGGCTGAAGACCTCAGCAGCCCGATTAACACAATCAAAACACAATTGAACTGAAGTAACAAAACAAAAGCTGAGGGTCAGTTTTGAGATTTTTGGGTTCATCGCGGTTAGCATTGCTTGACCTACAGGGTCTCTGTCAGGTCAAGCAAGGCAAACAACATTTGCCTTGTCATGGCTTCAAATACACCAAAGTCTCTCTCTGTCCTTCCATCTCCTTCCATCTCACAAAGCCTTCTGCCATTGGGATATTTCACCTATATTCATCTATCCTTTACATCAGTGCCATTTTGTGGCTGCAGCCAGTGATTGTAACAGGGGATTAGCATCTAAGACAAACTGCCACTAGTTCTGCTCTGAGATCAGTTATGAGCCACACTTTGTGTGGAAACAGAGTTAGCATTAGCATTTGCATGATAAGTTTAACTAGCTGCTTTCCCAACACCCTGCCTTCTTTTTTTCAATAATATTTTTACGCCCTCTGGTAGATATTAAAAGTTAACCATGTCACAAGCTGCTTAAGCCTTATTTTTTTTAAAACATTGATTTTAATATACTTTTATTAAAAAAAATAAGATGTATGCCTGTTTTTCTGAGCTCATTAACAGCAGCACCCATATAGCACTGATGGGGACCTTTTTGTACAGAATAATCATTTTCAGTTTTAATAATTTCTAATAATAAGAAGAATAATTTAAACCGACTGTCAGCATAAGAACTACATAAACCTGTCCCACAGGTGTTTTTTGGATCACATATGTACTTTAATTAATTTTGTTGTGTTATTAGTAAAAACATTTATAATCACATATTTAAAAAATATTAATTGTTCTTCTATAGACGCTACATATTCATTGTATAAGACAAAATCAGTTACAAGCACTATTAGCATCACTGTTTTATGAATTTATTTACAGATTTCAATGACAACACATATTAGTACCACTGCACTAAACACTGTTTAGCAAAATGTATTTACAATAAAACAGTGTACACATAATGTCAACATTTACATGTTACCATTTGTTTTGAGATAAGCTACTTTAAATATATAATTTGTAATGATTTGAGTGTTTTGAAAATAATTCAAAAAGAGCCCACAAAGACACAAAAAAAAAAACCTTACTGAAAGTAACATAGCAAATATCATTACCCCCCCCCCCCCCCCCCCCCCCTCCCCTCCACGATACAGTTGTGGTATGACCTAATTTGTTGGTCTTTATATAGATTCTTAGTTCATCAGCCAAGGAACTGGAGCAGCTGCCACTAAGGTAACTCAGAAAACAGAGGAAGATTACATTAAGTGTAACAGTGTAAATTAAAGTGTGCACACTTATTTATAGAATACAGCAGGGGTGTCAAACTCAAATACACAGTGGGCCAAAATTCAAAACTGGAACAAAGTCGCGGGCTAGCGTTAATATTTATTGAAAAAAAAATCTTCCTCCAGATATAAGAATGAATCTTTTCTTATGGACTCAAACAAGTTTAGCTGAAAAACTGAATATGGAACAAGCAAAGCTTAATACTAAACAATATATATATTAGCTGTATAATACCAGTAGGCCAGCTCTAATAGTAATTTGGTATGGCTTCGCGGGCCAAATGTAATTAGTCTGGGGCCAGAGTTTGACACCTATGGAATACAGTATTGTGTGATTGTATAAATCAATTCTAAACCAAAACCACCTTCATCACTCTGTAAAGTAAAGGCTATTTTTAAAGAAAGCAAAATATAAGTGTAGTGTTATGTATAAGTCTCTATTGTAGCACTGTGATGTTTGGTAGATATTACTATATGTGTGGCTATAACTGCAGCCATCAATTTGATATGGGCCCAATTTGATATGGTGGAACAGTTTGTATTAATGCAGCTCTCCTGAGCTCCACCTGAGTCTCAGTCCTCAGAACTATGGATTTTGCACTTTCACAGTGCTTGTCAATTTCTATCTGAAGAGTTATTTCTTATATCAGAAGCATATTAATTTTCCTTCAGCCTCCTCAGTGATCTGAACTGCCTCACGTTTTTCAGAGAGAAGCCTACATTTACACTGGAATATTTTGGTTAGCAGGCCTACAGTGCTCACGCTCCCTTCTCATGAGTTTTGAGTCCTTCTCTTGGGAGAATGCTGGTTATTACTGAACTGGCTGCGTCTTTGTAAATAAATCATTAGTGAATCACACTGTAATTGTGACATCACAAAATTTGCCTCACTAAATAAACCTGCCCCACATTTAAATGAAATGCATCTTATTTTCCCATATTTTACTGTTGTGATCCAGTGAAACTGCTTTCTTCCTCCCTGTTTAATATTTCTGTGACTGCAGAAAAATTCCTTCCATCCATCACTTATGACAACTGAACTGCAGTGTAGTAAAAATTAATCCTTAGGACTTTAATCCTTAAGACTGCAAAACAGCAAGGCACACTATACGAACACTGATTATACAGAATCTTAAGCTCACTTTTATCAGTTAATATCCTGTAGATCATAATCTTGAGCGTCACAGCATTTATAACACCTTTGCGCAACAGCTGTACATTTAACAAATTGTTCTTCAAATTCTCAGCAGGCCCTGGCAAGACATGGAAATTTGCAATCATAGTTAACAATTACAGATGTTTGGAAATACTTTGTGTAACATGATGGAGTCTTATTTCTGCCCAGCCTGACACCCACAGTGTCTCAGTGCTTCCATACTTGGTTACAATTTAGTTTTTTTAGGCTCTTGTTGCTGGCTTCCTAGAGTATTTGAAAGTAGAATGGGAGGGAGAGGGTTCAGTTTTCAGGCCCCTCTTTTATAGAACCAGCTTCCAGTTTGGATTCAGGAGACAGACACTATCTCTACTTTTAAGATTTGGCTTCAAACCTTCTAAAGCTAAAGCATATAGTTAGGGCTGGATCAGGTGACCCTGAATCCTCCCTTAGTTATGCTAAGTAGGCAGGGTTCTAGACTAACTTTTTGCCACGGTTGAACTGGTGCGCCTAACTTTTTTTCTTAGGCGCACTCAAATTTTTCAACTGCATCGCATAAAACCGCAGTTTTACATGTGCACTTTTTTGGGGGGGAAATTGTGTCTATACAGACACTATTAATTTGTAAATGATTAACTAACAATCTTGTCAACACAAGGTTCTTTGTTTGGAGCACATTTCTACAAGAAAGATAAGTTACTGAAAAAGTGCTTGTGCTTAAAGTCCTTTGGCACTCTTTGGCAATATTGTAGACAATGTTAAACTTAATCATCATCTCAGCCTCCTCTGACAACCTGTTTGCTGCTGCCTGCTGCAGCAAACAGGTTGATGGCTCCGTGTCAGAGCACTGGCTATGAATTTCAGATGGATCAGGCCTTAACTTAACAAGAAAATTATCAATAGTTCTTTTCATCTTTTCTTATTACCCACAGCTACATCCACTTCTGTCAGGCCTAGGCTATTCACTAGGACTGGGTGTCATCACTCATTTCTAAAATCCATTTGATTCCGATTCACAAGGTCCCAATTCGATTCAATTTTGCCTCAGATAGTCAGAAATATTATAATTCTGATCATTTTTAAGTACTGATATATGTGAAACTTCATCAGAGGTGTGAGCATCAAAGCAGATGTGTCATGAACCGTAGTTCAGCACACAAGCTGGACCCAGAAGCAGAGACAACACGCCAAGGTGCACGCAAAAGAACTTTATTTTAACTAAGGGCGTCCCGGAAGGGTCAAAGGAAAACACGACAGGTAACTAGAAAACCAAGGGACCGGGAAATAACTCAGGAACGCCGTAATCGGGACTGTGGGAGGCTGCAACAGAAAGAGGAAGAGGGTTACTGGGGAACGGAGAAATAACAGCATACATGGGTAGAGAATGAATCTTACGGTCCAGATGGGGCTGTGGGAACTGGAGGGAGGGGTGAGGGTCCGCGGGGAAGTTCCAGGTGATTAGAGGAGACGAGTGCCGGTAGTGATCCAAAAACTCCAGGCAGGCAGGAAGACAGGCAGGAGAGGGCTCCAAACACGCCAAGCTGTTACCGCTGAGAGGTGACTAACGGACTGGCGTGGAGCAGCTGGCTGAGCTGGGTTAAATGGTCCACCTGATCGCCTGGGATGGGATGCAGGTGTGGAGTCGACGGCCACACCTGTGAGCGTGGGCATCCCATCAGCTCCCTGGACACCGGGCCACGGACCATGACAAGATGCCTTCGTGTCAGAGTAACTGAGGATAAAACACAGAAAAAGGAGATTTTCCTGGCCTGCATGCTTTTTATAGCAGATAACCTCAAACACATTGTGCAATTTTACATGATTTTAAAAAGTTTAAATTTCTTCAGTACTGAACAACAAAAATTAGACTCTCTTTTCCGAGGTCATTTAAGTAAAAAGAAAAAAAAAAAGAGCGGCCAACAAGGCTGCAAACAACGGTAGACTGGTAGGTAATAAGTGAATGAATAATGCTGAAAACAGAGATTTGAGATTGGAAACTGTTCTTGAAGTACAGAGAGAGAGAGAGAGAGAGAGAGAGAGCTGTGCATGAAGTGGGATTTTATCGTGGTGGGAGCCAAACAGCAGAAGTCAGAGGGAATTCATGACGATGTTTATCAAATGTGGAGCGTAGTTTTGATCTTCTTTTGCTGCTGCTTCAGTGATGTTTGGTTGGTGAGGGCAGTAGCAGTTTTTGATACGGGTGACATAGATGGGTGGTTGCCCGGGGCGGCATCACGGGCATCGGCAAAAAAAAAAAAAGTTGCTGTTGCTGGAAAAGTCTCCTCCACAGAAAAACTTTATTGTCATCTCCGCCACATACAGTCCAGTATATAGAGAGACGAGATGACGAGGCTCCAGTTACAGCAGTGCAAGTAAACAAACAATAAATATAAGAAGAGTAAGAAAATAAATATACACTTTAGGACCAGGGGTAAAGGGATCAATAACAATTTAAAATTTATTATTTACAGTTTGATGATTTAAAGTCTCACACACAACCTGTTGACAGGGGAGGGGCCCCGGCTGGTTCCAAGTAGAGCACATTTCATTCATAATGATGTAAACCCAAGTCCATTATGTATTCATGATTTGAATCCTGGGTTGTGTGAAATCCCAGAAATACACCTGAGACAAAGTGAATCTGTGAACTAAGGTGTAGGTCTATTAGGTTATGTTGTGGTGATCCTCGAGTTGGGGGACTTGTGTTCATACTGGAGTGCAAAATAAAACCAATGGAAGATGGACAAGAAAAGTTCAAAGCCATCAGGTGCTCAGTTTAGAAAAAATAGAAAAGAAGAGGAGGAGAAACGAGCAAAAGATACAGGTAAGCAGATGTGTCATTGGATAATGGCAGGTCATCCTGAAACAATCAGAATCAGAGTCAGAATACTTTATTAATCCCTAAGGAAATAATGTGGATTACAGTTTCTCCAAAAAGAAATGGTAAAAATAGTAACTGTAACAGACTAAACTCCAAACAATACATTATGTTACAGATTTTAATATTACAGTTTTTCTCGATTGCTAAAACACATTTCTTGAAACTACGCCTCATATCCTCACAACAGTAAACACAAATCCATAACATCTCACTCAATTTCCCAAACATCCTATTTCCAGGTCAAAATGAAGCTCTACACCCAAAACTATTCACTCCTGCTGAAAAACCAAACTTTGCCCTCAGACATCAAACACAAGCCCTCAAAAACACACACACTACAACAGAGTTTTGCACACTGGTACAATTAATTCAAAACAATAGTTCCAAAACAATTAGGTTGCTTATGGTTCTCCCCTTCAAAAACCTTTTCACATGATAAACACAAAAGACGCAACCAATGTATGTACAGTGGCACATTTTTATTCATGTACTATACAGTACAACACACACCAAAAAACATTATTCCACCTCAGCATCTTGTCTTTGGTCTGGGTCAGGCCAGAGAATCTCATCCACATCACAGGCTATATTGGCCCTAGCCAGGCAGCGGGGGTAAAATCCTCTTGCATGCCTGATCCACCCCTGGCATGCATCTACTGATATGTCTAGGCAGGCCTCTTCCATGGCCTGAAGGAGGTGAACACGGACATAAGGTTCTCGGTCATACACTTTCCACCGCCATGCCGAAAATAACTCCTCTATCGGGTTTAGAAAGGGAGAGTATGCAGGCAGAAAGATATTAGAAAACCTTGGGTTATTGGTAAACCAGTCACGAACCAGAGCAGCGCGATGGAAGCTGACGTTATCCCACACAACAACGTAGTGAGGCTGCTCTGGCTGTGCTGGTTCCCTGTAGTCCAGCTGGAACATATGTTGTCTTAAACCATCAAGAAAAGCAAGGAGAAGCATAGTGTTATAGGGTCCTAGTACGGCATGGCGGTGGAGTACCCCTCGTTGGCTGATGGCTGCGCACATAGTGACATTCCCCCCACGCTGACCAGGGACATTTACAATAGCCCGATGGCCAATTATGTTCCTCCCCCTTTTCCTTCTTTTGGTCAGGTTAAAACCTGCCTCATCCACAAAGATTATTTCATGGGGAACAGGCCGTCCTTCAATCTCAAAGATTCTCTGCAAAACACATAACACAGTAGAGTCAATCGGTACCCTGAACCACAGTTCAAGAGTGCTGAAATGGCAGCATAAACTGCCATGCTGTGATGGTACACAATACTTTATACAGTATCAAAACTCATACCTGAACATATTCCACACGTTGGTTTTTCACTCTGTCAGAGTTTCGTTCGAAAGGGACTCGGTATGCCTGTTTCATCCGGAATTGATTCTTTCGGAGGATGCGGTCAATTGTGGAGAGGCTGATGGCATTTATGCCTCGAAAAAGATGATCATCCTCAATCACTCTCCTTTGAATCTCTTGCAGGCGGATTACATTATTTGCAATTACCATGTTTACAAGTTCCCTCTCTTGCCCCTCCGACAAAAGCCTTAACCTGCCTCCACCAGGTGGTCGTCTCTGTGTCCTACAAAAATAGAAGCACTCATTACTGTAACTGTCACACATTCGAAGGTTCTGATTGGTGTGTGATAAATTTTGACTCCTAGTGTTTCCACCTGGTTAATTGTGTGCTAATTGAGCTCAAGCTATGCTGACTTAAGTTAACATTATTGAATGCTAGTGCTTTCTAAATGACTACATGGTGTAAGCACTGAAAAATGTAGGGATTTGTGTGTAGAGTTTTGCAGTAACAGTTCACCAAATTTGACTCATGTGTCAAAGCAGGGAATAGTGTTTATAGTTCAGGGAAATGGGTGAGCTTTTTGAAAAATAGCGTTACGGTTTTGAAATTTTAGTTTAAAAGCCTGGTTATAGTGTTTAAGCAATCGAGAAAAACTGTAATACCCATGTCTGCAGAACCCAGTCGCATTAATGACACCATATATTCAGCCTGTTCCAAATAAGAACATTATTCCCTTCACATTATACTTACAAACACGTCATATCAGTATGACACTCAAGGCAACTGAGAGTGCCAGCACACAGAGTCTCACATACTTTTATTATTGTTCAGAAAGTCATTTTCTTTTCTGTTCACTTCTTGTACACACTCTACCTCTGCAGTTCTCACATTTGCTTTTCAGGACCATTGCTGCTGTAACTTCACTGCAGCTTTGGTGCTGTCAGCTTCAGTACTGCTCATCTCCACACACACATAAGTCCCAGTGTCCCACTGCGTAAAATAGGAGAGGTATAATTAGGTGAAGGCTGGCAGCTGTCCCAGCCAGCCTCCCCTGGCACTGCCCCTGAAACCCCTGTACCACCCTTCCCTGCAGCTGAGTCACAAACCACACCCTGCCACCACAATCTGTTGCTGCAAACTGTTTTAATGTCACTTTTCAGCAGAAACATATCAGAAAACCTATTTGCTGTTAAAATTGACCTTAGCGTGGCTTTAACTTCATATATTTTCATTACATTTTTATTATTGCTGTTCTGTTTTGTATATAATTTGTGTATCTTTCTGTAAGATGATTTATACATCGGGGAAACCAAACAACCTCTAGGGAAGCAGATGGGACAACACAGAAGAGCTAACTTGTCAGACCAGTGCTCTGCAGTCTATTTAAACCTAGAGACCAGTGGACACTCTTTCAATGATGAGGATGATACAGGGGATGAACATGTCCTGGACAGGGAGGAACCCTGGTTTGCTAATTTTGATCATTCTTCCAGAAGTGCATTTGTGAGACCTGGCTCACAGTCTCTGCTCTAATTCATCCCAAGGATGCTCTGTCAGGTTGAGGTCAGGACTCTGTGCAGGCCAGTCAGGTTTTTCCATACCAAACTCACTCATCTACATGTTTATGGACCTTGCTGTGCACACTGATGTGTAGTCATGTTGGAACAAGAAGGAGCCATCTGTTTCCAAGAAGTTAGGATCATGAAATTGCACAAAATGTCTTGGTGTGCTGAAGCATTAAAGAGGCCAAGGACAACTCCTGACAACTCCAGACAAGTACCATTCTCATGGCAACTGCCAAGCCCAGTCTCACCCATCGGATTGCCAGATGGAGAAGTGGGATTCACCACTCCAGAGAACATGTCTCCAGTGCTCCAGAGTCCAGTAATGGCATGCATCCCCATCACATAACCACTGCATCCGACACTTTGTATTACACTTGATGATGCATGGCTTGGATGCAGCTGCATGAAGCACTCCACACAGTGTTCTTGAGCTAAATTGAAGGCCACATAAAGTTTGGAGTTCTGTAGCAATTGACTCTGCTGAAGGTTGGCGACCTCTGTGCACTGTGTGTATGTTTGTAGAAGCAGTCTAGTTGATTTTATACACATGTGGCCATGGAAGTGTTTGGAACACCTCAATGATCTGGAGGTGTATAAATGTAGATTGTACAAGTTTACAGATTTATTTATTTTTTTTGCCACTAATTAATTTGCTGCCAATTGAATTTTACAGCTGGGATATTTGTAGATTTTGAAATCAGGCAAAAGTATTAAAATTCAAAGAACACCAATAGATTTAAGAGAGAAAGAGATTCATCAGCACCAGTGTTGGTCAAGTTACTTGAAAAAAGTAATCAGATTACTGCCCTTCTTATAGTAAACTTACCCTTCATGTTGTCTTTATTCAATTTCTCAAAAAAGAGTGCAATAATTTATTCAGTCGTGAAAACAGCTGTAAGCAGGTTTTCTGAATGAATCTGTGTATTCTATTAAAAACAAACATAAACAATAAACTTAAAGCTTAAAGGACATGTTAAATATGTAGCCTGAAAAGCATTTTAAACAGGTCTTGATTATAATTAGCTCACTTTATTTTCTCCTGCATTCCTTCACCAGAACTTGGTGAATCATAACATGTAGCCTTTTTAAGTTACTTTAAATACATTCGATCTCAGTTAACTTCTAACTGGCCCCCTATCTATCATCAAGCCTCTTCAGTGCATAGAATAGCTCTCCCACACATGGATTTATTCATTTTCCATGATCTGAAATACTCCTGTAGTATTAATCAATTGAGCATACGGAGTCAGATGCCCAGAACTTGAAAGAAAAGTAGCTTGCTTTAATTCTCTTTTGTTCCCTAACTTTTTTTTCACTTCAGATATTTTTCTCTTGGAATTGGCTAAAACATGCCAAAACAAATGCATTTTGGTTTCAATTTTCTGGCACATTAACACATTAAGTTTCACAATTACACACTTTATGCAATGAAGAAATGAAGAGGATGCTTTGTGACACATTTAATTTTAAAACAACTATCACCTGGGGCGATCATGGCTCAAGAGTTGGCAGTTTGTCTTGTAATCGGAAGGTTGCCCGTTCAAGCCCCGGCTCAGTCTCACTTGTTGTATCCTTGGGCAAGACACTTCACCCCACCTACTGGTGGTGCCCGTGTCTGGCAGCCTCACCTCTGTCAGTGTGCTCCAGAGCAGCTGTGGCTAGAATGTAGCTTGCTATCTCCAGTGTGTGAATGACTGAATGTAGTGTAAAGTGCTTTGGGGTCCTTAGGGACTAAGTAAGTATACTACAAATAGAGGCCATTTACCAAAGTCAAATCTGACAACTGCTATCTAAGTACATAAACTATACTTTATCTTTTTATCAGTAATAAACAACCAACCAAACAAAACCATGGGTACCACTACAGGCACCACACGAAAGCAGTTTACTTCTGCCAGAACTTGACTATACTGGTTCTTACCCCCCCCCCCCCCCCCAAACTTTTTTTTTGACACTTTTTATTTGTTTAGGAACATTTTTATGCAACAAGATAAAAGAAAAAAGAAAAAACAGAAACAGTATGAGGTCATGGGAAGATAACATACACCTGTACATACATCTGCACATCCACACATACATACGTCAACAAGTCTGCATTACTAATTCTATGCATTAAAGGGTGCTGCCACAAGCTGTAAAGTCCAGCCATTTTCTCCACCGTCTCCTTCCCAAATCTCCCTGCAGTCGCAGAGTGAAAGTCATACATTCCATCAATTTGACGTCTTCCACTATAGAGGTAAAAAGTGTTACAGTGGGAGGATCTCTACAGAGCCAGCGTTTTGTTATGGCCTTCTTCGCAGAAGCCAAGAGAACTTTCAGAAGGTAAACATCATCTGCAACTAAATCGTCTGTAAAATATCCCAGATACAATGAGGTAAATGTACAAGACACGTGGAATCCCAACACCTCTGTAATTATCTTTATAACTTCCGTCCAGAAGGGTCGTATGAGTGGGCAGGACCAGAATATATGACCGTAATCAGCCATGACTTCCCCACAATTCCTCCAGCAAAACGCAGGTGTAGCATTGAATTTAGACTTCTGTTTAGGCGTTATGAAATAGCGTATAATGTTCTTCCAGCAGAAGTCCCGCCACATGTTGGAGTTAGTCGTGGTAAACTGTGTCTCCCAGATCCGTGCCCACCAATCTTCTGTAATCACAATGTCCATTTCTTTTTCCCATTTCTGCTTTATGTAAATCGTTGAGTGCCCTTTGAGCTTAGTCAGACAGTTATACAGTTTACTTATCAAGGCTCTGTTACTCCCAGAGTCATAAGCATCAATGAAAATATTAACAATGGAGAAGTCTCCACGGACACAGCTCTTCAGTCTTTTGCCAATATAGTCACGGAGTTGCAAGTATCGAAAAAAGTCTTGTTTCTCGAGATCGTAAGTCTTGCATAGGGTATCAAAAGCCATAATTTTAGATTTTACAATAACCAAACACCCAGCAGTGATTCCATGCCACACCCATTGTTTAAATCTACTATCGTGGGAAGCAGGTAAAAAATCAGGGTCATACGCTGGCCACCTCAGAAGTTTGATCTCTTCCTGGAGTTGCGCCTGCTTGACCACTCCCCTCCATATTTTTAATGTAAAAGTGACCCAGTGGCTGGGTGTCAAGGTATCGTCCAAATCAGAAGCTGCGTGACCAAGTCTAGACTGGATTGGCGTGTCCGAGAGAGACATCTCAATCGTCTTCCACCTCGCACAAAAAGATGGATTACACCAACACACCAAGGACCTCAGCTGAGCAGATAATTGTAATTCCTTAATGAAGGCAGAGCCAAGCCCCCTTTGTCTTTCGGCAACTGCAAAGTAGAGAACTTCACCCTTGGTCTTTTGTTAAGCCAAATGAATCTCGAAATCTGCTTATTCCATTCCCTGAATTGCTTCTCTGGAATTTGAATAGGTAAAGCAAGAAAAAGATAGAGTAGTTTGGGAAGAATATTCATTTTAATTATCTGTATCCTGTTGCCAAGGTCGAGAGGGAGCAAGGCCCAAATGTTGAGATCGCTATATATTTCTCTATTAATACGACTGTAATTAATATCATACAGTTGTGTCAGATCTCTAGGCAGAAACACTCCCAAATATTTGATAGCAGTTGCCTCCCAATTAAACTTGAATTTTGCCAGTAGTGTCTGGTCCGGAGAAAAATTAAATGACAGAATTCGAGTTTTTTTGACATTAAGGACATACCCTGAATACAGGCCATATGTTTCCAACATCCCCATTAACACTGGTATACCTGAGCTGGGATCCGTGATTGTCACCAAGACATCATCTGCGTATAAACACACCTTGTACTCGTCCCCTTCTATTACAATCCCTTTCAACGATGTTTCCTGACGTATAGCCTGGGCTAGAGGTTCGATAAACAAGTTGAAGAGGTAGGGGCTTGCTGGACACCCCCCCCCCCCCCCCCCCCAAAAAAAAAAAAAAAACTTGTGTGTGCCTTCATACTTTGTATAGTACTAAACACAAGGTATAGCTAAAGGTGATGGCAGTATCAGTAGTTTCATGAGAAGTTGGTCACACGTAAAAAAAATACAGAAATTTGGTCTGTTTGGATGATAACACCACGTAACTTGAAAATTTCCCACTGCAGACACATCAGCTGCAGTACTTTGAACCCTCAGTATCGGTGTGATAGCATTATTTTAATATTTTATTATGTGCGTTTTATTGTGTAGTTTTGTTGCACTTTTTTGGTTGCATGCATTTATTTTGAAAGTGTGTCACTTCCTACCTACAGTCTCCCCCAACTTAAAGAATGACTTGTACCTGTAACAAAGGGTCTCGCAGCTAAGAAATGGATGCTAAGAAATTTTAATTGGGGTAATGGCACTTGATAAGTGTTTGTGAGGAATTGGGAGGACATTGGGCTCTTATTAGATGGCTATGTAGTGTTTAGTTAGGCATGATTAGTCTCCTCACAGCTCTGGATTTTTCAGATATAATTTAATAGTTGTTTTTTTTTTCTTTTTTGCTGCTTTCTGTCTGGTCTGCCCTCCCCTTGGGTCACATGATAAAAACAACTTCAGAAAAGAAGTCGAAGATCCTTTCTGCAACAGGTAAAGGACTGGCGATTTATCTGTTGCTGCAAGGAGAACTTTTCCACACTGAGACTCAACATTCTTACGTATTTTTCTTTTTAAAACTTTGAGGCATCATCTGACAGCTTTGATTGTTCAAAATGGTTTATCTTTATCTTTAGTGGCAATTCAATTCTAGTGCCAGTGACAAATCACAGCAACAGTCGCCTCAAGGCGCTTTATATTTTAAGGTAGACCCTACTATAATACATACAGAGAAAAATCCACCAATCATATGACCCCTATGAGGAAGCATTGTGGGAAGGAAAAACTCCCTTCTAGCAGGAAGAAGCCACCAGCAGAACCAGGCTCAGGGAGGGGCGGCCATCTGTTGCGACCGGTTGGGGTGAGAGAAGGAAGACAGGATAAAAGACGTGCTGTGGAAGAGAGAAAGAGATTAATAACAGATATGATTCAATGCAGCGAGTACTGATGCTTTTCACAAAACTTTGCACATTCCTGTACACACACGTTCAACTTTAACAAAAAGAAATGTATAAATCATAACAGTAGTGTTGTTACATTTGCATTTTATTTGTGCTATTACTACAGAACACTGACTTAGATGACTCATTTGAAGTAGTTATACTGACATAAACATTTTCAGCACAGATTGCATTTTTACTTTACTAAAAGCTTCACTGCATTCACTCTGCTCAGTAAGGACCATCACTGACAAAGCTGAAACACAGGTGAATGTAAATAATGTCAACATCATGATTAGACATGAAAACATCTGAAAACAAGTTCCAGGGAAAAAAGAAGAAACTGATAAATACTGCAAAGCTTGATGTAGGGAAACAGTTCATGAAAGGACTTGATGGGAAAACATCACACTATTGGCGAGTAGCCACAGTTTTAGCCACATTTAATAAAGAAAAAAAATAAGCAAAATACATTAAGTTACTGAATACATTTATAAATAAAATTTAAATGTTTGTGCAACATAAAAAAACTCTTATGATGAACATATTTTAGTTTGCCAGACCTATTCATTTATGATAAAATATATAAAATTAAATAAAAATGTCTTGGTGTATCCTCAATGCCAAATTTTTCTACTGCTAGATAAAATTAAACTTAATAATCAGTGCACTAAATTTCTGAAGTAAGACTCTGGATATCCCCGCCAAGGTATCTCACAATATTCACAATATCAAACCTCTGTCAACACTGGTAACCATCACTCTGCAGGGTCACCTGCAGGTACATGAAGTATTTTTAGGGATATTTCATCACTTGCTTATGCCGGCTCCTCAGTCTTCTCCTAGTCTTTGGTTTGTATGTTACTCATTCGGTCACTGAGCTCATCAAAGTAATTATCAACAAAGCGAAACATCTGGATGACGGCGCTGAGCAACAAGATGTCACAATTCATGTCCAACTCCAGCTCCTCGCTGTAGTTCTTCACTGGAATGATACAGGACAACGGCACCCCGAGCCGAGAGCCGGCCTCCTGCATCTGTATGAAAGAACACAGGAAAAAAGTATTAGTACCCTCATCTAATTTTTTACTCACTAAAAAAGAGAAGAAAAAAGTACAAACTCACCACATCCTTGATGTAGCCACTCCTATATACATTTCTCACATCCTCTTTCACCTGTGGACAGGCTTCATCTACTTTAGTGAGAAGGACCAGCTGAGGAATACCTGGAAACAAAGGAGCAGGAAGATCACTTCCAGACTGCCAGAGATGTTTATGTATTGGACTGTAAGAATTTTAGGAACACATCTGGACTCATTGAAGATCAAATGAGCTGAAGTTGAAAACTTTGATCACATGAAACAGTCTGGATGCAAAACTGATCTGCCTCCAGTTATGTTATTGTATTTTTTGGTATACCTTTTAAAAAATATATAATTTCACGAACTTTGATTTACACATCACTGCATTTTCTTTTGATTTTGTTTACATGGCATGGATTGTACATTCCACATAAACTTGTTCAGAAAAAAGAATACAATGAAACTGAAGAGGGACTCAGTTTTACTGACCGATTAAGTTGACCTTTCTGCGGATAGCATCCAGCTTCTCCTCCAACCCTGTGGGCATGATGGAGACCTTGGAAGCATCAATAACATAGGCCACACAGTGGATCTTGTCCTTGAGTCCAGGAGATGTGCGATAGCTGTGGGCCTCAGGATGCAGAGGAGCTGAAGGGTTGAACTAAATGACACAGTTGAGGAGAAACAGAGACACAGTTTGAGTCGACTGCTGACAAATCAGTGTTTCATACATTCAGTGTCCCGCTGATATAATATAGCACCTGATAACGGTCTGGCAGGTGACCTTTGAGGATGCTGCTCAGATCGTCTATGTCAAGCCCCGCCCCTTTGGTCTCCTCCAGTCCCATGGTATCACACAAGATTATTGGCAGAGGTTTCCCTTCACGTCCAGCTTTCACAGAGTAGGAGCGAAACTGTTTACAGTACAATGAGAATGAGTGACAGACCACTGAAATCAGTCACAATAAGTGGAAATCATCAGACAGCAGACACAGACCTGTGTGGTGAGGCTGGTGGAGGAGGAGCCAGAGATGGCCTGGCTGGTGACGTGGCCTCTGAATACAGAGTTGACAGAGTTAAAGAAGCTGGACTTTCCAGCTCCGACTGGTCCAATGAGCAAAACCCGAGGCTGGGTCACAGAGCTGACTGTGGGTTTGTAGCTTTTAATGTACTCAATCAGCTCCGTCCTCTTCCTGTACAAAACAAGGAAATAAAGAACATTAGAAGTCATATTGACTGTGAATTTTGCAGATATGCCAGAATGGTGGTTCTATCAAACCGACCCAGATTCCCAGATTACAGTCCTCCATGGTCTCTCAAGTTCAGTTGTTCCTGTTAAAGAGAAAAAATAAATGATAAATATCAGATTGTAGGTGTTTTAGGTGCACTTTGTAGCACAGTTAATGTGCTAAATCTAATGTCATCAGGTTGAATCTTAGCTTGCTTTTTAGTAAATCATATATAAATTGATGTACAATAAATCACAATAAACTTCACACTCACGTAGTCAAGATTTGCGAGTCATTTTATTATATTTATCTATAGACTGTCACACCTAAAATGTATCACTGCTTGTCTGCAACAACTAAATGAAAATGTGATTATTCATGCTTAATCATGCTAGTTTTATGTCAGTTGTAATGGGACTCAAACCTTCAAAAAAGTTCACTTTTTGTATTGCCAGTTGACAAAATAGTTTCCCAAACGTCTTGTGGCTCATCAAGCTGTCAATTTTAAATGTGCATATTTATTTATTTATTTATTTGTGGATAATGTCTTTCACCGTGGTTCACTCTAGTCCCCAACTTTAGATGTCACTGACTTTGTTTCTCAAGTTTCTTTATTGTTTTGTGATGTTTTGCTTTTTGAGATCTTTTAGCTTACTTCATTTTTTCAGACATCTTTAAATTAAGAGATTTCATTATTCGGCAGGTCTGTTAGTAATCATGCTTGGGTGTTGGCATATTGTAGTATTTGTACTGTGATATATCAAATTTATCAACACTTATCTGCAACAGCTAAATGATTACATGATGCCTTATGTTACACTTACCCTCCACTTGGTAGACTTCACACTCAGTCAGGTTGAGATCATTGCCATGCATTTGAGCAGCGGGGAAGTTGTAATAATTTCCTGGATTGCTGTGCGTTACTGCTTGGCTTGCATTGACAAGAACCAAATCTTCTCCAAAATAAGGCCCAGAGTTAGCTATCATTCTCACTGCACATGCAAAATTATTAACTGGATATTTGATGAGCTTTTTAGCATTAAATGTGAAAAGAAAAGCCTGATCATCATTCACGTACTGTCCAGACTGACTAAAAGGTTGTTTGGTGTAGCCTCCAAACACAAAACCAGAGTTGTTGTAGCCCACAGACACAGTGGGAGAGCGGTTGTTACATCTTTGGTGAAATGCTGCACCGGTGAAGCCGTGGATGCTGGCCTTGTACAGCAGCTGTAGTTTGACTCTCCCCAGCTGAGCGCAGATTGTTCTCTGCTGGCTTTGTGTTAGTCTGGGGTTCATTTTGGACTTGGACTTCTGAACTGAGTAAAGGACAGTGAATGAATTTGTGGAGCTCATTGAACCAAAACAGACACAAATGGTCAAAACTACATTGTTTTAAACCACACAAACTTAAAGCAACACTACAGCATGATTAGAATTTCCAAGTCATTTGGATTAGAATTATTCATGTTATTCTTTCTTATGCATTTCTTGCTGAAAACTTGGTGACAGGAAAGCCTGATTTAGTTTACTACAGATCGCTTTGTTATGTCCTTCATATTTTGTCTCTCTGTTTCTTTAAAATACTAAATATCCTCGAATAAGAGTAAGATGCACAGTACCACAGCATGATATGAAGCATGACTTTGTATTTCGCGGTAGACCACACCCAGCTTATAAACTGTGCCAAATAGTTCTCCTACTTGTTCATCAGTCATTTACCCCATTTTTACTGGTTGCAGGTACTTTTAGAATATTTTCATACATGTTACTTAAATAAATAAATCAGCGAACAATCATTACACTATTGTTCATTAATTAACTATCAATGAACTACATCACATGGCATTCATAATCTAATCAGAATCAAAATCTTATCAATATGCATCTCTTTAATAATTTCAGTTTTACCTCCTGTTATAGAGAGCTGAGGAAAAAAGAGAAGAAATCACAAATGCGTTGTTCAGATGTGACAAGCAGTTTCAGGCCGGCAGAAACAAAACCGAAAGTCTCAGACTGGAACACGCTGGATTTCAAAATAAAACACTGTGTCCGCTGGCTTTTCAGTTTAAAACACATATAAAACAAACCTAGGTGGCACACATCATAAATAATGTATACTTTTGCTTATGTTTTATGAGGGGTCATTGTTCTTCATACTAGTGATAGTATGAAGATAGAGTGATAGAGTGAAGTAAACCACATTAACATAATTAGATTGATTAAACAGCGACTTGCTCAGAAGGAGGTGAGTGTTAGAGCATTTGATCATTATTAATTAATTCAACAAGAATTCTCCCCAAAGAGTAAAAATCAACAATAAGAAAACTATAAGAGCGGAGAAGCCCAAATTGCTCCAGCTCCAAGTTAACCTTTGTGATGGCTTTATTCAAAGCAGTAATGGAGATGGAAGAGAGAACGGTGCACTGGGTAATGCTGTGTAACACGAGGAAGGCCGTCTGTGCAGGGTGAGGATGACTGAAACACGCAAATTTCACTTTTATGCTGTGAAAGAAAAAACTTAAAGCACTGAATGAATGTCAAAACCTTTGATAACATATTTCTGAATCACATTTGTGTTGCATTCAGAATTATATTTTATCAATTTCATTAAGAAACAAGATTACTTACTTTAGCTATGTGCAGCGTTTTGTTGTTGTTAAAGCTTTCACAGAAATGTTAAAATCACACAAACAAAAGTTTTAAAACAAACCCATTTTTTAAATGTTAACACTGAAACATAAGTGATTATCGATATGTGAATGTTGACTTTTTTCTTATTACGAGAAAATTGTAGGCCAAAACTTATAGTCAACACTACTAAGAAGCAGCTTAACCTGATCCAGGGCCAAATGTTTATTCTCTGCCAGGAAACAGTGTAAACAGTGAAAAGGAGCATTTACCTGCTATTAAGAAAGATGATGAATAAATAAAGTGCAGATTAGGCATTATTGGCTTTGCTTGTGTGTTCTGTTTTTTGAGCAATAAACACTGTGGTGGCAGATTTCTTTTTTCATGTATTGATCACATATTTAATCATATCACATTATAGTCAGTGTTGGTCAAGTTACTTGAAAAAAGTAATCAGTAACTAATTACTGATTACCTCCCCAAAAGAGTAATCCCGTTACTTTACTGATTACTTATTTTCAACAGTAATTAATTACTTAGTTACTTTTTAAAAACCCGATTTACAACCTGAAGAGGTGATAAAGCGATAGATCTTTCAGCCCAATTCTACTTTTTCTACATAATCCATCATACAAAATGTAATCAAATGGAAAAGTCTCTTTATTTTTAACTTGTTTTATCAGTTTTAATCTTTTAACTTTATGCATCAAGCAAAAATTTAATTATATGCAACATTCTCTGACTGGAATAAATTAGTTTAACATTTAAACCTATTTTCTACACATTCCAGCACATAAAATAAAATATTTTTTGTGTTTACACTCACTCTTTCAAATAGATGCAAGTAAAACACAGCAGAAAATAAATAAAGTCAAAGACTCAGCGGTCCTGTTGCTCTATTTTCACCTGTAAAGCAGGACTGCGGTAGGCGGAGGTTTACCCTGGTGCAGGTGTGCCGCGGTCAGTTGAAGAATCCGCGAGTTTCTCTGTGAATTTCCCATTACGTTGTAGCGCACTCGGTGCTTGCTTGGAAGTTTAGGGTTTTTTTTCGCTGTATAAAGAAGTTTTCTTCTCACGCACAATGGACGCTAATGTTTTTGTCACTTTTTATGGAATCAAACTCAAAGTAAGGTCAGTACTTCCACGCTTTAAACGCTGCACGCTCATACTCTCTCCCACAATCGATATGTGATCCATTGTTGATCTGCACACAGCTGTTGTCACGAACGGCGCACTCGCTTACGTCACTGTCGTGACGTTTTTAGTAACGCAGTAACGCAGCGTTACTACGGGAAAGTAACGGTAATCTAATTACCATTTTGCAATAGTAATCCCTTACTTTACTCGTTACTTGAAAAAAGTAATCAGATTACAGTAACGCGTTACAAGTAACGCGTTACTGCCCATCTCTGGTTATAGTAATATCACTTTCTCACTTTACTATAGTAAGAGCACTCCTGCCACTAGTTTACATACATGGGGAATGTTAACACAGTGAGGCCATTATAATGGGAGACGTTAAACAGATAGTGGGACTCCTTCTGCTTATCAGGGATGTAAATCCTTAGGTGGAGGCCAAGCAGAAAACAAGGTCATAATTCTCTCTGTGAGGGAGAAGGTATAGAAACTGACTGTTTGGACTATTGGAGAGAGTCAGCTTTGCCATAAGAGCCTATCCTTTGCTCTTTCTTGTGGTCTTCATCTGTGCTCCTAATGATTTCTGCCCAACTCGTCAAATAATCTTATTTTTCAGCCTCATTAGACGAGTACTGTCCTCTTACTGGGGGTCAGTTGGTGTTTCAACTAGAGATGGCACGATACCACTTTTTTATGTCCGATACCGATACCGATATCATAAATTTGGATATCTGCCGATACCGATATGAATCCGATATAGTGTTTTTTAATCAACAAAACTGTTTTTTAAATATCTTGCTGCATTTTGTATAAGTTCATACTCAAGTTTAAAACAACAACTACACTAAAGCTATTCTGTTATACCTGTATGCAAAAAAAAATATTTCATAGTTCAGCAATACTGATCAATCTAATAAACTTAAACCTACACCATCCTCCCTATTCTGGTATTTTAAAGAGTACTTAGCATAAATATTAAGCAACCTAACTAATAGGGTTCCAACTCCCAGCAACAACAAAAATAAATAAATAAAAAATAGGGAACCACCCCTCACGCTCCACCTCATGATGCTTAATCGCCGTAATCAACCTTAATTTGATGCAGTGTGAAAAAAAATGCACAGAAATCAATTATTTTTCAAGAAATATTAAATAGATTCAACATCTTTCTTCAACAGAATTGCAGACTGCACAGATGGTACCTTCCCAAAGGAAAAAGTACTATAGCTTACTAGGGTATATATATTAGACTTAATAGTTACTATATACAATAATGGACTTCTATTCATTTTGCATCAAATTAAAACTTTGGGTGTCAGATAATTATTTATTAAAAGCTAGACATTTTAAATGAGAATAAGAAAGAAAAGTATGTCTTTGTGCCCCCTTTTCCCTGTTAATGCCCTATCGGCCCCCCTGGCTAAACTTTGCTAGATCCGCCCCTGCACAGTTACCAGCCGTCAGCTACGTAGAAAAAGATCCTGGAGTAGAAAGTAAGATTAAATACATTCTAACAACAGCTGATCAAGCTTAAACGTGCTGCTGTTGTTCAGCTGCTGGTTTCCTCTTTCTGGTGCAAAGTGGGCCAAAAGCAAACTAGAGACACGGACTCGCGACAGAAAAGCCGATCAGCTGATCGTTAAGCAGTTTCATGATTGAAGTAGCAGCAAGAAGAGGCAGTCTTTTGTTAAGCTTAACGCAGGAATGCTTTACAAACATTCAGAGATGGACTTACACCAGTGGCGGCTCCTGAAAAAAATCTCAGGGGGGGCAATTTTTATGATATCGACTAAAATGACCCATTTAATGAGTACATCAAACAACACAATTTTAATTTAAATTTAAAATGAACAACCATATTCTGGCCATTTGTATAGATTTGTAAAAATGAACAACCACGACTTGCGCTGGAACCAACTCCGACAAAAAGTCCTGTTGTATGCTTTTGACTTCTCCTTCGTTGCCTGGGTTAGTTGAATTTCGGGCTTGTCAGGTCCCAACTCTTTAACTTGCAGTTTTTCTGCCATTGTCCTTCTGGCAAAAGGGTAGGTTAGAAGCGATCTAACCGAATTTGGGGGAGGCTGTGCCTCAACCGTTAACAATACCGCTGCCATCGTCTCTCTCTGACCTTATAGCTCACTTAGGCTACTGACTGAGGTAAAATTCTAGAACAGCAAATCTTCGCGCGTTTTCTGCAGGGGCGCAATTTTAAGCGCCCCCAAACCATTTAATTCAGCGACGCTGATAGGTCAAATATTTATTATTTTCCCCTGGCAACCATTTAATGATAGGCTATTTCGCTGCATATCAAGGGCGCTTTGACGAGCGCCCCAGAAGAAGAAAAACACCGTTTGTTGGTTGAACTTTAATGAGTCAGCTGGTGAAAATGTTAAAATACGCCTGGCTGTATATGGGCACACACATAGTAAAACTATCATTGATGAATTTTTTAAAAATATATATTTTTACTCCTCCACATTTGGGGGGGCGGAGCCCGAGCGCCCCCTATGGGCCAGCCGCCACTGACTTACACACTTGCTTTACTTCTCTCGGGATAACTTTGTCGGAGATGAAATGCCGGGTTGCTAGCGAAGCTCCAAATGCTATCCAGACCACCGACAGGTCCTGCATGCCACAGCCGCTCTATCACGTGATGCATACTGCTCCGACGTGCTAACGTTCTGAGGTGAGTTACGGCGTGTTGCAAGTTTTGTGAGGTGCTTTCGTGATATTTAATGGATCGGATTACATTTTTTATTTTTCTCCGATATCCGATCCAGTAATTTAGGTCAGTATCGGACCGATACCGATACGTAATATCGGATCGGTCCATCTCTAGTTTCAACTGGAGAAAATGCTTCAATGTTGTGAAACAAGAGAAAACAAAAGCTCACTGAACACTAGGGCTGCCACGATTAGTCGACTAGTCATGATTACGTCGACTATCAAAATTGTCGACGACTAATTTAATAGTCGACGTGTCGTTTGAAGTTTTGTAAGATCCCAAAAGATGCAGGAATAAGTAGTAGGATTTAAGTGTAATAACGGACTGAAACAGAAGATGGCAGCACTGCATGTACAAGGATGCCAGCTGCCATTAATCTGTTCAGTTTATCAAGACACCACATATTTTCAAAAGCGCTCCGGCGTTTTCGGAGACATCTGTTACCCACTAGCTCGATAGCAAGCCGGGGTTCAAGGCTCACTAGAGCCCATGAGAGCAGCGGACTCCTGGCAAATCATTTTCAAACCCACCGCCGTCTTTCGCTACTCAGGTTAAACATGATATTGTGGTGAGCTCAGACAAGGAGGAGACGGAGGTATTGTTTGGTCTTGCTTCCCGTGAGCTAGCCAGGGAGCACAGCCGTTTATTAACATTTGCAGAAGAACACTGCCGCTAGCTAACTGCTCAGCGCGGCAACAACAACAACACACAGGGCGCCCTCTGACCCCGGAAGGACACACCGTCGCAGCGAGAGGGCGTCACCCGTCACTATGGCAACATAGACAAACAGAACCCCGAACAGCCCTGACCCGCTACAATATATAAGTCACTTAGATAACTTAAAAATGTTTTTGTTTGTTTTTTTCAGTATTTTATTTGTTCCTGAGTAAATCGGCTGAGTTTATTAAACTCCGCCGAAACAATCTGCACATTTAATTAAAATTTAATAATTGTCTTTATTTTTAGTTAGCACATACCTTAAACACTTCAAGCTGTAAGCTAATGATAGTTATATAAGAGCAGATGCATGCTGGTGTAATAAGCTGTAGTTTTACGTACAATGGATGCATGATCTGATTAGTCGACTAATTGCAAAAATAATCAGTGACTAGTCGACTATCAAAATAATCGTTTGTGGCTAGGGATGGGTACCGGTGTCCGGTTCTGACATAAACGGTAGTAACCAGACCGAAAAGCAGCGCACATTTCGGTGCTTTATTTCGGTGCTTTTTTTTCCTGAGCTGTGATACACTTCTAGCCAATCATTTTACGTTTCCGAGGATAGTAGGCGGGTCCAGGTACGTACGTTCTTTTAGAGCAGAGCTACAGATTAAAAATGCCCAAAGCGAAGCGGTCAAAAGTCTGGCTGTACTTCACAGCAAAATATGCAAACTCAGCAGCCTGCAACAAGTGTTTTAAGGTGATACTGTGATACTGTCAAAGGAGGTAACACCTCAAATCCGATGAAACACCTGGCGACGCATAGCGTTTTTTTTTAAAAGCCGAGAAATGCGGCGTATTTGATAGCTTGCTGCGAGACTTCACACTGAGCACATCTACTGCGGGTGTGGTGCCTGTTATTGGACCCGGATTTAGCAACATCCCCCAAAAACCCGAAGAGGAGAGTCCTGGCCCCTAGCCCTGCCAGTGTAGCAGAAATGATGAGGATGATGATGGCAGCAGCAGTCGTTCTTCTCTGCGTGAGTAGCTTAATGTTGTTCGTGTGTAATTTACGTTGAGTAGGCTAACCACGTTATTACATTAATGCATGTAAGGTGAACTAGCAAACATCATCATAGTTACATGCGGCTGTCTTCTTGTTTGATGGCAGATACTCCTTTCACCTTGGCCAAAAAGGCTAAAATGACCAAAGAAAAAGTTGAAAACAGTTAAACATGAGAGGTTTTTGGACAAAGTTTGTGTTCTCCATTCTTTAAGCACCGGTTTGAGCACTGGCACCGTTTCAAAAGTACCGATTTGGCACCGGTATCGGATAAAACCTAAACGATACCCATCCCTATTTGTGGCAGCCCTACTGAACACCTGGACTTCTGTATTGTATCAGTCTTGCTGTTTGGTCTGTGAAAGTTTGTGACAAAGCTGGAGAAAGTTCCCTGTCAATTATGTGCATGACACTGATATTTTAAAGACCATTTCAAATGTGCTCATTTTGAAGTTACTTCGCAGCTCATTGACTAATGATAATGTGACTTCACACTCAATCAGGTTGAGGTCATTGCCACACATCTCTGCAGAGTGGAAGTTGTAATAATTTCCTGGATTGCTGTACACTACTGATGCTTTTGTGGACAAGAACCAGTGCTTATCCAAATTAAGGCCCACAGTTAGATATCATTCTCACTGCATTTCCAGGACCAGTAACTGGATTTTTAAGGAGCTATTTATCATTGAAGGTAAAAAGAAAAGCCTGATCATCATTCACGTATGGTTCAGACTGACTAAAAGGTTGTTTGGTGTAGCCTCCAAAAACAAAATCAGAGTTATTGTAGCTCACAGACACAGTGGGAGTATATTTGTGACATCTTTGGTAAGATACTGAAATACTGAACCACTGAAACCATGGATGCTGGCCTTGTACAGCAGCTGCCACTTGACTCTTACTAGCTTGGGATTCATAGTAGTAAGTGAAAAAACCTGCAGTCTGCTGAGACTGAAGAAGTCACCCAACTTTTGGGGATTTACTTACCTGGATGATTGAGCATGCATCAAAACATTTAACAGTGTTTCCTAAATACCCTCTCTTGTCTGATCATTTCCTGTTAACATTTAAATTTACAATGATTGATTACACAGCAGTGAGAAGTAGACTTCATCCCAGTAGATGTCTTTCTGAATGGACTGTAACTAAGTTAAAGGATAAAGTTCACCCACTGTTATCATCTTTAATGCCCTGTACCAACGCAGTGCAGAACAGCTACCTGAATCCCACTCCCACAGATGTTGATTATCTTGTTAATAATTTTTTTCCCCACTATAGACGTCCATGGATACCGTAGCTCCTTTGAAAAGAAAGCCACAAATCAGAAGAACTTGACTCCCAGGTATAACTCTCAAATCTTAGAACAGATAACTCGTAAGCTAGAGAGGAAATGGCGGTATGGCAGATGTGTGGCCCTCCAAGTATGTTCCTTCTGCAAATATACCCCAAACCTGTAGGGCTGTCGTGGCTTCATGTATGGTTGTGGTGGTGTCCACGGTCCATACTCAGATTGTCTGTGAAAACATTAGCCCACATAGCAGACAGGTCTGGCCCAGATCTGGTATCAAGCCAGCACTGCTGGCTGACTTCTGGCATGATAAGACATATGTCATCCAGATATGGGCTTAATTAAGGTACACATTAGGCTGACATCTGGGGCCAGAGCTGAAACTGTTCTTGGCCAGCACAGGGGTGTCTGCAACTGGCCTTGTGATGGCCCATGTGTGGGTCACCTCTGGCAAACCAGATCTGGGCCACCAAAGGGCCATCATTCTTTGCGGTATGTGGGCCATGTGTAAGCACACTGTGTGGGTCAGATGCGGGTCAGATGCGGGCCATACCAATTTTGCTATGTGGGAGGAATCCACGACAGCCATACAGGACTGTTTTGACAACACGGTTTGGGGTATATTTGCAGAAAGAACAGACTTGGAGGGCCACACATCTGCCGTACTCTCATACATCAACTTCTGTACTGAGAGTGCAACAACAACAAAAACTCATAAAGTCTTCCTGAACCAGAAGCCATGGCTCAACAAAGAAGTGCAAGCCCTACTAAGAGCATGTGACAATGCCTTCAAATCAGGAGACCAACAAGCCTACAAAGAGACACGCCAATCTCTGCTAAAGGGCATAAACAAAGCCAAGTGCAAATACAAACAGTGCCTCAGGGGAACATTTTAGCACAAACAACTCCAGAAACATGTGGCAGGGGATCAAGAGACTCACAGGCTACAAACACAATTGCACACAAACAAACTCTCTGCACATCACCTTACCTGACACTCTAAATGAGTTCTCCGCCTTTGACCAACAAAACAGGGACATCAGCACCTGTTTCAGAGGGGGACAATGCCCCCATTCAGCTGGAACAGCATCAGGTCAGAACCACACTGCACAGAGTCCAAAGCAGCTGGTCCTAACAGAGTAGTAGGAAGAGTGCTTAAAGCATGTGCAGACCAATTAGCAGAGGTTTTCGCCTTTCATCTTCAACCTCTCACTGCTATAGTCTGTAGTACCATCCTGCTTTAAGTCAGCCTCCATCATTCGAGTGCCCAAGAAGAACACAGTGAGCTGCTTGAATGACTGTCATCCAATTCCTTTAATGCCCATAATCACCAATTGTATTTAGAAACTCATCATGTCACACATTAAGGCTGTCATTCCTGCAGACCTCAATCCATACCAGTTTGCATACAAGGCAAACAGGTCGACAGACGATGCCACAATAACAGCTCTTCACACAACCCTCACACATCTGGACAATAGTAACACTTATGTGAGAATGCTGTTTGTGGACTTAAGCCCCACCTTCAACACAGTTCAACCCCACAAACTGGTTAAAAAACTAAGCAACTTAGGACTCAGCAGCTCACTGTGCAACTGGATATTGGACTTCCTCAGTGATAGACCCCAGAACGTCAGGATGGGAGAGCACACCTCCTATTTTCTTTGTATTATCTGTATTATTGTATGTTCATAGGGTTGGTGTGTGTTGCCTTGGGCAAGCTATCCTGTGTATTCGTCAACATCTGGATGTCCAGTCTGTGCTTTGGGGATTCTAGATTGCACACAGGCTTTAGGCAGTGGAACATTCAGGTGAGGGAAGTGCTATTGCCCAGTTATGAGGTAGTTTAGGTGGGTGGGGAACAGTGATGGGAATAATGGCGTTACAAGTAACAGCGTTACTAACGGCGTTACGTTTTTCAGTAACGAGTAATCTAATTAATTACTATTTCTATCGTTACAACGCTGTTACCGTTACTAACAAGAAAATGCAGTCCGTTACTATTTTTTAACAAACAGACGGTTGAAGCTGTGTTCAGCTTACGGCATCTTATATCAGTTGCACAGAAGTAGCTCCAAGTAATCTGGGCGCTACAGCTTTATGCAGCTGCGCACGCTCCCGCGGACGGCAGTCACTTTCTGGCATACGATCACTTTTTGGCACAACACGTGTTGCTAAGGGGGCAAAACAATCGTATGAGCAGTGCTGGGACTAACGCGTTATTAAGTAACGTGTTACAGTAACTACGTTATTATTGTGGTAACGAGCATGGTAACTAGTTATTATGCCAAAACCAATCTAAATCCCAGGTGTTATTCGTTACTTCGTGTGGTGGCTATCGCGGAGCTTCCACAGATTCAGTAACATTAGCAAGTGGTGGAGGCCAGCAGGTGGATGAGGGAAAGGGGAGGCAAGAGGAGAGACCCGAAGCGGCCGCTGGTCCGAGTGTCAGGAGAACTGAACTTCAGGTAATAAGTTATGACCTTCAGTCTATCTGGGTCAGATATGAACCAAGTTTAGGTGGAGTTTATTTTCGTTGTGCTGACTTTTTTCCGTACTGCGTACTAGCTAGCATGACGGAGTTTCTATACAGCTGGGTGGGTGCTATGATGTTACTGATGTTGAACTTTATTTTGTTCATAGTTCATAAGGTTAATTATTAGAGTTGCCAACCGTGCCCTAAAAAACGGAATGTCCCATTTTCAGAGAAAATATTGTGCGTTTCGTATTGAGGTGAAAAGGAACGCGATTTGTCGCGCTAAACAACAGCAGCACGTTTAAGCTTGATCAGCTGTTGTTAGATTTTATTTAATATTAATTTCTAGTATCAGCTGATGTTTGCTGGAGCCACAGCTGTAAAAGCTGCTGGTCATGATATCAGTTTGGTTATCTGGTGAGAGGGAAACATGAAGATGAAACCAGGAGACGTCCTTACTGAATCATCAGAGCTGTGATGGAGAAACAGGTTTACCTTTTAGGTGACAGGAATGAGTTGAAGGGAAGTTATGAACTGTTTCTGAGAGACAAATAACACCAGGATCCTTTTTCTATGTAGCTGACAGCTGGTAACTGTGCAGGGGCGGGTCTAGCAAAGTGTTGCTGGGGGGCAGGTAGGGCATTAACAGGGAAAGGTGGGCACAAAGAAATACTTTTCTTTCTTATTCTCATTTAAAATGTTTTGCTTTTAAAAAATAATTACCAGAGTCTTACAACAAACGATTGATAGATTGATACATATATACCATCAAAACAGTGTACATCACTGTCACAACAGCGTTTGTTTTCATTCAAAGGCTTTATGATTTTTCCTATAATGGCGGGCCGGTCTCTAGTCAAAATGCCCGGGACAATTTTCTGTCCCAGTCCAGCTCTGTATGCAGCTCATCTGCAGTCTGGTGTTACCTACATCTTCCTATTCAGAAGGCAGAATTTCCGACTTCTGAGTACAATCGAAAGCACCACGACTGCAGTTTTTGTGTTGGATGTAAAAAGCACACATGTCGCTGTGATGTAGGCTAGAATCATGGCGGCGGTCAACAAGAGAATTCTGAGTAAAACCAAAGTTACTTTCCCTAGTAACTAGTTACTTTGAAAGTAACGAGTAACTTGAAGTAACTGAGTTACTTTTGATAGAAGTAACTAGTAATGTAACTAAGTTACTAATTTAAAGTAACTTACCCAACACTGCGTATGAGTGCTGCTGTTTGACTGAGTAAGAATAAAGTAGTAATGGTAAGTGAATCACACGACCACATCAAGATGACAAAGTTACAAGGTGATATATACCAGTTTTTAAATTGTGTTGAAAAATGGAAAAATGCACCATGTTGACCAATCAAAAAATTATATGGCAACATGACATTTGGTTGTTTAGGAAGAGGAGGAAGTTTCAGGAGTGACGGCGAGAGAGAGCGAGAGCGAGTTTTGAGATGTGAGAGATTTGTGACCTATAGCGTGTTTGGAGTGTGTAGTTAATGTCTTGTCTTGTGTAGTGTTGTGGATAGTTTTGTGCTGTCTGTCAGAACAATGAGGTGGCTGCTGTCTCCAGGTAGAAAACAGGAGTGATACACCTGCTGTCAGACCTGCAGGTATCAGGCTGTGATGTTCTCCTTTATAGTGGACAGAAATTATGTTTTTGGAGTGGCACAAATAATTTGTGTGGCATTTTATTGAATGCAGAACACCTGATTGTTATGTAAATAGTTTGAAATGGTTATTTTAAGAAAAATCAAGGTAAAAGGTAAATGGCTGCAAATAACTTTGTTTCCAAAACGTGTGCATACGGTTTTAAAATTGAAAATGTATATTTGCATTTAAAGTTATGAAATATGATTCATTAAACATGTTTGTGGTTGTTACAGTAAAAAATATAACTTTTTCTACTCTGATTTTATGTTTTTTTTGTCTGATTTTAGATCAATTGTGTTAATACAGTATGTCAAAATGTAACTGTAAATTCAGACATGTGAGGTTGTGCTGAAAAAGATGATACCAAACAAGGCAAATAAACAGTTTTTAAAGGTGAAATGTGGAGGAAACATCAAAAGTAGTTAAAATGGCCAATTATACCCTGGACCCCAGAGGGTTAAACTTTTTTTTTTTTTTAAAGCAACGCAATAGTTACTTTTCAAGTAATTAATTATTTTTTGAATCTTGTAACTCAGTTACTAACTCAGGTACTTTTTTTTGAAGAAGTAACTAGTAACTAGTTACTTTTTCAAAGTAACTTTCCCAACACTGGCAGGGAAGCGTCTCAGATTCAGGAAAGCCTATCTTGTCCTTTTTGTCTGTTGTTGACTAAGTGTGTGACTGGTGTTGAGGCTGTAAGGTATGGAGCCCAGAATTCATATATTCAGTGTCTTGCTGATGAAATGCATTACCTGATAAAAGTCTGGCAGGTGACCTTTGGGAATGATGGTGAGGTCATCAATGTCAATTCCCACCTCTTTGCTCTCTTCTAGTCCCATGGTATAAAAGAATTATGGGCAGAGGTTTCCCTTCATGCGTACCTTTCACTAAGTAAGAGCAAAATTATTGGCTACACCCCAAAACGTGGATCACTGAAATGAATCACAGTGACTGGAAATCATTAGACAACAGACACAAACCTGTGTGGTAAGGCTGGGGTGGTGGAACCAAAAATGGCCTGATTGTTGATGTGACCTCCGAATACACAGCTGACAGAGTTAAAGAACTCATTGGACCAGCTCCAACTAGTTTTCCACACAGCTATGTTCTGTCTCTGCTCTAACGTTCAAATAAAGTCAGTAATTGAAAAAGGGTTACTTGTTTATGCTTGATTTTGTCCTCTCCTTCATGCTCATCCTAATTCATGAATATTGCTCCTTTTTGGCTCTGCAGGAGCTCCAGTGTCAGCAGGAAGTCTTGATGAACAACATCTTGGCCCAGCAAGAGTTTAGGGTCTTCAAAGAGCGCTGCCTCCTTTCCTTTCAGCTCCATATGCCAGACCCTGTCCTCCCCAATCAATGGTATTGCCTAGATGATTATCCCAGTCCCCCTCTTTCCATAGTAGGATGCACACTAGAGCTAAGCAACACAGCTGAAGCAAGTAGAAAAAAAAATGCAATATTCCTTTTCCAGCAGGTGGCAGAGTGGAGCTTACTGACTTCCAGGACTGCAAAACTGATGGAAGAACCAAGTGAGGGAATTTGGCCATCTGTCTGAATGAGTGAAGAAAATAATAATAATAATAACTGCCTGCTTCACATGTTGCCATTGCAGCAAAATAGTCATTTTATCTATGTAATATTAACATTAATCCTCTCCTCTGACACTGTATAATTTTCTTACAGTGTCAGCATTTCAGTTATTAAATATAAAACTGAATACAGAGAGAGACCCCCAGACAAGCAGTAAAGGGCTGGTAGAATATCTCAAAAGAGGAATGAGCATTTGGTAATAAAAATAAAAAGATTCTAGTCTTCAGACAGTCATTGACTGATTTCATCCAAGTGTTAAAAACAATCCCCATGTTTAAAATAATCCTGACTAGTCCAATTAATTTTGTGCCTCTGAAAATGGGAATTTTTGTGTGTATAAAAACGGCTCTAATTCATAAGCTGTTAATGTAATAGTTTGTGTAAAAATGCTTAAATAAAGCTGAAAGTCTGCACTCCAATCACATCTTAATTGCTTGAAAATCCACTGTGTTGGTGTAGAGCTGCAAATTTATGAAAGACGTATAATTATCAAAATGCATAACTGTAATTATTTTATAAAGCCAACATCCTGAATTTTTTTATGTTTTCTTTTTAAAATTCTACTTTTACCAATCATTTAATTGTCACATTTACATGAAGGCATCCAGTCTAATATAAATATAGTAGGCATGATAACAACTGAAAAATGATTAATTGAAGGAAAAACCCATTACTCATTAGTGTATCATTACTACAGAGTTTGATGTGAGGGTAAAGTGTCTGAAATGACAGAATACTAAAGCTTTGTTATGATTATGCAAATGAGGACCCAAATACAGGACAATGGAGGCAGAATGTTCAGAAAGAGCCGAGCCTTTGTTGTGGCTGATTCAAAACTCCAAAATAGACTAAATTCAAAAAGGTATAAAGCAGCAATCCAAACAGAATCAACTTTCCTGGATTTACTGAATGACTGAGCGTGGACCAAGACAGGAGGGTAATAAGACACATTCATTATGAGACACACAAAAAGGTAATCAAGGCAGTCATACAGAGAGCAAGCAAAACTCAAAGATGATCAGAATAAAACTGTAAACGTGGTGATGTCACTCAAAACTCACAATCCAGTATGATAACAAGGAACTCAAAAGTCACAATAATGAAGAAGAATCAATAAATCAGAAACAACACCAAATCCCAGGGCCATTAGAAACTTCAACTGTTTGCACTGATGATGAATAAACGAAGTTTTTTTTTTTTTTTTTTTGCTGTAAACGAACCATTTTCAGGCATAATTCATCAGCTACTCGGGTTGGTACAGCTGCTTCTTAACTTCATTCCGCTCTGTGGTTTGCATGCTGCTCATTCGGTCACTGAGCTCATCAAAGTAATCATCAACAAAGCGAAACATCTGAATGACAGCGCTGAGCAACAGGATGTCACAATTCATATCCAACTCCAACTCCTCGCTGTAGTTCTTCACCGGAACAACACAGGACAACGGCACACCGAGCCGAGAGCCGACCTCCTGAACCTGTATGACACAACACAGGAAAACTACTACTATTATTATTATTATTATTATTATTATTATTATTATTATTATTATTATTATTATTATTATTATTATTATTAACCACAATAGCAGTAAAAAAAATAAAAAGCACGTACAACGTCCTTAATGTAGCCACTCTTATAAACATTTCTCACATCCTCTTTCACCAGTGGGCAGGCTTCATCTACTTTAGTGAGGAGGACCAGCTGAGGAATACCTGGAAACAAACCAGAAAGATGACTGGTAAAATACCTTAGGTTTTTATAATGAGATTTCAGTATCTGAAGATCATGTATCTGGAATAATCACAGCACTGTGCAAGAGTCTTGAGTCACTCACTATTTTTTCATATTTATCTTTTTTAAGTGGTTCTGAGCAATAGTTCTCTAGTCTTTATGAAGATCTTTAAAAGTTTTTCCATTAAATAATTTCCACATATTCTTTGTCCAGTTATTGTAACTGATCATGTTCCAAAATATTGCTGCTACCTCTGTCCCTGGCTTTATAATGAATTGCATCATGATGAAATTAAGATGAATAGTGTTGAAGAGGAAATTGTTCTGTAGTGTGACCAGTTTTACTGAAATCATTGACATCATGATCTATGTCATACAGAGATCATGATATTGTGTGATGTTATGGAACGGGCATCTTCACAGGTGTTTATGTAGGTTTTGGATAAACACATGGTAACATTCAGATGAGATTTGAGGACCTGCTTCCTTCAAATCACATCAGCATGAATCACAAAAAACACGGTTTAAGTCCAGCTTCTAAACTAGCCTGCTAGCAATTTTATATTTTTTGTTTATTGAATAAAAAAAGAATTTGACAAATTTCAACATTTGAGATGTTTCTTTGCATTGATAAATACAGGTTTTGAATGATTTGCATTCATTCATCTTAACAGGCTGATAATTAGGTAGGTATTGTTTGGGGAGCATTGGCTTTTTCTCTCCTTTAAATCCTGACCTATCTGGCAGCTTTTGCAATCATAATAATGATCTGAATGCAGTGTTGTGCTTCACATTTTGCTTTTTCAAGATCAGATCTCTAAATTATCTAAATGCTCCTCTTGTTCAGGCGTTTATTTTATCTGTTTATTTATTCATATCTATTTGTGTTATTTCAGTTATTACATAATATGTCGTATACAGTGTGACAATGTCTAAAGCAGGACAGACAGGGAAAAAAGGGAGGGGGGTGTGTGATAAAAGGATGCACGATGTATCGCCAAGTGCCGCGCCTGTAAGAAAACAAACATGCTGCACCTGGAACACAAAACTTCAAAAATACACAGGTGAATAAATCAACATTGTGTGTGTGTGTGTGTCTGTGAGTTTGTGTAAGAGAGAGTGTGAGTGTGGATGTGTCTTTCTCTTTGTCACAGTGGGAAGTGGGAAGCCGCAATAACGCTATCAGGAACCTTGTTGACTCAACTCTACTGACCCATTAAGTTGACCTTTCTGCGGATAGCATCCAGCTTCTCCTCCAGCCCTGTGGGCATGATGGAGACCTTGGAAGCATCAATAACATAGGCCACACAGTGGATCTTGTCCTTGAGTCCAGGAGATGTGCGATAGCTGTGGGCCTCAGGATGCAGAGGAGCTGAAGGGTTGAACTAAATGACACAGTTGAGGAGAAACAGAGACACAGTTTGAGTCGACTGCTGACAAATCAGTGTTTCATACATTCAGTGTCCCGCTGATATAATGTAGCACCTGATAACGTTCTGGCAGGTGACCTTTGAGGATGCTGCTCAGATCGTCTATGTCAAGCCCCGCCCCTTTGGTCTCCTCCAGTCCCATGGTATCACACAAGATTATTGGCAGAGGTTTCCCTTCACGCCCATCTTTCACAGAGTAGGTGCGAAACTGTTTACAGTACAATGAGAATGAGTGACAGACCACTGAAATCAGTCACAATAAGTGGAAATCATCAGACAGCAGACACAGACCTGTGTGGTGAGGCTGGTGGAGGAGGAGCCTGCTATAGCTTGGTTGGTGACGTGGCCTCTGAATACAGAGCTGACAGAGTTAAAGAAGCTGGACTTTCCAGCTCCGACTGGTCCAATGAGCAAAACCCGAGGCTGGGTCACAGAGCTGACTGTGGGTTTGTAGCTTTTAATGCTCTCAATCAGCTCCGTCCTCTTCCTGTACAAAACAAGGAAATAAAGAACTTTTCCCATTTTAGAAGAAGTCGTAGTAGTAAAATTATTTTTGCTAATATTACTTCTTTGACAGAAGCAGCTGCAGTTACACATATTCCATATTTTGCATGGATTCTGTCAAAATCTAAAATATTTAGTATACCATATCATGCTAAGTATTCAATAGTATACTTTACATTTAATGTAGAAAGGATATTGTGCACAACCGAGGAATGTTAATAGATCAAGCAGGATGGTTTCTTCCTTAAACTTACTCAGATTCCCAGATTACAGTCCTCCATGCCCTTTCAAGTTCAGTGGTTCCTGTTAAAGAAACCAGTAAGTTTATTTGTGATTTTAAATTGGTGCCCAAATCCAAAAATATTAATGTAGTACAGTTTTAGTGAACTACTAGTTCTGTTATTATATAAGAAATTTATCAACTGCAACATCTAAAAAAAACAACATGATTTTTTTTTACAACTTACCCTCCACTTCGTAAACTTCACACTCAGTCATTTTGAGATCATTGCCATGCATTTGTGCAGCAGGGAAGTTGTAATAATTTCCTGGATTGCTGTACGTTACTGCTTTGCTTCCATTGACAAGAACCAGTGTTTCTCCAAAATAAGGCCCAGAGTTAGCCATCATTCTCACTGCATATGTAGGATTAGTAACTGGATATTTGATGAGGTTTTCACCATTAAATGTAAAAAGAAAAGCCTGATCATCATTCACGTACTGTCCAGACTGACTAAAAGGTTGTTTGGTGTAGCCTCCAAACACAAAACCAGAGTTGTTGTAGCCCACAGACACAGTGGGAGAGCGATTGTCACATCTTTGGTGAAATGCTGCACCGGTGAAGCCGTGGATGCTGGCCTTGTACAGCAGCTTTAGTTTGAATCTTCTCAGCTGAGCGCAGATTGTTCTCTGCTGGCTTTGTGTTAGTCTGGGGTTCATAGTTCAAATCTTGTTATCTTTAATCCAAGAAGCCTATTTGAAACACACAAACAAATAATAAAAAACCATCATAAAGTGGTGAGCTAACATTTTTGGGGGTTTTGTAACTGTTCCTTTCAACGGCTCTGGTAGCAACTACAGCCATGGTGGAGAGTATGATTGACTGAAAATCTTTCTCTCATTTGATTTACTTTTACCGGAGCAAATTGAGATGTTTCATAGGTGTGATGCATCTGAGAAATATACTTTTTAAAAAATGACCAGTGGTGGAATTCCTATCCTATTCATAGTCTTTTTTTCTTTAGGTCACCTCTATGATAGTCTCAGAGACAAATATTAATATATTTAACCTGTCTGGGCAACATCATGTAGTGATAGCTAAAAATAAACCAGAAAGATGTGATCATTTTGTATGTTTCACTTCAAATTAAGGCTAAAGTGAATCAATTATTGGGTGAGAAAAATAATTTTTCCAAAAATGGAAAACAATCAGAAGATTAAACAGGCTGATGTTACTGAGTGAACAATGGGCTGTGAGTTCAGTTAAATATCATAAATAATAAACAATAAACAAATTGTCATGATCACTGATAAATGGCCATGAGTAACATTCACAGAGAGTTGGGGAATGACCTCACGGCTCATTGTTAGTCAGTGGTGCCAGTGTCAATAGATGAAGTAGGCAAACTTGGACAGTCGCTTTGCAACAAAGTGGGTTTGGGATGAATTTCTTCCTCTTTGATTGGGTATTTGGAGTTTAAATTAAGCAGTTGAGAGAACCATGGGGAGGGCCCTGCATTATTTTAAGAAAATTCCGACACAGCTATCACTGGGCCCCGCAGCCGAAAACACCGTTATTAAAAACGGTTGGAAAAGTGGCGAATTTTGGCCTGGATGGTTTGCTGTGCCGCTTTCGAAGAATGCAGCCAATGAATTGGGGAACAGCCAAAAAAAAACTGTCAAAAGGATTAGACACACCCAGCTTATAAACTGTGCCAAACGTTCCACTAATATCATGAGTTTAACACAGATGTACTCGTTGCACTTTCTTAAGGTATCGCTTTGTACTTTTGGGGCTGGGGCGATCGTGGCTCAAGAGTTGGGCGTTCGCATTGTAATCGTGAAGGTTGCCGGTTCGAGCCCCGGCTTGGACAGTCTCGGTCGTTGTGTGCTTGGGCAAGACACTTCACTCGTTGCCTACTGGTGGTGGTCAGAGGGCCCGGTGGCGCCAGTGTCCGGCAGCCTCGCCTCTGTCAGTGCGCCCCAGGGTGGCTGTGGCTACAATGTAGCTTGCCATCACCAGTGTGTGGGTGGATGACTGGATATGTAAAGCGCTTTGGGGTCCTTAGGCACTAGTAAAGCGCTATATAAATACAGACCATTTTTGTTATATTTTTAAAAAGTGTATCCACAAGCTCAAATGAAAAGTCGGAGTAATAACCTACTGGGCATTGTGTTAAAGTCAGTTTAACACAATGCTTCCACACAACAACAAAAACCAGCGCATACATTATTTTTTTTTTTTACAAAGTTCTGAAAATCATGCAGCTCTTTAATATTTTCAGTCTTACCTGCTGTGGTTAGAAACTGAGCGGGGATCGTGGTTGCGCAGATTACACGTGTGACAGCCGTCTGCGCGCTGTGCAAGTGAAACTGGATGTCTTGAACGCCTTACGTGCAGTGTTGCTAAAGCCTGTGCTTTGTGGCGCCTCTCCTTTCAGTTTAAAATATCTAAAAGTAACAATGGCAGAAACTACAACTTCAACTTCTCTGTGGGGTTAATGATTTATTTTCCTACATTCGGTCCTAGTCTGATCTAGAAAACTATGAGTATTAATTTCAGGAAAAACAACAACAAAATGTTACCACCAATACGTCAGCAGTACTCCGACGTAATGACAGGTTTAACCTGTTAAGCCTGTTCGCAATAGGCCTACCTATCTCCTCCCTCACTTACAAGTCAGCCTTTCCCTTAATATTATTCAGATAATAATGGAGATGGAAGAGAGAACACAAGATGATGCCACGTGTAACCTCAGCTCTCTATAAAGACAACCTGTGCATCTCAATGATGGCAGGTTTGAAACACATATGTGTGATTGTCTTAATCTACTGTAATTTTACCTAATTAACAAAACGGTGAGTGTAGTAAGTTTTAATGAATAACAATTTGACTGATAAAGATCATTCTTATAATAAAAAAATAAATTTATTAAGAGTTTTAGCTTTATTAATTAAAGTTTTTGAGAAATAAAAGAGAGCATGCTGTTGTACAAGACTGATTACATTTCCTGTTTAAATTGCATTGAAACGCAAATATTGACTTGAGTCTTATTTTTAAAAACCAAAAAAAGATCATTTTGTAGGCACAAAATCCTCAAGGATGTTGTTACAATTGAGAAACGCATATAATAACAGACACAGTCAAATCCAGTCTTATACCACAGCTCTCTTGATACTACGCCTCATGCATTCTCGTGAACATACACAAGTAAATTCTTAAGATACATTACCTGCTTCAAACAACAGCAAAATTAAGAACATTTTTTCTGCACACTGAACTTTTAAAACAGAAACACTTCCGTATGGTCTGACTTTGAGCAGCAAAACATTTTGGTTTCACCAGCCTTAGTTGTTGTTGTTTTTGTTGTTTTTAATTGACTTATTGCATTATTCTTTCTCTTTTATATTTTATTGCATCATTGTTGTGCATTTCACTTATTTTAGTTGCATTTTACATTGTTTAGCAAATGTGCTACATAAATAAACTTGACCCTGTCTTCCCAGCCCAGGAAGGACACGCCCCTTTTGATGGTGATATTCAATAAATCCTTTGAACACAAGATGGAAATCAAATATCTCTATGCAGTTCATATTTTGTGGTTCTGCAGGAGCTGAGGAATCAGAGGAATCCTGACGAGAGATCCAGCCTGCATCTGTGGCAACATGCGAAGTAGCTATTGGTTCATCTGTCTTGGTCGCTCAGCTCCACCCTGTGTGCAAACACTGTTATTGCAATGATAATCATTATATTGGTATGACGTTAGAGATACTAAAACTGCTGCAAGTTTCACAAACAGGACACAATTTATGCATGCTAAATATATAGCTACAACAGCAGCGTTTACCAATCAATGTTTTAAACTAATTAATGCTAAAAATGAAAGTCCATTAACCTTTTCCAGTGCACAATTTCTCCAGCCCTCTGAAAAAGGAATGGAACATACCGTCTCAGATGAGAACAGTACAAAACTTACTATAGGATCTTATAGTTGTAAAATAATAATTAATTAATAATAATGACATTAAAGTGTCAGTTTGTTTAGATAATCTTGTACATTTTTTTAAGAGAAGAAAAACAATTTAGAAAATGAATTCCATTGCTCGAGATGTTGAGCTAAGCAGGGCACCGATGGGCAAAATCGACAACTTTCATGAGAATATTTAAAAATGAGATTTCCATAGCAGGTTAACAACAACTCACTGCGGTGCTTTGGCCAACAGGGCGCTGGTGGAAGCTGAGTTACTGTTGGCTGAAGACAGAGGAGGACAAGGAGAACGTGTGTGTGTGTGTGTGTGTGTGTGTGTGTGTGTGTGTGTGTGTGTGTGTGTGTGTGTGTGCAGGGGTTATCAAGCCATATGCCAAGAGTGAATGAGACATCGACTTACTGATCCACATCACGAGGATATGAGGATATAAGCAACAACATTGGAATGACTGGAGAGAAACGTAGTCGGATGGTAACAAAGAGAAGGTGGTTAGAAATGGGAACCATAAAGAGGCCGCTAGGAAAGTCGCAATCACCCAATACCTGCAGAGGATCAGGCAAGTCCTCAGGAGTCAGCTGAATGGAAAGAACGCAATCCAGGATATCAAACACCTATACCCTGCTTGTGATCAGGTACCCTGCTGGATTAATAAGTTGGCCAAAGGAGGAGATAGAAGCCACTGACATCAAGACCAGGATGCTCCTGGAGCTGGAGGGTTTCACCCCAAGTCCAGCACCCTAAGACTGTACGCTAAGTGGAAGGACGGAAGGAAACCGGGGACTAGTGAGTGTCAGAACCATCATCAGAGGATAAAACAAAGAAAATCTGTGAGTACATAAGGAAGATGGCCACAACCAACCCCCTGCTTACTGAATACCTCAGGCAGCAGAAACCCAAGAAAGAAGAGGACCAAGAGGAGGAACCATCATGGAAGGAGAGGCCCCTGCACGGTATGTACCACCGGCAGATAGAGGAGGTGGCTGACATCCAGAAATCCTACCAGTGGCTGGACAAAGCTGGACTGCACAGAGGCACTAATCATGGCAGCACAGAAACAAGCTTAGCACAGTATACAGTAACATCTGTTCTGAGTATGGCCTGGAAGTCCTGAGGTCAAAATGGGAGACGCCCCCTAGTTTCATTTAGCCTGAACGCATACGTCATAGTTTTAACCATAAACCTGGAAATCATTACCCATCATCGTGGCCCATCTGAGTAAATCATTTACTGATAAGCTACAGTGTAGGTGCTGATAAGAAAACCATCCTTTGGACTGTGACCAATCCTATGTGTGCTTTCTGTGTGTGTTGCTATCGACTAACTGAACTGTCTGATACTGTCAGCTTTGCCCTAAGAGCCTACACTCTGCTCCCTTCTTGTGGTCTTCCTTCGGGCTCTTGATGATCTCTGCTCATGTTACTGAAGGTTTTCATCTTCCTATTTTCCTGTTTGTTTTTTCCTTGTTTTAAGTAGCAACTCCTAAAAATGTGCCAGAGCAGATTTTAAATCAACTCCACGGGCATTTCAGATTTTAACACAGGTGTTGATTGTTAAACTCTGGAAATAATAATAATACATTTTATTTGAGGGCGCCTTTCTAAAACCCAAGGTCACGTTACAAAGAGAAAAAGCTATAAATACATACCTTTTATTGATGCCACAAATGTTTGTGTTTGAGTGTTGTTGTGTGTTGTTGTGTTTGCACCATTTTGAGTACAATAAAGTTACATTTTGTTTATTTTGTATGCAGAAATTCAATTCCAAAAGCCAGATGCAACTTGCCCCAAAAATAATACTGCTATACTGAGTGTTTCTCTTGTGTGCATGTGTGCACCTTGCAGGCAAAAAATTACACAGGGTGCTGAAATATTTCATGTTAAACCAAAACATCATGTAGGAGTCAGGGTTGTTAAGGCAAGCCAAGTTTATTTATATAGCACAATTCAACAACAAGGTGATTCAGAGTGCTTTACAGAGACATTAAAAAATAAAAACAATAAAAAGCATGATTTAAAATTGATAAAAAAAAAAAACAGTAGATAAAATCAGTAGTTAAAATGTAAGTTTTGAAATTTAAGTTTAAAGTGTGGATTTGGTGTTTTATTCAAATGCAGCTGAGAACAGGTGAGTCTTCAACCTGGATTTAAATAAACTGAGTGTTTCAGCTGATCTGAGGCTTTCTGGGAGTTTGTTCCGGATATATGAAGCATAAAAGCTGAATGCAGCTTCCCCGTGTCTGGTTCTGACACAGTAAACAGTAATTTAGTTTATTAAATCTATTAACTTGTGATGAAATATTCAGCTACATGGAAAAAAGGAGGTAATAAAAATGTTCAAAATAATTTATTATCTTGAGACTGATGACCTTTAATGTCATTATTTTCTGTTGCTGAGCTCAAATTAAGAACCAGTTCACCAAAATTTTGAAGGGAGAAACTGGATGTTCACAAAGTACAGATACTATATCTCCCAATACCCACAATATAAGAAGGCTTCTAATTTGTAGTTTAGCTTCTAATTTCTGCCTTTCAAGTAACCCAGTTAACACAGGGAACTAGTACTCAGTAGGATCACCTGCAGGTACATGATTGAATCATTTTAAAGGAAATGTCATCAGCTGCTCAGACTATTACATCATCTCCTCAGTCTTCTCCTAGTCTTTGGTTTGCATGTTGCTCATTCGGTCACTGAGCTCATCAAAGTAATTATCAACAAAGCGAAGCATCTGGATGACGGCGCTGAGCAACAGGATGTCACAATTCATGTCCAACTCCAGCTCCTCGCTGTAGTTCTTCAACGGAACAACACAGGACAACGGCACACCGAGCCGAGAGCCGACCTCCTGCATCTGTATGACAGAACACAGGGGAAAAAGTATTACTACCCTCATATAAAATGTTTATTAATAAAAAATAAATTTAAAAAAAGCAGTTTAAAAAAAGTTAAAAATGCTTACCACATCTTTAATGTAGCCACTCTTATAAATGTTTCTCACATCCTCTTTCACCAGTGGACAGGCTTCATCTACTTTAGTGAGGAGGACCAGCTGAGGAATACCTGGAAACAAAATGAGCAGGAAGATCACTTTGACATAATGATTTCTATTGGATTGTTATTGGAATATCCAAATTCTTTGAGTTGTTTAAGGTATGAAATGAAGTTGAAAATTGCTGTCATGATTCCGGCTCACTTGTGCAGAGTTCTGTCGTGCTGTGAATTTTCCAAGTTTAGTTAATCATGTTTGTAGTTACACGTTCTCTGTTTAAATTCGTTTCCTTTCGTGTCCAGTCTGTCTTAGTCTCATCTGTGCATCCTCCCTAGAGTCCCCTGTATGTAGTCAGTCTTGTCTCCCTGTCTGTGTGTGAAATCTGCATCTTTGTATTCTGTACTTTCCATCTTATTGTGCCAGTCACTCTTCTTCTCTTACATTTAGTTACTTCCTGTCTCCTGACATACCCTTCCTCCTGTGTTATTTTCCTTTTTGATTACTTTGTACTTTTGCAATCAGTCTCAATAAAGGCTTGTTTTCCATTAAGCTCATTTCTGCCTGTCTACAGTCCATGCATGGCTGTTAAACTGGTCCACCTATAGCTTTTTTTTTTTTGTTAAAAAGGGAAAACATTTCCAATTTCAACACATAATATACTAATTTGCACAGATAAAAACTGATTTTCAGTGATTTTTACATTATTGCATTTTTGTCTTCATTTGTTTTACACATAAACTGTCTAATCCCCCAAAGATATGACAAAACCTCAGGCACTGACCGATTAGGTTGACCTTTCTGCGGATAGCATCCAGCTTCTCCTCCAGCCCTGTGGGCATGACGGAGACCTTGGAAGCATCAATAACATAGGCCACACAGTGGATCTTGTCCTTGAGTCCAGGAGATGTGCGATAGCCGTGGGCCTCAGGATGCAGAGGAGCTGAAGGGTTGAACTAAATGACACATTTGAGGAGAAACAGAGACACAGTTTGAGTCGACTGCTGACAAATCAGTGTTTCATACATTCAGTGTCCCGTGATGTACTGTAGCACCTGATAACGGTCTGGCAGGTGACCTTTGAGGATGCTGCTCAGATCGTCTATGTCAAGCCCCGCCCCTTTGGTCTCCTCCAGTCCCATGGTATCACACAAGATTATTGGCAGAGGTTTCCCTTCACGCCCAGCTTTCACAGAGTAGGAGCGAAACTGTTTACAGTACAATGAGAATGAGTGACAGACCACTGAAATCAGTCCCAATAAGTGGAAATCATCAGACAGCAGACACAGACCTGTGTGGTGAGGCTGGTGGAGGAGGAGCCAGAGATGGCCTGGCTGGTGACGTGGCCTCTGAATACAGAGTTGACAGAGTTAAAGAAGCTGGACTTTCCAGCTCCAACTGGTCCAATGAGCAAAACCCGAGGCTGGGTCACAGAGCTGACTGTGGGTTTGTAGCTTTTAATGCTCTCAATCAGCTCCGTCCTCTTCCTGTACAAAACAAGGAGATGAATAATGGTAACATTTTGAATGTGAAGAAATTTTGAATATAACAGTAATGTTTAGTGTAAAGCCAAAACAAAACATGGTAACATGGTAAACAGTATTGCATAGTATTTTGCAGGAATGCCACCTTAAATACTTTGTAGAGTATGACATTCAAATATAGCTTGTTTGTCATAAAGTGTGGATAATGTAACTGCATTCAGTTCAAAAATAGATTATTGCTTTTCCCCCGATCAAACTCTTTAAAATATGTTGTGCATAAAGCATCAGACTGGATGTTGGCTCCATCAGACTTACTTAGATTCCCAGGTTACAGTCCTCCATGGCCTCTCAAGTTCAGTGCTTTCTTAAAGAAAAAAGTGAAATGATACATTAATGTTATTGAATTTAGTAAAGACATTAAATTCAACTCTCTAGATCTGCAGATACATACTGGGCTAATCCCAAGCCTTCATTTTGCTTTGAGTCATTTAGACATTTAGACTTGCTGTTTTTTCCCCTGCTAACCTAAATATGCTTGAGCTTCATGGCATGAGCTGATGACTGGCATTCTCTTTCAGGATTTTCTGGTAGGGAGCTGAACTTTAGTGATGTGACGTTCTGTATCGAGGCTTCAAAGCTTGTGTCGAGTAATGGAGGGGGCGTTTCCGCGATGCGCGTATCGAGGCTTGCTTCATTTATGGGAGGAGCTGAAAATGATGACGTGCGAAGCCTCGCTGCCCGGCTGTACCACGTGACTGGTTCATGAAGTGGTTCGAACTTTGCCGCGAGATATGACAGCGATATAAACCCCTCAGACTTCATTCAAAATGTGGGTGTTTGATGGACAGTTGCAGTTAGTGAGCGTTTGGAGACAGTTTGGAGGTTTATGAGAGAAAGTCAGGAGAGAATGGGGCCAGCTAAGAAGAGGAGGATGTTCTCCCCTGTGTGGGAACATTTTGATTTTATTCCTCTCAACAAGGTATTTAAATTTCTACAGAAGATGTATTTTCATAATACTGATGGTGCAATACAATTTATGTTAAGCGGCTTTACTTTTGTACAAGGTGAAGTGTTTGCTATGTGCCAGGGAGCTGGGATATAATAACAACAACACCTCATCCATGCTTAGGCACTACAGAGCTTTGCATGAGAATAAGGGAACACCGATTGTGGAGCAAGACCAGGTGAGCCATCAAATGCAATGATAATATAGCATGCAGTAATGTTACTAAATGATATAACAATATTATACAACTGTAATAAGTTACGTGTGTGATATTTATATTTGTGCTTTGTTTTTGTTGTCTTTCCTCAGGAGAACAATCTTAAATAGATGAAGACCTGGTTACCATGGTGATTGAGGACTCCCAGCCATTTAGCATTGTGGAGGACAAAGGATTTACAAGATTTGTTAAATCATTGAATCCTAGCTATGTTCTCCCCACTAAAAAGGTCATAAAAGCAGTGAAAATTTAGTTTTTACAGAATAAAATGTGAACAGGCAGGACTGCTGTCCATACCTCAACGTTACAAAAGCACAACCACTGTCCACACCCCAACCACACCTCACCTCACAGTAAATGATCATTTCCATTTTAAGCATTTCCAAATTATCATTTTCCATACTGCCAGTATAAATATACACAGTATACTGCATCACTACAATATAGATCTTTTGTTGTTGACATTTACAGGCTGTGTGCAAAATGTCACACTCTTCAAATTCATGCCAACCAATATTTTTACGTCCAGTAGGTGTCCTACTAGAGCAAATGAAGCTTCAAGAAGCTTTGCGCTGGGGTGAACCAATTGGATGAAAAGCTTCAGTGCTTCATGAAGCTTCATCTGCCCATCACTACTGAACTTGTGGTTCCATCAATTATGAAAACAGTATAATTGATGGATTATACTGTTTACGGTCTTGAAGTAAAAGCAGCAAAAGCATTCCTACACCATCACAATGCCACCACCATGTTTGTGTTAGGTGACGGCTGTGTGCAGACAGGAATGGGACCCAAGATGCAGACTCCAGAGAGAAACTTAAACCAAAACAGCTTTAATGCTGAACTCAAACATAACATAACTGGAAAAAAGTCAAAATAAACTAACACCAGTGGCTGTGCAAAACACACAGCAAAATAAACGGTAGATCGCGACACGGACACAGAGAAACACAGGGCTTAAATACACAGAGGGAGCAATCAGGAAATGAGTAACAGGAGGGAAACACAGCTGGGGCAAATCAGGCCTAACGAGACAAGGGGAAGCAAAACCAGACACATTAACATCAGACATGGACTTTCAAAGTAAAACAGGAAACATAACACAGACTCACGGGCAGGCACTATAACAAAGGGAACAGACGTGGGACCAGGGCAGACACAGACACTGACTGGATGTGGGGATACAGCAGAAAGGGGAGACAGCAACATGGAACACAGACAGAAAACCAGAACACTAAAACTCTAACCAAACCCCACCCAGAGAACCTAAACTAAGAATAATCCTAAAACCCATAAAGCAAAGCTAGAATATAATGAAATAACAAAATCAAAGAACCAAAAACACAAAACACTGGGTCAACGACCCAGGGACCCTAACAGTTTGACTGTTGGTTTCATGTTCTTATTATGAAATGTTGTGTTAGTTTTATATCAGTTGTATATATATATATATATATATATATATATATATATATATATATATATATATATATATATATATATATATATATATATATATATATATATATATGGTTCACTCAAGTCCCCAACTTTAGATGTCACTGACTTTGTTTCTCAAGTTTCTTTATTGTTTTGTGATGTTTTGCTTTTTGAGATCTTTTAGCTTACTTCATTTTTTCAGACATCTTTAAATTAAGAGATTTCATTATTCGGCAGGTCTGTTAGTAATCATGCTTGGGTGTTGGCATATTGTAGTATTTGTACTGTGATATATCTAATTTATCAACACTTATCTGCAACAGCTAAATGATTACATGATGCCTTATGTTACACTTACCCTCCACTTGGTAGATTTCACACTCAGTCAGGTTGAGATCATTGCCATGCATTTGAGCAGCGGGGAAGTTGTAATAATTTCCTGGATTGCTGTGCGTTACTGCTTGGCTTCCATTGACAAGAACCAAATCTCCTCCAAAATAAGGCCCAGAGTTAGCTATCATTCTCACTGCATATGTAGGATTAGTAACTGGATATTTGATGAGGTTTTCACCATTAAATGTAAAAAGAAAAGCCTGATCATCATTCACGTACTGTCCAGACTGACTAAAAGGTTGTTTGGTGTAGCCTCCAAACACAAAACCAGAGTTGTTGTAGCCCACAGACACAGTGGGAGAGCGGTTGTCACATCTTTGGTGAAATGCTGCACCGGTGAAGCCGTGGATGCTGGCCTTGTACAGCAGCTGTAGTTTGACTCTCCCCAGCTGAGCGCAGATTGTTCTCTGCTGGCTTTGTGTTAGCATGGGGTTCATTTTGGACTCTTGGTTGTTTGAGTGTAGTAAAGAAAGTGACTGAATCTGTGGAATCAATCACAAAAAGACAAACACAATCTACATGAACCCCAAAATCAGTTTTAATGGCTCAGCATAGGGAAAGAATTACAATTTACAATAATTTCTATTGAGACCTCCAGTAGATATTCTTAGTGTACAGGCTGTGATCAGCTGACCTGCTGTTCCCTGCGGATTTACACACCTGAATTCAACCAGATGTGAGCAGATGTTTCATGAGCTCTCCTGGGTGATTTCCATCAATTAGATGGATGCACCGGTCCAACACACTGTTGTTTACTTTAAACCCATCACAGTACAGAAATATAGAAATATATAGCAAACTAACCTGCATACCTTGCACTAACCTGCAGAGGATTTTCATGTAACCTTTAAATAACACAGTCTACCTCAGTTTGTCTCTTTCTATTCTTTCCCTGTGACGTACAGCAGCTGCACCTTTACCTAGCAAAACACGAAGAGACTATTTGGTGTTTGAAGGCTCAGTGACAGAAAATAATAAGCAAAACTAAGGAGCCTTATTTGAAAATGGAAGGAGCAGAGAGTCCAGATATTTGTTTAAAAATGTAGGGAGTAAAATCAAAAGGTTGTCAGAAAAAAACTCCTCAAGTAAAATTCTACTTAAGTAGCTACATTTAAAAACAATATACATCATTATTTTCCTTTTTTATTGCCTTCAGATGTTTGTTTCTAGAAAGAACCAAATCTAAATGTATGTTGCTACTTTGGTCTCAACAGAAAAAAATGAGTTAACATAACGATGTCATAAGTTTCATTTCCAGACAGACTGGCATAAGGATGAGCACGTTTTGTTCTCTCACTTCATCAGGAATCCTTTAACACATTTGCAGTGGTTGCTTTTAGAATAATGCATACATTTCACTATATAAATAGAACTGAATTTGTGACTTTAGTGGTGGCTACTACTCTACTCCTACTCTACGCAACTACATCAGTATAGTTACTATCCCGAAAGGAAAACTTTAGTTAATAAAAATCTTACAGGCACAATTTTAAGTTAAATTCCTTAAGCTCTTTAACATTTCTGCTTTTACCTCCTGTTCCAGACGGACGAGGGAGCAGGGATCGCGGACCTTGCTGTAAACACACGGAGGACTACAGACAGGCGTGCCAAGGTAGTTATTCCAGGTGTTGTGCCAAACACAAGCAGTTAGTTACCCGTGCGTCGGGAGCGCGCACTGGGCACGGACCGCAGACGAGGACGTTCAATTCAATTCAATTCAATTTTATTTATATAGCGCCAAATCACAACAAAAGTCGCCTCAAGGCGCTTCATAGATACAGAGAAAAACCCAACAATCATATGACCCCCTATGAGCAAGCACTTTGGCAACAGTGGGAAGGAAAAACTCCCTTTTAACAGGAAGAAACCTCCGGCAGAACCAGGCTCAGGGAGGGGCGGCCATCTGCTGCGACCGGTTGGGGTGAGAGAAGGAAGACAGGATAAAGACATGCTGTGGAAGAGAGACAGAGGTTAATAACAGATATGATTCAATGCAGAGAGGTCTGTTAATACATAGTGAGTGAGAAAGGTGACTGGAAAGGAAAAACTCAATGCATCATGGGAATCCCCCGGCAGCCTAAGTCTATTGCAGCATAACTAAGGGAGGATTCAGGGTCACCTGGTCCAGCCCTAACTATATGCTTTAGCAAAAAGGAAAGTTTTAAGCCTAATCTTAAAAGTAGAGATAGTGTCTGTCTCCTGAATCCGTTTAGCCTGATAACAGTACAATCACGTCTGTGTGTCATAAAAACTTTAACACTCAGCACGTTCTCAACAAGTGAACTGATCTGATAGAATCTGTTCTAGATGGCGGCGCGCACAGACGCAGCGGCCCGGAGCTCCTACACTTTTGCACTTTTGGTGGTACTGTGTATCATTTCACACAGTCTGGGGTTACTTCAATATAATAGAGATGATCTACTACAACTAAGCCGTGGAGATCTTCAATTAACATCCGAGTATCTCATCCCCCCGGAGATCGTCAAGCAACCCCCGGGGCTACCCGCAACAGCAAGCCGCAGGAGGAGACGCTGCGAGCGGAGGCAGAAGAGAGGCAGGCGGGGAGGCCTGTGGGCACGGCTAAAGGCTAGTCCGTTTAAACCACCACTCCCGACCATATTCCTCTCCAATGCCCGTTCAATCCGTTACAAACTGGATGAAATACGACTGCAGATCGCCACTCGACGGACTTTCAACAACTGTTCGTGCATGATTTTTACTGAAACCTGGCTGGACAGCGCCATTCCCGATGCGGCTATTGATCTAGCAGGCCGCACCGCCTATCGAGCCGACAGGTCTGCGGACTCGGGTAAGAAGACCGGCGGGGGGCTGTGCATCTATATTAACAACTTCTGGTGCACGAACGTCACCAAAATGTGAAGTGTGCTACCAGAGGAGATAGAACTTTGGACCAGGTGTACACCAACATGGCGAACGCATACAGAGCCCAGGCCTATCCCCACCTGGGTCTGTCAGACCATCTCTCCCTTCTGCTACACCCAATATACACACAAAAGATCAAGAGCACTGGGATTACAACCAAAACCGTGAGAACATGGCCGCAGGATGCTATTCCGATGCTTCAGGACTGTTTCCACTGCACAGACTGGGATGTATTCAAGGTGCAGGACACTGACAACCGTGTCGCATTGGACAGTTACACCTCCACTGTCTTGGACTACATCTGTTTCTGTGTGGACAATGTAACAACTTGGAAACGACTCCGTGTGTTCCCTAATAATCCACCCTGGATGACACACAGAGTTCAACAACTTATTCGAACAAGGAACAACGCTTTCAACTCCGGGGACCAGGAGGCATACAGTGCTGCCAGGGCTAACCTGAGAAGAGGCATCAAGACTGCCAAGCAGCAGCACAGGAGGCGTATCGAGGCCAGGTTTGAGAACAACACAAACCCAAAGCAGGTCTGGGAAGGCATCAGGGCTATCACGGACTACAAAAGGAGAACACCATCACCCTCAGCCGATAGTCCTACTCTGGCTGAGGACCTAAACCTCTTTTATGCCCGCTTTGATAGGGAGAACACCGACCCTGTCCTGTCCCCTCTCCCCTCAACCGACCCTGCTCCGGTCCTGAGCACTCATGAGCTGAGGCGTGTGTTCCGGAGCTTTAACACCAGGAAGGCGGCCGGGCCGGATGGAGTGCTGGGCCGGGTGCTAAAAGACTGTGCTGCGGACCTGGCGGACGTCTTCACCTCTATATATAACACCTCGCTGTCCTGTTCACTGGTACCATCCTGTTTCAAAGCAGCAACCATCATTCCCATCCCAAAACAGTCAAATGTCACATGTCTGAACGATTTCAGACCTGTGGCACTCACCCCCATTCCCGCCAAATGCCTGGAGAGACTGGTCATTAAACACATCAGAGCTGCTTTTCCACCATCTCTGGACCCGCACCAGTTTGCATACAGGGAGAACCGGTCAACTGAGGATGCGATCGCCATAGTGCTGCACACATTATTGAAGCACTTGGAACACAGGAACACCTATGCACGGCTCCTCTTTGTAGACTACAGCTCGGCTTTTAATACCATCCGGCCATATAAACTCCGTCCCAAACTCCACCAACTGGACTCAACTCCTCTCTGTGCAACTGGATTGTGGACTTCCTCACTAACCGCAGACAGAGTGTCAGAGTGGGTAAGAACACCTCTTCCACCCTTGTGGTCAACACCGGTGCCCCTCAGGGGTGTGTTCTGAGCCCTCTGCTATACACTCTCTTCACCCATGACTGTATTTCCTCCTGCGCGTCCAATCTCATTGTTAAGTTTGCCGATGACACCACAGTGCTCGGACTTATATCCAACAACGATGAGACAAACTACAGGACAGAGGTGCAACAACTAGAGTCATGGTGCCACGACAATAACTTGGTCTTAAACACCAAAAAGACCAAGGAGATCATTGTAGATTTCCGGAGGAAGGGTCATAACAACCATCTGCCTCTCTTCATTGGCAGTGAGGCGGTGGAGAGGGTGAGCAGTTTTAAATTCTTGGGGGTAACTGTGACCGAGGACCTGTCCTGGGGCAACCATATCACCTTAGTTGCACGGAAGGCCCAACAGCGCCTCTACTACCTGAGGAGACTACGGAGCGCACACATTCCCAGACCTCTGATGTTGAACTTCTATAACTGTGCCATCAGCAGCGTCCTGACGCATGGATTTCTAGTGTGGTTCCCCAGCTGCACCAAGGCCGACCAGCAAGCACTCCAGCGGGTGGTGAAAGAAGCTGGCAGAATTATTGGAACAATTCTGCCAGAGATTAGTAATATCTTCCCCACTCGCTGTCTGAGGAGGGTGCACAGTATCCTGCGGGACCAACATCACCCTGCGCGCCACCTTTTCCACCTGCTGCCCTCAGGGAGAAGGTACAGGTCTATACAGGCCAGAACATCCAGACTGGCCAACAGCCTGTATCCACAGGCTGTGAGGCTCCTGAATTCTGCCCCCCTCCCCTCTCTGCCCCCCTCTCACGGACAATAACCATATCCAACTTCTTAATAGCACTGAACTGGTTTGCATTGGTGCATTATATCTTTATTCTCTCTCTCCCCCCCCCCTCTTTCTTAAATAGACAACCATCATATCTCACAGTACAATAATATTGAACGGGTTGCATTGTTGCATTTTGTCATGTTTCTCAGGTCTTTGTCTGAATGTCCTGTGAACATTACCTGTCTTGTTCTCATGTTGTTGCTAAGGATTGTCTCATTGCACTGAAGTCACACTGGGTTAAATATTTACACTTGGGTTTTAAGGGGCATTTTTTTTTTTTTTTTTTTTTACGGGTTGTACGGAAGCCCCAAACGCAATTTCATTGTTCTTTGACAATGACAATAAATAAATACTTGACTTGACTACTGTTCTGCCCAAATAGGGGAAGGCTGTAGGCCGACTTTGTGCAAGACTGGGGCAGAAAGACTTAAAAAGACTATGATCAATTGCAGTAATTAATTATAATCTAATATAATCTTAAATATACAGTAAATATACAATAAAGTTATTATTGTATTTTAGCTACAGAAGTATTTTAGAAGAATAAAACACACAATTGTTTTCATTGGTGCTCTTAGAAAGGTGCATTTTTGTACCCAGCAGAAACAACTTTGGTGGAACAATCAGAGAATAGTATTTCTAGGACGTCTGAAAACGAACACGAAGGCGTTTACTTGTTGAGGATGTGGTATATTGAGTGTCAAAGTTTATATGGATCCTTTTATCAGACAAAACGTCCCATCCCGTCGATACCACGTCTATGGAAGCCCGTTTCCACCACACAAAAAAGGATCCATAACTCGAAATTCCAAGTTATTTTCTCGAAATTTTGAGAAAAGTAACTCGAAATTTCGAGTTATGTTTCTCCAAATTTTGAGTTACGTTTCTCAAAATGTGGAGTTCGTAAGTCGAACTTTCGAGTTAATAAGTCGAAATTTCAAGAAAATATCCTGAAATTTTGAGTTATGGATACTTGTGTTTTTTTCAGTGGCGGAAAAGGGCTTCCATACACGTGAGAATGATAAATGTACAATTTTCTGTTGTAACCTGCAAACTGAACAGCAATGTAACGACCCTTTCTCACAAAAGAAAACGTTTGGGTCCGTGTTCCCTGCCCAATGCGCGCTCCCGGAGCGCAAGGACACAAATTCCAATTTTGGCACCACTTTCGAAAGAAATGAAACTGAAAGTGTCCTACTAGAAAAGCTCCTAGAATAAAACCTGTCTGATGTTTTTATTTCATTTCCTTTCAGTTCAAGACAAATACAACAATGAATTGGGGGACAGCCAAAAAAAACAAACTGTCAAAAGGATTAGACACACCCAGCTTATAAACTGTGCCAAACGTTCCACTAATATCATGAGTTTAACACAGATGTACTCGTTGCACTTTCTTAAGGTATCGCTTTGTACTTTTGGGGCTGGGGCGATCGTGGCTCAAGAGTTGGGCGTTCGCATTGTAATCGTGAAGGTTGCCGGTTCGAGCCCCGGCTTGGACAGTCTCGGTCGTTGTGTGCTTGGGCAAGACACTTCACTCGTTGCCTACTGGTGGTGGTCAGAGGGCCCGGTGGCGCCAGTGTCCGGCAGCCTCGCCTCTGTCAGTGCGCCCCAGGGTGGCTGTGGCTACAATGTAGCTTGCCATCACCAGTGTGTGGGTGGATGACTGGATATGTAAAGCGCTTTGGGGTCCTTAGGCACTAGTAAAGCGCTATATAAATACAGACCATTTTTGTTATATTTTTAAAAAGTGTATCCACAAGCTCAAATGAAAAGTCGGAGTAATAACCTACTGGGCATTGTGTTAAAGTCAGTTTAACACAATGCTTCCACACAACAACAAAAACCAGCGCATACATTTTTTTTTTTTTACAAAGTTCTGAAAATCATGCAGCTCTTTAATATTTTCAGTCTTACCTGCTGTGGTTAGAAACTGAGCGGGGATCGTGGTTGCGCAGATTACACGTGTGACAGCCGTCTGCGCGCTGTGCAAGTGAAACTGGATGTCCTGAACCCCTTACGTGCAGTGTTGCTAAAGCCTGTGCTTTGTGGCGCCTCTCCTTTCAGTTTAAAATATCTAAAAGTAACAATGGCAGAAACTACAACTTCAACTTCTCTGTGGGGTTAATGATTTATTTTCCTACATTCGGTCCTAGTCTGATCTAGAAAACTATGAGTATTAATTTCAGGAAAAACAACAACAAAATGTTACCACCAATACGTCAGCAGTACTCCGACGTAATGACAGGTTTAACCTGTTAAGCCTGTTCGCAATAGGCCTACCTATCTCCTCCCTCACTTACAAGTCAGCCTTTCCCTTAATATTATTCAGATAATAATGGAGATGGAAGAGAGAACACAAGATGATGCCACGTGTAACCTCAGCTCTCTATAAAGACAACCTGTGCATCTCAATGATGGCAGGTTTGAAACACATATGTGTGATTGTCTTAATCTACTGTAATTTTACCTAATTAACAAAACGGTGAGTGTAGTAAGTTTTAATGAATAACAATTTGACTGATAAAGATCATTCTTATAATAAAAAAAATAAATTTATTAAGAGTTTTAGCTTTATTAATTAAAGTTTTTGAGAAATAAAAGAGAGCATGCTGTTGTACAAGACTGATTACATTTCCTGTTTAAATTGCATTGAAACGCAAATATTGACTTGAGTCTTATTTTTAAAAACCAAAAAAAGATAATTTTGTAGGCACAAAATCCTCAAGGATGTTGTTACAATTGAGAAACGCATATAATAACAGACACAGTCAAATCCAGTCTTATACCACAGCTCTCTTGATACTACGCCTCATGCATTCTCGTGAACATACACAAGTAAATTCTTAAGATACATTACCTGCTTCAAACAACAGCAAAATTAAGAACATTTTTTCTGCACACTGAACTTTTAAAACAGAAACACTTCCGTATGGTCTGACTTTGAGCAGCAAAACATTTTGGTTTCACCAGCCTTAGTTGTTGTTGTTTTTGTTGTTTTTAATTGACTTATTGCATTATTCTTTCTCTTTTATATTTTATTGCATCATTGTTGTGCATTTCACTTATTTTAGTTGCATTTTACATTGTTTAGCAAATGTGCTACATAAATAAACTTGACCCTGTCTTCCCAGCCCAGGAAGGACACGCCCCTTTTGATGGTGATATTCAATAAATCCTTTGAACACAAGATGGAAATCAAATATCTCTATGCAGTTCATATTTTGTGGTTCTGCAGGAGCTGAGGAATCAGAGGAATCCTGACGAGAGATCCAGCCTGCATCTGTGGCAACATGCGAAGTAGCTATTGGTTCATCTGTCTTGGTCGCTCAGCTCCACCCTGTGTGCAAACACTGTTATTGCAATGATAATCATTATATTGGTATGACGTTAGAGATACTAAAACTGCTGCAAGTTTCACAAACAGGACACAATTTATGCATGCTAAATATATAGCTACAACAGCAGCGTTTACCAATCAATGTTTTAAACTAATTAATGCTAAAAATGAAAGTCCATTAACCTTTTCCAGTGCACAATTTCTCCAGCCTTCTGAAAAAGGAATGGAACATACCGTCTCAGATGAGAACAGTACAAAACTTACTATAGGATCTTATAGTTGTAAAATAATAATTAATTAATAATAATGACATTAAAGTGTCAGTTTGTTTAGATAATCTTGTACATTTTTTTAAGAGAAGAAAAACAATTTAGAAAATGAATTCCATTGCTCGAGATGTTGAGCTAAGCAGGGCACCGATGGGCAAAATCGACAACCATCTGCCTCTCTTCATTGGCAGTGAGGCGGTGGAGAGGGTGAGCAGTTTTAAATTCTTGGGGGTAACTGTGACCGAGGACCTGTCCTGGGGCAACCATATCACCTTAGTTGCACGGAAGGCCCAACAGCGCCTCTACTACCTGAGGAGACTGCGGAGCGCACACATTCCCAGACCTCTGATGTTGAACTTCTATAACTGTGCCATCAGCAGCGTCCTGACGCATGGATTTCTAGTGTGGTTCCCCAGCTGCACCAAGGCCGACCAGCAAGCACTCCAGCGGGTGGTGAAAGAAGCTGGCAGAATTATTGGAACAATTCTGCCAGAGATTAGTAATATCTTCCCCACTCGCTGTCTGAGGAGGGTGCACAGTATCCTGCGGGACCAACATCACCCTGCGTGCCACCTTTTCCACCTGCTGCCCTCAGGGAGAAGGTACAGGTCTATACAGGCCAGAACATCCAGACTGGCCAACAGCCTGTATCCACAGGCTGTGAGGCTCCTGAACTCTCTGCCCCCCTCCCCTCTCTGCCCCCCTCTCACAGACAATAACCATATCCAACTTCTTAATAGCACTGAACTGGTTTGCATTGGTGCATTATATCTTTATTCTCTCTCTCCCCCCCCCCCCCCCCCCCCCCCCTCTTTCTTAAATAGACAACCATCATATCTCACAGTACAATAATATTGAACGGGTTGCATTGTTGCATTTTGTCATGTTTCTCAGGTCTTTGTCTGAATGTCCTGTGAACATTACCTGTCTTGTTCTCATGTTGTTGCTAAGGATTGTCTCATTGCACTGAAGTCACACTGGGTTAAATATTTACACTTGGGTTTTAAGGGGCATTTTTTTTTTTTTTTTTTTACGGGTTGTACGGAAGCCCCAAACGCAATTTCATTGTTCTTTGACAATGACAATAAATAAATACTTGACTTGACTACTGTTCTGCCCAAATAGGGGAAGGCTGTAGGCCGACTTTGTGCAAGACTGGGGCAGAAAGACTTAAAAAGACTATGATCAATTGCAGTAATTAATTATAATCTAATATAATCTTAAATATACAGTAAATATACAATAAAGTTATTATTGTATTTTAGCTACAGAAGTATTTTAGAAGAATAAAACACACAATTGTTTTCATTGGTGCTCTTAGAAAGGTGCATTTTTGTACCCAGCAGAAACAACTTTGGTGGAACAATCAGAGAATAGTATTTCTAGGACGTCTGAAAACGAACACGAAGGCGTTTACTTGTTGAGGATGTGGTATATTGAGTGTCAAAGTTTATATGGATCCTTTTATCAGACAAAACGTCCCATCCCGTCGATACCACGTCTATGGAAGCCCGTTTCCACCACACAAAAAAGGATCCATAACTCGAAATTCCAAGTTATTTTCTCCAAATTTTGAGTTACGTTTCTCAAAATTTGGAGTTCGTAAGTCGAACTTTCGAGTTAATAAGTCGAAATTTTAAGAAAATATCCTGAAATTTTGAGTTATGGATACTTGTGTTTTTTTCAGTGGCGGAAAAGGGCTTCCATACACGTGAGAATGATAAATGTACAATTTTCTGTTGTAACCTGCAAACTGAACAGCAATGTAACGACCCTTTCTCACAAAAGAAAACGTTTGGGTCCGTGTTCCCTGCCCAATGCGCGCTCCCGGAGCGCAAGGACACAAATTCCAATTTTGGCACCACTTTCGAAAGAAATGAAACTGAAAGTGTCCTACTAGAAAAGCTCCTAGAATAAAACCTGTCTGATGTTTTTATTTCATTTCCTTTCAGTTCAAGACAAATACAACACAAGTCGTTAGTTAAACTCATAGACCTCCTCTGAACTTTTTCATTAATTTTTTATCTTCTTGGCACCCGTGCGTCATGATCCGAGTGAGAATGTTAAACTTTATCACTGTTTCCGTTTGATATCTGCACTTGGATCCACTTCCACGTAAGCTCCTGTTGCACGGTGCTCCAAGCAAACCGTGTTCACTTCTGAACATTTATATTCATAATAACATGAACAGGAGGAAATGAACGTTAGAGACATTTGACCTTAATTTCTTCTCCCAAAATAATAAGGATCACTTTAAGAGTGTGAGATGATAAACAAACTGATCCGTGCATCGTCACATGCTGCAGTTTTCCAGCTTCTTCTCAAGAATGACCCATCTTACTGGTTCTTCAGCTATTAAATTAAAAAGACGGTTCATTAAAAAATATATGCAATTTAAACTAGCACACATAATAATAGTAATAAGGATAAACTAAGGAGCTTGGAAAGAAAAGCTTATAGACTTCTTTAAGTTGCTTGAAGACGTTTCACCTCTCATCTGAGAAGCTTCTTCAGTTCTAGGGTCAAATAGTGGAGAGTCCTACATTTAAGCCCTGTACAAGTATCTTCCCGAGAGGGACAAAAGCTCATTGTGAAACCTAGCCCCACCCTATCATGTGCTTTCATGCAACTTAAAGAAGTCCAGATGCTTTTCTTTCCAAGCTCCTTAGACTACGATGACATGGATGACTGAGAACTTTCACAGACATAATAATGATAAAGGAACTCTGCACAGCATTAATGAATGACACAGCAGTAAGGGGAATCAGTCCAGTTTCCAAGCCTGTTCAAAATGCAAAGACAAATCTTCCACTTTAACCTTTCTGATGGAGGAGAGAAGGGTGTACACTGGGCGATAGCACATGTGTAACCTTAAGTCTCTAGAGAGGGTGTGAACCACATTTTATTTTTAATTTAATAATGAAATGGCGAAAAAGTTTCATTTTTTTTCCTGTGAAAGGGAAAAAACTACAAAACATTGGTGAATGTAAAACATTTTAATAAAGAAGCCCAAAGACTGGTTAAAAAATATATCTGTCTCACAAACAGAACGTAAAGCGTACAGTCAGTTTTTATTAATTAGAAACAAAACAAGACTGTTTAAAGTTCCTATGTATAGCATTTTGATGTCCTTTACACATTTTGGTTTTTTTTATGTCAAAAACAACAGAAACACAAATTTTTGTAACAAATGAAAACTCTCTTCTCTAACACATTGAAACAGGAACAGCCGGGTTCCTAATCTAATGGCCATGATGCTATGGGTATGATGCTCCTAATCTAAATGCTCAGAAATCAGAGATCCAGGGCTGTCTTGAGCTCTTTGTTCTGTGGTGCATTGTCCTGGAAATACATGTCAGCATACTGCAGGATGTGATCAACAGCACTGAGAAGCAGCACATCTGTGTTTACATCCAGGTCCAGTTCTGACGAGTAGTTTTTCACTGGAACGATGTAGGAGGTGGACATGCCCAACAGAGCGGCGGCTTTACCCATCTGCAAACACACAGACACATGTACACCTCCAGCGTTTAGTTTCTTCAGCTGATTAAGAACAACACCAAACACAATCAGCATCTCCTTACGATGATCATCTCAGTGTGGTTTGTGAGGAAAGTTGTTCTAACGTCACACTGACTCTAAACTCTTGTTGTTTATATTCAGACAATCAAACAAAGTCAAATCTTTTCAAGTTTTACATTTACATTGCTGTTTGCAGGATTTATCCTATTCTGGTTTGTAGAGCAGTTACAGTATATGAACATTTCTTGAACTGTATTTGATTTGTTTTAACTTACCACATCCTGAATTGTGCGGCTCTCATAAACACCAGTGACATCTTTGGCTGTTTGCAAACAAACTTGGTCCACGTGGGTGAGCAGCGCCACCTGGTGAACACCTAAAGAACAGAAACACACTGTTGTGATGAAGACTTGCAAAGACAATGCAAACCCTTTAAAGATTGTGCTCAGTTCATTTGTTCTAGAGATAAACATTTGCTCAGCTTTCTTTGTTGTCTTTCTGACCTGATGCAGCGTTCACCATCGTCCTTATACTTTTTCACTAACTCATCTACATAAGGTGTTTTAAAGCGTTGCGGCGTTTTATCTCAAAACAACATCTGTAATCTCCACATTTCGACTTTTTCTTGAAATTCAGGCTTTATTCTCAAAATGATCAATAACAATCTGCTCTTAATGTAGCAAAAGTCAGCTAACTCAAGCAACACAACCTTTAACGTCAGGCTCTGTGTAAACATGTGTCTGTGGCTCACCCAGGTCACTGATGTGCTTTCTGAGCTGTTTAAATGTGGTGCTCAGGCCTTTGGGGTAAGTTGTGATTTTTGAGGCGTCCACCACAAAGGCAACACAGTGGACTTTGTCTTTAAGGCTCGGCCTCTTCACATAGCCCACAGTTTCTGAGGCGGAGACTGGCTGGTCTGGGCTAAACTGGAAGAGAGAAAGTATTTTAAGTTATTAAAAAAGAAAAAGTATTAAAAAGAACTATGCTGTGTGCCTTCATGTACACAATTCTACATGTTGGCACAAACCATAAGGTACAGCTATGGGTGATGGCGATCCCAGTTGTTTTACTAGTCAGAGAAGTTGGGAAACTGATTTGTTTTGTTGTTTCTTTTACATCACAGGACTATATGACCAGTCAGCTGATCATCACTGTTCTTTAGTTTACCCTGATGGGAACAAATATCGGGCATTAAAAAGGGGTTTGGAGCTGCTGTTGACTTTCTGGGTGATTTGACGTTGCTCCTGCTCCTCATTTCCTCTGGTTGCTCCAGCTTTCTCCCACTTAACCTAGCATGCATTTCTAAAGCCAAGCCTAAATTAGCTGTGGGCATTAGCTCTGTGATGGATTAATGACATGTCCTGGGTGAAACCTGGCTCTTTCCCACTCTCAGCATGACAGGATAAAGGAGTTATTGCTGATTCATAGGGAACAAAAAGTGCGCAGCTTCACTGACAAGGACCACAACCTCAAACACGGTTAAATAAAGTTTGATAGTAGATGAATGAAAGCTGGATGGGGTGAGCGATGAACTAGGCCTGAGACCACAGTTGGAGTTAGGCCTCACTGAACATCTGAGGCCAATGAGGCAGGGTGACAAACTGAGAATGAGTGAGGCAGGGTGGGGCACTGAAACGAGAACAAACAGGGCAAGGCATGCTTACCTTGTGTCCTTCAGGAACATGGCCTTTAACGACTGACAGGATGTCATGAAGAGTCAGTCCGGTCATCCCGTCTTCACTCATACCCATGGTATCACACAGCACCAGCCCAGTATGATCCTCACCCTTCTTACCCCGAATGTTGAAGGACTGCAGCTGGCACACACAAAAAGGAAGTTAATAGGACAGAAACCTAAAGTTTAGTTTCATTGACATGGATGAACAGAGGCCTTGTGGATGCTTTCCCTTTTTGAAATGCTTAAATAATCTCATGAAACTAAATGAGGATCTCTGTGTTTATTTTTCCACTTATTTAAAATACATGCAGATGCTCCTCGTGTACCTTTTTGGTAAAACCGGATGAGAAGGAGCCCACCATGGCCCGGTTGGTGACTCTTCCGTTAAACACAGACTGGACTGAACTGATGAAGCTCGACTTTCCAGAACTGACCGGGCCCAGGAGGAGAACCCGGGCCTGAGGCACCTCCTCACAGCTCCGTCTGTAGGAGGTGATTGTCTCCATCAAGCTTGTCTTTCGCCTGGGTTCAGTGATACATTCAGTGACTCATTGTGTTTGAAAGTTTAAAAATGCACTTACTTGACATCTACTAGTTCCTGCTAGTTGAACAGGAGCTCATTGAACAGCACAACTGTACTCACTCTTCTGTCCAGTCCATGTTTCTCCATGGAGATTCCAACTTCAGTTGACCTCCTGAAAAAAATGTAAGAATTGCGGTTTGACAAAATAGCCAGTATTTGTTGTATTTATATAAAGTTCTAACATTCATCGAGGCTAGGGTTAAAAGCAGTGGCATTCAGTGACTTCAGCAAAGACCCCCCCCCCCCCCCCAAAATAAAAAATAAAAATTTTAAAAAATAAAAAAAAAAAAATAATACCAAAAAAACACTTTCCTCCTGTCTTTGAAAATTCGACTAGTATCAAACATACCATTCTGACAGCTTTTTCCTGAACTCTTCCTGGGTGTCCTCCCCTTTGGCCACTCCTTCCTGGCTAAAGAATTGTAAAATTATATTACTACTATAGTTGTCATCTAACTAAACTTAGTTTTACTATTTGCTGACAATGGTAGAGGATTTTTTTCAGACCCATTACTTTAGCAAAAGTAACAATAAAACACAAAGAAAACACTTCACTACACATAAAACTGTATTACTAATAACTCACAAAAAATAAGCAAAAATAATTATTCTACAGAAAAATGTAGTTGTTGTCCTTGTCTTTTTTAAAAGAAAGGAAAAAACACATTATAACCAGCTCAGAAACACAGGCCTACATCTTAATTTTAAAAAGTGTAACAAATATATTTAATATATAAAAATCACCCAGAACCAGAAATTTAGCAAAAGGGCAAGAGACGGTCTACACCCTGACAGGTCGCCAGTCTGTCACGGGACTAATACCCCATTCGGATTTCAGCAGCTCTGTAATCAAGCATTCTGCTTCCAGAGATAATAAACAATTGTGACCACAAGATGGCAGTAATGCAAAGAATAAATGGCAACAGGCATTACAGAAGCTTCATGTCAGAATGATGTTTAAGATGAAAGAAAAACACCCTTTTCTTTGTTATGTTGTAACTGATGTCTGTTTGTAGATTTCACCAGATAAGCACTGCTTGTCTTTCTTGCCCTGATTGAATGCCACTGATTAAAATGACTTTGTAACCAAAAAAGGAAAGAACAAAATGTCCAACTTTATTACCAGAATCACTATTAATCCCTGAGGAAATCATGGATCTCCAAAGCTATTTGCACTTTGTGTACAGACAGCTTCACAGTAGCGTGGTGAAACACAGGACTTGAGATGTTAAAGGTTTCTCATACTTATTTGGGTCTTTGACAAAAGAACTTTGTGTAAAAGGAGGCTCACCCAAGAATGTGAACTGAGGTCTTGGTTCCCTTGTCTCTGAACTATCTGTGACTTCGCTGTTATCATCTCTGGTGAGAGTTGTTGTGCCAAAAGCAGGTTGGACTGAAGTAGTTGGAGCTGCTGTGAGTGGTGTCAATCCATTAGAACTTGAGGGTTTGGTTGTAAGTACTGGAAGTCCAAAGTTAAAGCCACTAATAAAAAAAGTACACATTAGAGGAAGACCCCTTAACTAATTTAAAGAACAGCATGAAACTTGAGGTTTTTTAGTAAAATGGCCTGGTAAATGACCTGTATTTATATAGCACTTTACTAGTCCCTAAGGACCCCAAAGCGCTTTACATATCCAGTCATTCACCCATTCACACACACATTCACACACTGGCGATGGCAAGCTACATCGTAGCCACAGCCACCCTGGGGCGCACTGACAGAGGCGAGGCTGCCGGACACTGGCGCCACCGGACCCTCTGACCACCACCAGTAGGCAATGGGTGAAGTGTCTGACATGTTACACTTAAAACACAATATCAGCAACCTCAAAACATGAGTCTGAAAAGCAGAAACGAAATAAAACGTTGTGATAGAGCCAGGTTCAGGTGTGTGAGTCACAAGTTAATCTGGCTGTAGGCTATGGCACTTGGCCACAGGTGGCGCTAGTTGGCTCCATTTGAGTGCACAAAAAGATAAAGTGCACGCTTTAGGTGCGGAGGGAATTGCTCAGAGTAATAAAACGTATATAAAACGAATATAATGAAGACTAGACTCTCTGGATCGTTGACTCTTGCTGTCTTGTGAACATTTGTTTGTTTGTTTTCGGCAAACCAGGTAAGTTTACCTGGTTTTGACATAACACCAGGTAAACTTTGAAGTTTTAAATTTTTTTTGTTGAATTTCTAACATTTGTTTGTGCAGCCAGGTCTTTTCCTTTCCTGTTATTTGACGGTATATCACACTGACTGCTATGGGCCACAGTGACAGCACTACAGCTGTCACTCATCTTTGCAAGAGTGAATCTTGTCATATTAACTATCAAACTTTGTAATACTAAAAGTTGCGAACTTACCTGTTTTTTTCTTTAACAGACGAGAACATAACTCCTGTGTGTAGATGTTACCAGCAGCTGCAGCTCAGGACACACCGCAAATGAAAGAGCCACTGCCTTTTCCGTAGAAAAGAAAACGAAACTTAAACTGTCACACAAACACCAGTAATGCGAATCTGAGTGTAACACGCTCGTAGGCGGGGTTTGTTGCGTTGTGGAGTTGGATTGGTACTAATGAAGTTAAAGCTGCAGAAACAGATGCGCAAGACACAGCAAACAATTGCAAACAAATCGCAAGAAGCAAGAAAAGAAGTAGCTAGCTGGCCAAATCTGCCTAGCAACCTAGCTACATTTTCCAAGGCTAAAACAGGCTGTTGTTCGTGCATCATCATAATAAAAAGGATCAAACCAACATCAACAAACTTCAAGTGACCTAATTTAGATAACAGCAAACACAATAATCTATTTATTATACTGTTTAAATGAATAAATAAAACACTTAAAATGCTTACCACTTGCTCCAGAAGCGAGTTTTACATAAACAAGAGCACTTTTGTTCTATTTCCCCCACCTTGCAAATCTATGACATCAACAAAACATGATTGGTCCACTGACCAACAGCAAACACATTGTTGTGCACTCTCTCAGTCTGGTACTTTTACTGGCACAGACACACACACACTGTAAGTGCAAAAATAATATCACATAGCAACAATCAGTAATATATTGAAGCTTTTGAGCAACGTGGACAGTAACTGCAGTCAGAGCTTTGGAAACTTTTAGACCTACATGTATTTAATCTCATGCTACAAACTCACACCGTCTTCTTCATCTACGTTTGCCAAAGTAATGTAAAGACAACAGTAAGCTGGTAAGCAGCAAAAGAGAGAAACTAACTACAGGTTGTTTCCAGTGGACTTATATATAGCCTACCATAAACGCATAGTATAATATGACTGCATACTTTCAATATATAAGCGGTAATAGTCTTTAAGTCCTTTACAAAAACTATTAGGACTGTTATCACTAAATGGTAAAATTACAAAATGCTGGAATATTGTAGGCTTATAGTTTGTTTTATTTATTATTTATATACAAATCTACATGGCCCTGTGTAAAGTGATCCCCCATATAGCATAAATTAAATGTGGCTTTTGAGTTCAATTTCTTGCACACTTGGGTTCTGCGGGAGGACAATGATCCAAAACGCACCAGCAAGTCCAGCTCTGAATGGCTTTAAAAAAAAAGTCTTCATTCAGGTCAGGACTTTGACTAAGTCCTGAGCTGAATCTGACTGAGATGCTGTGTCACGAACTTAAAAAGGCGATTCCTGCTCGAAACCCTCCAATGTGGCTGAATTACAACAATTCTGCATAAACGAGTCACAAGGCCATGTAAGTTTGGATTTTGTTTCCCCTTAATAATAAACACCTTCATTTATAAACTGCATTTTGTGTTTATTTGTGCCATCTTTGTTTAATATTTAAGTTTGTTTGATGATCTGAAACATTTAAGTGTGACAAACATACAAAAACAAAGGAAATCAGGAAGGAGGCAAACACTTTTTCACATCACTGTAGACACACAACACTATTTTTGCTCTTTCTGTCACACACACACACACACACACACACACACACACACACACACACACACACACACACACACACACACACACACACACACTGTCAGAGACATATGTTAGATTAACTGGTGATTCTTAATTGGCCAGAGATGTGAGTATGGATGTCACTGGTTGTCTGTTTGTGTTAGTGCTGCAATAATAGACTAGTGACCTGACCAGGGTGTGTTTCGGCTCATGACATCTAGATTAGGCTCCTGCACCTCCAGCATGGAAGGATAGATTCATTATGTGTTGCAAACCCAAAATGTCCACACGCACTTGATTTGCGTGTCTAGCTGATTTGGCTTTCTAGCCACTGGGCGGAAAAATGAACTTGGGACATCATGTCATCATAATTGGCTGTTTTGCCCTTTTAAAGCACAGCATACCCTCAGCTGATCAGACCCAGGTGTGTCCCGTGGTTAATCTTTGGTGGTCAGCTGTTAGCTCAGGTAGTGTTCTTTCTTTTAAGCCACAGCCAGTGACTGCTTTGCTCGATGGTCTTTGACCTCCCAAGGACCTGTCAATTCAACAATGAGGACAGATTGCTGAGAATTCGGCCACAGGATTAGGTCTGGTGTCAGGTTGGAGTTGGCAGTCTAAAAAGGGAAGGTAAGTTTTCTCTCCAGGCCAACAAGCATTCTTTAGACCCTAGCCATGTCCAGCAGGCCTGATCCTAGATGTTGGTCCATAGTTATGTAGACCAGCGGTCCCCAACCTTTTTTGCGCCACAGACCGGTTTATGCCCGACAATATTTTCACGGACCGGCCTTGAAGGTGTCGCGGATAAATACAACAAAATAAAACTAGTACCGGTACCGAAAAAAAGATTTATTCATAACACACGTGAAAAGACCCAGGAAAACTGAGTTAACGATAAAAACGATAACAAAATAACGCTGAAAACCGATAAAAACCCTGAAAACCATACATTTCACACCTGAGCCTCAACTCTCGCGGCCCGGTACCAAACGACTCAAGGACCGCTACTGGTCTGAGTCCCGGGGGTTGGGGACTGCTGATGTAGACTAACCAGCTAGTGTAATGCTGTTCAGACTTGCTCATTAGCTCTGTGTTGTTATTCCTTGTATCTACTACAGTAGCTTTGCATGATTTAGAGTTCAAAATAATAATTATTTACATTACACTTGACCTTGGTGAAAGCTCCTCACCCACTGACTGAAATTAGCCTTTTAGCTCCCTGCTCTCTCCTCTTCAACAAACTTGCCTCTATTTCATTTGCCCACATAAACAGAAGCTTTGAACAGAAGTTGGGTTTTTGTGGTCACAGCCAGAGCTGTGTGCCTGAAATGACCCAGTTAATGATATTTGCTCATGCTGAGATCATACAGAGAAAAATGCCTTTGAGCAGTTTGAAACCTGAAGTCTGGCTCACAGGGATTACTTAGATATATGTTGATCTTGTTATTTCAAACTTAGTATAATATGAGAATCCACCACTGTGATGGTGTGTATGACAGAAAATAAGAAAGTGTTTCCTTCCCTCTGCTGCATCTGATTACTTACCCATCGGATGCAGCAGAGGGCGCTCTCGTCTTGTGTTTAAAGCTGTGGCTGTTCACCTGCTACTTGTCAGCAGGGGTCAATCTACAGCCACATTTCCTTGTTATGTCCCCCAAGTGGAGTATCCCATAGCCTGATATTCAAAATGCCCTCCTGCTCTTAAGGACAATGTGTTCTGAGCCACAATCATTGTCATCACTCATTAGCCTTCAATTTAAAGTAAACATTTATCAGCAGCTGATGGCAGTGCTTTGGACATGAAACCGTTCACAGATGTGTCTGCACATGTAGGTCTGTTTCTTTGGCTTGTTTGCTTTCAATGTTAGAACATTTTAACATCAGAGCTCAAACGATGGGAAACCCTTAATCACTGTAATTAGCTAGGTATATATTAATACACAGTATATCCTGTGTGATTAGTGGTATTAATGTTTGTCTACACTTGATTACTATTATACTACAGTCTTTGGGCACAATGTTATAACAGTGCCAACAAATCAAAGTATTTGGGAATTATTTTTCACTGGCTTTGCCCACTTATATAAGATATTGTAGCAGTAAGAAATAAGCATTGTTAATGAAGTTTTACAATATTTGGGGGCATTTAAATTGATAAATTGTATTACTCAGTTGCATCAGTGCTGGCTATTATTTTAGAAATCTGCATACAATCAATCAGACCTTTATAGAAAGAATACGATTTGTATTATCTCAGTGATTTGTGAACATATTGATCAACACATAGTATAAAAACATAGAAAAAGAAACAAAAAGTCACAGTTTGTTCAGTTTTCACATTGTTGCAGGCTTTAGTTAACTTTAATTTTGTATATATTGGTTAAAATTGATTAATAATAATAATAATCACATTTTCTCTCTTTTGTCTGTCAAACCTGAATCTGACCAATTTTGCTTACTCAGCACACGTCTGAGCTAAATGGTCATTTTCTGGTCAGTCACCTCTGCTCCTTCTAGTCTTTATCTAGACTGTTCTGACTGGCAGCCTGTAACCAACCAGGTGTAATAACAGGCCACGACAACACACGGCTACCTTTACGGCATTTTGACGATGATAAGTTTTTGTTGTGTCAGCAAAAATAACAGACCCTTAGTTCACTGTCTGGAGCCTGGTTGTGGGCGGAGCTTGTGAAGTTGCGCCGATTAGATCAGAAGACTGAAACTTATCGCAGTTGGAGACGTCTGACACACCACTTAATTATAGAGTTGAAGATGCTTAGTTATCTGAGGACAACACCCAAATAAAAAGTATATCCTGTCACAGACTTCAGGTCATGACTGAGTGTCATTAAAAGTAAGTCCACCTGTTGATGATTTGACAGGAAACACCATCTACAGGCTGTATTTTGGTCATGGAGGTCACTGCCCTGCAGAAACTGGTTTACCTCAAAGCTTTGATTAAAAACAACCTGGTGAGTTCACCTTCCAGAAACCATCAACTGGTTTGATATTTTTATAAATTCAAGTAATGTACACTTAAATAACCTCTGGGGATGCCTCGGATCATTTAAACTATGGAGGTAATATGTGGTTTAATTAAGATGACCAACCAGCCAGTTATTGTGTAATCATTTTCAGACGTTTGACAGTTTTGTCTTTTTTCATGTAAAAATTACAAATAATGAAAGCACGAAGATAAAGAAAGCAGAAACCTTTAAACAAAAATGATGGTGCCCAATGTTGTGAAAGTCAGATAGAAAATCTGAGGTGAAGCTCTTCTTTTAACTCCTTTTTAAATTGAAAATACTTCAAAAGCTTGAAATGCTGTCATTCTTTCCTAATTGGTTTTATTTGAAATCAATATCCAGAATTGGCTTAAACCTATAGTTGCCTCTGCAGTTCACTGGCAAGGTATATGTAGAAGATCACAAAAATGTCACATTAGAAGTAAATCACAACATCTACACACCCACAATCACTACACTAGTAAAATGCTGGAGTTTAAGATCGAGTTTCATAGAGTTACTAATCATTACACACAGAAAACATTTTTTTATTGGATCTCAAGTAAAACATTAAAGTTAAAAACATCTCTCACTGAGTGGACGTGATCTCAGTGTCTGCAGTAATTGTTGTGACCCGGCTGCAGGCCTGAGGCCTTTAGTAAGTGTAATAAGTAATGAACTCTATAAGTGCATTTCAGAGGTAATCGAAATTTAAACCTGCTGAGAAATGCTGCAGATAAACATAAACATGTTTCAACAAAACCATTATTATTCCAGTCTGCAGTCATTCATAATTGGCAGCTCTTTTCTGTTCTGCCTTTCCACCTGCATGCATGGAAAGCCTGGTGTGGAGGTGGTCTGCAGAGCAGGTCGAAGCATCAACAGAAACCGTAGGCAGGCTCAAACAAGCTGATGAGACTTTCAGATTTTTTTATTTGCCACTACGATGCAAAGAAATATGTCAGCAGACCTATCGGCTGTTGTGGATTGGCACCCAGATCATGTGTTATGATCCACAGAGACTGTGGCTGAGCACACTGTCATGTAGGATTGTATTTAAGATAAAAAAGATGTGGTGTGTGGTGACGCTTCCTGTCGTCAGGATGTTCGCAGCGAGAGTTGGTTAGAGACCTCTTTTTCTTTGATTACACTCTATGTGGCTGAATGAATGTAAGCTAGTAGCGATCAGTCGATGGATAACAACTTCTTCTCATCAGCTGGGACTGTGAGTTCAGGCAGTTTAGACAGCTCTGACTCAGCAGCCCCCAGATGATATCTGTGGATTGGAGAGCTGCAGGTGGGAGGAGGAGGAGGGGGAGCAGTCTAAACAGGGAGCTATGCTAACTATGTAGTCGTGTGACACAGCAGTCTCTTTTAAAGGCTACAACCCCCACTCACTGCACCTTAATCCTTACACAACTACATGACACACTTATAATCAAGTTCTCACTCTGTCCTCTGAGAGCCAGCTAGTAGACCCAATAACCTAATGTGCAGCGAGGACTGAAATGAAAGCGCTGCAGGGATCTGGATGAAACAGGCTGGAGCTGAGCAGACGGATGGGAGAATAACAACTTGAAAAGTGGCTTTGATTTAGAAATGCTCCCTTACATACTGTGGCAGGCAAACAGCTTGAAATGAAAAGTACAAGGTCATGGTGTGGTAGAAGATTAGATTAATAGCCAAAGTTCAAAATCTGTATCCCTTTAAAACAGAAAAGATTTTTGGTCTATTAGACAGTGTTTTTAATTGAAAATGGTGTCAGCCTAGTCAGTTTGATTTTCAGAGCTAAAAAGATGGACAACATGGCCCTCAAAAACCATTTTTTTAAGCTACGTTTTCCTGCTGGGATGGAGATAAACACAGACCAGTATTTTTAATGATTAGCTCTGTTATTTATTTATTTAATATCCTTCAATGCTGATTCATTTTCCGGCTGCGTTCTACATATCCAGTGTTGGGGATGAGAACGGTGTGCTTGGGTTTCGACAGGTACAATTTGGACAGCACATGGACACAAAGCCAGGTTACATAACCTGTTTATCCATTTCACTCTTTATACCCCAAAGGTCACCTGTACTGAGCCTTACTGAACTTTATGTGACTCATAGCTCATTTTGAGGGCATAATAATAGCTGCTAATCACAGACATGAAGTATTGCGAAACAAAGTTTCCCAAATGCTAAGAACAAAACAACCGAAAGGGAAAGTGCCCTCAGGGGGCATCTGCAGGTATCAGCACGACTTGTTTGCTGTTCTGTCTAGAGGGAGCTGATCTTATATCACTTTTGTTTTTTGGGGGGATGACATAGATTTCGCTAGCATGTAAAACTTCGGAAGCATCTATAAATACATTATATAGTGTATACTGCACCATATTTAAGGTGTTAAAGTATTTGATGCCTTCCTCCATATATGTGCTGCTGCTGCTCATTTACCTGACTCTGCCTGTCCCACATTATGATTCATGTGTCATAGGCTCATTGAATGGACTCAAGACTTTTCAGAGTCAACATGTGCTTAAGCAAAACACAGAAACTTCACACTGCGCGTTTACTGTGACTCTTTGTGATAAATTCATAACCACTGATTACTGATACTGTGACGGTCCGCGTGACCGTGGGGATGTGAGGAAGGAGGACCCAAATGCTGGACTCTGTGTGCTTAGCAGTGCGTTTATTTATAGTGAATGGAAAACAGAAATAAATCCTCAGTGCGTTCCCGACTCCCGTGACATGTCCTCTTCACAGTGCTAGTGTTCCTGTCTCCGCTCCTCAGTGTCTGAGCACCCCGTGCTCGCTGCCCTCTCATCTCCACGCTTCTCCTGGGGAAATAACAGAGAGGCAGCGGTCAAACATACCACAATGCAGCAGACTAAACTTAGTAACTGGTCAAGAGACTAATGTGAAGCCTCCCCCGACGATGCTTGATCAGCTGCAGGTGTGTGAAGGTCTTCAGGTGTGGCCAACCACCTGGCAGGGCCACACCCACCAGGCCTGAAGGTGCCTGTAAACAGGTGCTCCCAGATACACCTGCATCCACGCACACACACACCCACACATATACCTGCAAGCAGGGAGAACGAGGGACAGCAACACCAAAAAAAACATATAATATAATACAAGTCCAGGACCCTGAGAGATACTTAACTGAAGCTTAATAGGTTTTTACTGGTTTAACAATAAAATGATGATAAATAAAGTTTGCCAGCTGGTAAATTACTGGTTTGTAAGCCAGTCTGATCATTATCCACAAAATGAATGTGACGCTGTAACTAGTGTTTATAACAGTCTGTAAATGGTTAATAAATACTGTTTAGTGCATCTGTAAACATCATTTCGATTGCTTTAATGAAGGTGAAACTGATGTTTGTTATGCCCGGTGGCTGATGTTTGCTTGCAGAGACTTTATATTTATTTTTTCAATGATAAATGGTTAGCAATCATATGACATTCCTATTCTTGGGGGATGCCTAGAGCCTCTCCCTATCCCTTTGAAATGGACAAGTGGTTAGGAAAATAAATGGATGGGTGATTAGTAAATCATATTAAATGCAGTTGTTGTGACGCAATCAATTTTAAAGGGGGATTTTCTATTTGCTTTGCTTGGACTTGTTTTTCCTGACAGCCAGTGTGAGTGCTTGACTCTCTGGCTGTTCACACACACAATTACTCATCTGCTAAGATCTCTTTTAAAGTGACGTGTTGCATGTTTTGGTTTCTTTTCTTTTTTTAGAAAATGCAGCTCAACTGCACTTATTCCAGTCAGAGTAGCAGTTTTCCCGGTCTCCTTACAGGTGACTGTAAGTGCTTTCTTTAGCTCGTTGGACAGTGTCTGGGTGGTGTTGGTTTCTCTCTCTGCTGCCTGTGACTCACTCTGAAAGCCCATTGTGTTTTATTGCAAACACTAGCGCCACAGCGGACACATCCTTTTTTAAAATCCTATCATGGTTAGACAAATAGTCCGAATCGCAGACTGTCACAACAAAGAAGGTCAGCGTTTGTCTTGTGGCTGCACTCTGCCAGAGGCTGAAGCAATGAAACTATCTCTGTTACAGGTTTTTCTTTCTGTTAGTGAAGATAGTACCAAATGCAAAAAATAAAATAACTTTTAAAAAATGGACTAATTTTGAGCTAAAGTTGCTTTTTCATTTGCATATATTCTTTTTTCTCTTTATACAGAGAAGTGGATAAAAGTATTTTTGTGAAATCTTATACCAAATGTGGTAAAAGGTTTCAAAGCTCGGCCTATCTTAAAGACTGTCATAGGACTTCCATGGTAAATGTTTGATGACCTGGAAGTCTTGGAAAGATGCTTTAATCACAGCTAAAAGCAGCTCTGGTCTCATATATACAGTCCGATTAACACAGGGCTGCACACTTCACTTACCTCATATGCAAACCGCCTCACCTTCATCTGAATCAGCTTTCAGATTTTCTGTTCCTGTGACCTGAAGTTCTCAGTCTGTGGTAAACAGAGCATGAATCATGCTTCTCGGCTGTTAGCATTTCAGTGAAAGATAAAACCTTGGTTGTGGTGTTATGTTTAAAGATAAAACTTTGTGTAGTCTCTGTCGCCACATTTTTAACCACTAATTTCATTACTTACATTTCCCGTGAGTGCAAAGACATGACAAGTCCCCTCTCTGGTGAAGGTATTTTGCTTACGGTTCATTCACTCAGATGCTTAACTTTCATCATGCAGCACGTTACATGTGGATGGTTTGACACTGAAAGCCTGTTTTCACATCCATCTACTGAAGATTTGAAGTTTCCGGGCTCACCCTGAATCCAGTTTAATCCATGAAAATGTAAGTTGATTTTGGGGCAGCACTGTTGCCTCACAGCAAGAAGGTCCTAAGTAGGGATGGGTATCGTTTAGGTTTTATCCGATACCGGTGCCAAACCGGTACTTTTGAAACGGTGCCGGTGCTTAAACGGTGCTCGAACCGGTGCTTAAAGAATGGAGAACACAAACTTTGTCCAAAAACCTCTCATGTTCAGCTGGGTTTTTTTGTAAAAAGATAACAATGTTAGCCTTTTCTGCAGCTATGTGGCATATATGGCATCACTCTTGGCTGGAAGCAGTGCTTAAACAATGGAAAAAACACAAACTTAAACCCTCTATTGTTTAACTGTTTCCCACTTTTTCTTTGGTCATTTTAGCCTTTTTGGCCAGGGTGAAGGGAGTATCTGCCATCAAACAAGAAGACAGCCGCATGTAGCTATGATGATGTTTGCTAGTTCACCTTACATGCATTAATGTAATAACGTGGTTAGCCTACTCAACGTAAATTACACACGAACAACATGAAGCTACTCATGCAGAGAAGAACGGCTGCTGCTGCATCATCATCCTCATCATTTCTGCTACACTGGCAGGGCTGGGGGCCAGGACTCTATTCTTCGGGTTTTGGGGGGATGTTGCTCCGGGTCAGATAACAGGCAACCCACCCGACGTGCACGGTGTGAGGTCTCGCAGCAAGCTATCAAATACGGCGCATTTCTCGGCTTTTAAAAAAAACGCTATGCGTGCCAGGTGTTTCATGAGATTCGAGGTGTTACCTCCTTTGACAGTATCACAGTATCAGCTTAAAGCACTTGTTGCAGGCTGCTGAGTTTGCATATTTTGCTGTGAAGTACAGCCAGACTTTTGACCGCTTCGCCTTGGACATTTTTAATCTGTAGCTCTGCTCTAACAGAACGTACGTACCTGGCCCCGCCTACTATCCTCGGAAACGTAAAATGATTGGCTAGAAGTGTATCACAGCTCAGGAAAAAAAAGCACCGAAATAAAGCACCGAAATGTGCGCTGCTTTTCGGTCTGGTTACTACCGTTTATGTCAGAAGCACCGGACACCGGTACCCATCCCTAGTCCTGAGTTTACATCCACCATCAGGCCGGGGTCTTTCTGTGTGGAGTTTGCATGTCCTTCCTATGTTTGTGTGGGTTCTCTCTTCCTCCAACAGTCCAAAGACGTGCAGATAGTGGGGATAGCTTAATTGGAAACTCTAAATTGCCCATAGGTGTGAACGTGAGCGTGAATGGTTGTCTGTGTCTATGTGTTAGCCCTGCAACAGACTGGCAACCTGTCCATGGTGCCTCTCGTCCCATGATAGGCTCCAGCCCCCCGCGACCCTGAAAAGGATAAGCGGCAGAGGATGGATGTAAGATGATTTTGTGACAAGCTAACAGCTAACAGCTCGTCAAAAAGAAGAATGGATTTTACGGAGTGGGTCTTGCTAAAAGCTGTTATTTTGGTTCGAAAAGTTGCTGCAGTTTAAAATATTTAAGCTGATTAACTGAACTTTTAAACCATTTAATTATTACTGTTAGCTTTCTAGTGTCAAAGTGCTATTTGTGATTAAAAAGGCATCATATTCAGTCAGTCTTATTTATGATCGAAACCAGAGTCTCTCCAGTTCTTGAATTCAGAGAAAATGGAAAGCATCAACATACCTTTTACAATAACAGGATGACTTCGTACTCTAGTAAGTGGCAGAGGTCAATGAGATTATTAAATGCCATGTTTGCCAGTCTGCACAGCAAATCTGGCTGCTAGCTTACACAGGCTGTAAACAGACCTTACTTAGCAAGTTGAGCTATCTGATGTCTCCCCGTCGCCAGAGCTGCTTGTCTGTGCACGAGACTTTGACACCGGATCCAACAAATAATATTCACAAGCAGCTTAAACTGGAATCAGTTTATTTTTGGACATCTCAGTAGTCGCATATGGAAGGAACCAAAAATAACTGGACAGGAAAACACTGCTCTTTCCATTACACCATCTGCTGAGGAGGTTTTCTTTCCAGCTTTTTTGGTGTCCTTATTTGTGTCTGTACTGTGGCTCACTAAATCAACTGCTCATCAACTGGAACAGTAATAGAAAAGATTTCAGTGAAATTTAAGGCCAAAAGTCAGAAGCGATATGTGACAAATTAAGTACACACCATCAGCCAATAGAGATACTTTTAGTAGAAATAAGCATGTAATCAGAATCAGAATCAGAATACTTTATTGATCCCTGGGGGAAATTATTTTTTGTTACAGTGCTCCATTTTAAACCAACATTAAGACAAGACAGACAATACGCTAACTAAGAATAGTACAATATATACATATATATACATACATACATACATAAGTCACTTATAAATAAATAGTTGGAAAAGAAACATGTGTAGCTGTAGCAGCAAACAGTGTGTTAAGTGGATGCGTTGTACAGGGAGATGGCCACAGGCAGGAATGATTTCCTGTGTCGTTCAGTGGTACATCACTTTATTGGTGTCTTCCATTGTTGTGGAGAAATTTTGGCCCACCGTTTTGCTTTTAAGACCAGGTTTTATGTTGGCATTTATTGGTTCAAGGTTCAAGGTTCTTTATTTGTCACATGCATAGTTATACAAGTATAACACACAGTGAAATGTAGCCTGACACGCTCCTCGACATGTGCAAAAAAATTGGGGGGAGGGGGTGTAGAGGAAGAACATTAATATATATATATATGTATATATACATATACATACATAGGGTGCAAGATGCTAGCAGGCAAGGCATACATGGAACGCCATAACCAAGTGGCCGGCATAGTGTACAGGAACATCTGTGCCGAGTATAACCTGGAAGTCCCGAGGTCAAAATGGGAGATGCCCCCAAGGGTGGTGGAGAATGACCGAGCTAAGATCCTGTGGGACTTCCAGATACAGACGGACAAAATGGTGGTGGCTAACCAACCGGACATAGTGGTGGTAGACAAACAGAAGAAGACGGCCGTAGTGATCGATGTAGCGGTTCCGAATGACAGCAACATCAGGAAGAAGGAACACGAGAAGCTGGAGAAATACCAAGGGCTCAGAGAAGAGCTCGAGAGGATGTGGAGGGTGAAGGTAACGGTGGTCCCCGTGGTAATTGGAGCACTAGGTGCGGTGACTCCCAAGCTAGGCGAGTGGCTCCAGCAGATCCCGGGAATAACATCGGAGATCTCTGTCCAGAAGAGCGCAGTCCTGGGAACAGCTAAGATACTGCGCAGGACCCTCAAGCTCCCAGGCCTCTGGTAGAGGACCCGAGCTTGAAGGATAAACCGCCCGCAGGGGCGTGCTGGGTGGTTTTTTTTGTTTGTTTGTTTTTTCATACATACATACATTGGGTGAATGTGCAGTAGTAGCAAGATGGCGAATCAAGCAAATCAAGATGGCGCGGCCACGTCCAGACGCCTTCCTGACCACTCCGCTCCGACTATTGGATAGTGGATCAGTGAAAGTTTGGAGAGATGAAAGAGCAAAGTGCTGCAGATCAGACTCAAACACAGGCCACTACACTCTAGCCGTGTGGCATGTGGTCGCCTATTCACCCACTGAGCTAAAGTGCTGCCCCCGGCCCATTCTTCTTTAGAACGTTGCTTCACTTCATTGTGGTGTGTGTGTTTAATCACAGCTCTCTTGTAGGTCCTGGTACAGTATTTCAATCAAATTGCAGTCTGGACTTTGGCCGGGCCTTTACAGGCATCTTGATTCTTTTCTTTTCCACCCATTTTGCTGAAGATTTGCTGTGGGCCAAGCTTTAGCTGTCAAACCTCACAAAAGAAGACTCCCCTCTCCCCTTTGGTTTTGTCTGTTCAAAGGACATTGTTCCATAAGTCTTGTGGTTTATTCAGATATAACTCTGCAAACCTACGCTGTGATGCCATGGTCTTTTTAGAGAGAAGAGGCTTTCTCTGGGGAACCGTTACAAATAATCTTTTTCTAATTGTAATTAACATCAGCGATTTTATTTTCATTTTGCTAAGAGACATATTTTTTTTTATTATTATTGTTCTTATGTTTTGTATAAACCTTTTTCAGTATGACTATAACTATGCATGCACATCTATGGCATGAGATCCGTCCACTGGCTTTTCAGCTCAGTTCTGTGAGCCGTTGCTTTGTGTCATATCTCACTGGTGGCAGTCTTTAATCCTTTTGGCCAGCAGCCTGACGAAGAGAACATTGTTCAGTGTCTCAGTATTTACATCTCCAGTGTTGTCTGGGTGAACAAACCCTTGCAGCTCAGTGGAGTTTTGCTGAGGAATGTCAGCAGCTGGCATTAAAACTCAGATCCAGCTTCCATTTTCTTGACCCTGACCGCTATTTTCTGTTTAGCCTCAAATATATTTTTTGTCTCATATGACAGTCTAAAGATGTTGTTGATACCTCGGTGTGATTTAATTTATTCACAGTGCAGTCCTCGCTTTTATGTTACACAGGACACTTCTAGCATCACTTCTCATGACAGTTTTACACCGTCTTCGCTTTTCTGCTTCCCACACAACACACGCTAACCCCAGAGCTTGTACTGATGGTTTATTATGTAAAATATCACCAGAAGTGAGCATTAGTATTTATAGCTGTGCAGACAGCATATAATCTTTCCTTAGATTACACAAACATCTGCAGAAGGGGAATTGGAGGAGAAGAGGAAGAGAAGCAGTGAAAAGAAGGAATAGAAAAAGAGGGTGGAAAGTCAGAGGTAGGTCGGGGAGGAAGTAGACCAAAATAGGAAGAGAAGAAAAACAGGGGAGTCAATGTGATAAAGAGATAAAGGAGGAGGAGAGGCAGGAGCAGAGAATGGGATGGGGGCAGGAACCGGTCTAAACCAGCGTGGTCTGACTCTTAGGGCTACATACCCCTCCCTCCCTCCTCATCTTTCTTCTGACTCAGACTGGCTGAACTTTTTCTTTTAGCGCTCCGTCATGTGCTTGTTGTCACCGGGAACAATTTGGATACACATTTCTCAGAAGTGTAAGGGGATCGACGGCCGAGTGAGGGCGGGGGTGGCGATCGCAGGACGATCCCAGTCAGAGTGACAGGCAGGTGTTTCCCAACACGTTACATAAGAAAGAGGGAGGGGTTCATAAGGAGAAAAATGGGGTGTATTGATTATCATCCAGACATGCATGGGATTGTTGACCCTCCACACGTTCCTCTGGTGGGACAGTGTGTGCCTTTGCATTTGATTTACTGTACATGTTGTTTGTTCAGAGTTTCCATTAAAAAAAAAACATGCATGTACCGATGAAGTATTTTCACAACACAAAAATATTTATTTCTTGGAATATGAACAGTTATTCAGGAAAGTCTGCATTAGAAGGTTATAAAGCTCATGGCATATACTACACTAAATAAATATATATTTATTAATCCTAATGGGGATATGAATTAACCACAGAAGACTGAGGTGAAAGGTGACAGTCCTGGAAGCTGCTTTAGCCAGTTGTTTGTGCCCCGGGGTCTCATGATACCATCATTCGGTCTTGTTTTTGAATAAGTGGGAGCTTTTCTGAAACCTCGATATGGAGAGAGTGGGGGGCAGTGAGGTCAGAGGCAGTGTCTCAGTCTCTGGAACAAATTCTGTCTGATGGAACTTGGCTGTCAGTCACTGAGCTCATGAGAAACAACGCTGTCCTGGATTCAGTTGCCAGGTCCTAAACCTACTTCACTGGAGATTATGCAAAATCTATTAATATATCATGCATCGCATTCCCGTCTTCACTCGGCAGAGCAAACGTGGGATCCTTGCATGCTGCGGCCAGTTCGCGGCAGTTTGCTTCAGTTACATGAACGGCGTAAACAAGATCTCACAAGCACTTACGTAAAATGGAAGAATGTACTTTAAAAATAGTTGCTTAACTAAGTTACAAGAAGCATTCTCAGCAGAATGTAGTCATGAATTCATTATGAATAAAGGACCCCGGGGACCAGTTGCGTGACATTAAGTAGATGCATCGATCCACAAGTAGTGGACTGTTTTAACGACTTAACGCCGAGGTAGTGATGTCCAGCTGCTGATAAGGGCCTCTGACTTGATCCTGTTTGTGGGATTCCAGTCCATTGGGGTAGATGCTCTCAGCGAGGAGGCCCTGCTAGAGGTCAGACTGCTCACCTCTGACCTCGAGCGATAGCTTTGCCAGGAGCTCTCCTGCATGCAGAGCAGTAATCAGTCAGTTCTAGTGTGAAATAGTAATCTCTCTGTGCTGACTCTCAAGCTTTAGAACTCGTGACCAAAGGCAGCTGTAAAGTGAAGGAGAAGCCTGGAGCTACTGCCTTTGTCTCTTCTCTTTTCTCGAGCTTACTCCAGTTTTTGCATGGTATTTACTGCACCGGGAGGATGTGATTTTGTCATGTGCCTTCCACTCAGTCCATGCAGTGGTCACCGAATACTTATAAACTCATAGAAAGCACATCATATGTAGCTTGCCATCAGTGTGTGAATGTGAATGGGTGAATGACTGAATGTAGTGTAAAGCAGTTTGGGGTCCATAGGGACTAAGTAAAGTGCTATACAAATACAGGCCATTTACCATCATAAGTTTTCTACCTGGAGGTGTAAACAGACCTAATTGTGTCCAAGCACACAGCCACATGTGTGGATATTATTTTTCCAGGTTTTCTCTCCACGCGTCCTTTTCTGGTTGTTCTTGCAGACTTCCTACAAACATGGAAATTGTTGCAGAGGGGTATGACATTTTTATTGGTCCTAATCTATCAAATTGTGATAATATGAAGATATTTTTTGTGATACCCCTGTTATCTGCTTCTGTCAGTCAGCCAGCCCAATGGCACTTTTGATTTGGAGGCTGCAAAGCTGAGGTCACTTCAGATTGTCAACTGATGGTCTATTTTGTTTTTAATCAAAACGCCACAAGGGTTCGAGTCTGTATAAACTCACTGTTACACAGTAGCTGAATACGTCCAGAGTGAGACTTCAGTAAGCTTTTTGTTTGTGAAAGTTGCTTTTGCAAAACCCCAAAATGACTGTGTGACACATACGAGAATCAAAAAACCATCCAACTCTTACATCCTTCAGCTTTCACGTGTCAAACTTCAGTGAAGAAATAGTGATTAAAAACAAATCCTGGATCTCCAAATCCTTCACCGCCTCACTGATTAGAAGAATATGCTCTATAATCCAAGTAAAGCATAGTTAAGTAAAACGGCTCCATTTGCCACAGCTGGAAATCAGTACCACCTGGACAGAGGCGAGACAGCCCCACTTAGTTTTTCCATTGCTCAACACTCCAGCTGGATTTTATTTATTACTCTGGAAATGCCTTTCTTGTGATAATCTACGTCTATATATAGATGTGCGTATAGAAAGTGTTGCATTTTCTTGCAATCTGTGTTTGCATCTGCTTCATAGTAATAGCTGCTTGAACAACACAGTTTGCCTTCCTATACAATAGGAGGTCAAAAATCTCCTTAACCGACAGCTTTTAAGTTGGCCTCAGGTGAAACATGACCTGTGCATCTCTCAGGTGTGCAGTTCAAAATAAACCAGGCCTCTATACTGTGATCACTTTCCTGCCCATAAAACCAACTGTCCCGCTAAGACAGACGCACAAACGTAGTTACTAGTGCACAGTCAGAATGTGATAATCACATCTCTTACTATCGCGGATGCAAACATGTGCACAGGAATGTGAATGGAAGCAGCTGAGCCTGTTGTTGCCCGTTGAAGAGCAGCGTGGCTGTTCAGGGAGATGTTTTAGTAACACAGCTGTGCAAACGACCCTTCTCTCGCTCAGTTCATTATATCCCAGCAAGCACTGTAGTAAAACGTAAATATTGCCCACGTTACTACTGTGTAACATTTTTGTGAGCCCTCTGATTCAGCCTCTACCGTAGGCTCATTGCACACACCTGAGAAACGGTGTGTGATGAAACAAGAACAGCACACCGGGGGGAGCTGTATTTAAAGCTGTGGTGAAAACATAGTGTTCATCTTCTTCTTCTTCATCTGTTCCTGCGTGTGCCCACAGTATGATGCTTGAAGCCACTTTCCATATGACACAGCTAAATATCTGAGCCTTCATTCTTCGTAGAGGGAGGCGTGATTGCTGTTGCATTCTTTCTCTGCATTCAGATAGCTGTACCACATGCCAAAGGGCACGCCATGCCAAAGCCCCCAGATCTGCAAAGGGCAGTCAAGGCGCTAAAATGACACCCCCCCCCCCCCCCCCCCCCCCCCCCCCCTCACCCATGAGCCACCTCCCCACCTCAAATCCATCCGCTAACCTCGCAACCTCGCTGTGGTGCTCGGCCAGTGAGAAGCAGCGCAAACCGGCATGAGCCAGAGCTGAGAGCTCTGTCGCCCCCGCGCCCCACCCCCTGCCTTCCTTGAACTTCTTCCTCCCATATGTGCACTCACACAAGATTACTGTCCTTATGAGGACTTGACGTTGTCTGTTTTTCATCCTCGACATAACATCGCTCTCTGAACACAGATGGAGTACATTTGCTAAAAGAACACTTTTGTTTCACTGCCAATGCTTTGAATGGACCGACTTCATTCCTGTCTTAAATGTGTCTGACACTTAACCTGATATAAACAAAAATTTAAAAAGCATTTACCCCCCACCCCCGCACACCTAACCTAAACATTGTAATTACACTCCTAAGTATGAGTCTGAACTTAATATTAGGAAACAATATTCTAGTAAAAATGTCTCGGTCTTACAATCAAGAAGAGAAAAACAGTCACATTTTGCGCATACACTGCAAAACACACTTCCTCTTCTGTCCCCCCAAAAACTCTGACTGTTTTCAGCTGCATATGTTGAAATGGCAGAAATTACAATTAACTCTTAGTGACCGCTGTTACGACTGGCTGAAAGTGAAGCTTATCACACATGGTTTTCCTGTATAGATGCCAAAAACCTTACACCCATAAAGTTGCATATTTCTTTTTTCCTGTTACTGAACCACAGTTGCAGTATGGTTGGTCGGTGCTGCGTGTGCCATCTGTGCAAGGCTGGTGAATACAATGGGATCAGTTCACTGGAGTAAAAATTATTTCATGCCATGAGAATTTGTTACTGTGTGAGAAAAACACCCTTTTAGCCAGAGTGGTCCAAGCTCGCAAAGGCTGGGAGATATTTTTGTGAGCCAACTTCCAATAAAAGTTTTTATTTTCTTGACCCATTTTCTTGAGCTTTAAAGGTAAATGTGACAAATACTCCTGCACTAATGCAGCACAAAAAATATAAAAAAAATAACATATATTGTGTAGGTCTCCCTCCTTTGACTTACTGTATACAAAAGCAAGAAGGGATGTAACCACTGTGACATCACCCATTGATTTGAGGGCCATTTAAAAGCCACAAGTTTTACTTTCGTCTTTCTTTTTAGGCCGGATGTGAGCATGCTTGTGTTAAATGTGACGATTACCTTGATTTTGTGAAAACAGTGAAAACAAACATTCACAAACTCAGAGATTGTGAACTGTTTAACATATAAACAGTGGTAAGAAAGTTATTTTTTTAAATAATCCCCTCATTTATTCTAGCTCGATTTGAACTAGATGTGTATTTGTACAAAAAAGAAAAAAGCTGAGGTAACTAATGGAATTTTTTGCCATTAACAAATAGTAACCCTTTTTGACCAACATTACCAGAGCAGTTATTAAGAAACTCAACATGACCCAGTCACTTGAGCAAGTTTCCACCATAAACTAATTCTGTTGTGACTTTTTTCTTTTTTAGTTGGTCTAGGTAGTCTCACCCCGAGTGCTTTGCTTGTTGTGCCCGCAAGTGTATTACCCCAATAATCTAATTTATAGCAGGGCTGCTTTTTTGTCATTTACCTAAGACACAGCCTTTGCACCACCTCCGCATTCTTCCGGCGCGTTAAATCCAGTCATATCAGACCGATATTTGACAATAGAGATGACAAACGGTCACCAAATATACAGACAGCAAATAGTTTCTTGACAGGGAACAGCCAAATACAAGGTAGCAGAGAAAGCACAGAGCAGAAGTCAGCAGTTTTTATGCATTCTGCTGTGCTGTAGCAGGGAAGAGGAGAGGTTCCTGTCAAACACATGAGGTGATCTGTCACATGCTGAGCAGGAAACAACGTCTCTCTGCTCACCATACACCACATGTATCATGGTAAGTTTGGGTCTTCAGTGTCTGGGGTATACGTGCAGATGATTTTATCTGCATGACACCTGCGTGACACACAGACAGCAAGCTGGTGGAAAAAAAGACTTTCAAGTCGAGCTCAGTACAAGAGGTTACATATCCATACGATGCTGTTTAGCCGGCACTAGCTTCTGTTAAAGTAGCTCAAATATTTATTTTACTCAGTAAAGCTGTGAAAGGTACTTGGCTCAACAATTTTCTAAAAATGTAGAGATTTTTTGACTCTGCAATACTTATATAGGGCTAAATAAACTGTAAGTAGATAGACAAGAGATAGATAGATACCCACTGAGATAGATAGAGAGGCAAATCTAAACGCAAAGCCTTTCTGGAATATTATCTGGAAGCAAGGAAACAAAAAACAACAAAAAAAGAAATCATACTTTTACAGTTTCAGTATTTATATTTATTTATTTTATATATATATATATATATATATATATATATATATATATATATATATATAAAAAAAAACACCCAGCACGCCCCTGCGGGCGGTTTATCCTTCAAGCTCGGGTCCTCTACCAGAGGCCTGGGAGCTTGAGGGTCCTGCGCAGTATCTTAGCTGTTCCCAGGACTGCGCTCTTCTGGACAGAGATCTCCGATGTTGTTCCTGGGATCTGCTGGAGCCACTCGCCTAGCTTGGGAGTCACCGCACCTAGTGCTCCGATTACCACGGGGACCACCGTTACCTTCACCCTCCACATCCTCTCGAGCTCTTCTCTGAGCCCTTGGTATTTCTCCAGCTTCTCGTGTTCCTTCTTCCTGATATTGCTGTCATTCGGAACCGCTACATCGATCACTACGGCCGTCTTCTTCTGTTTGTCTACCACCACTATGTCCGGTTGGTTAGCCACCACCATTTTGTCCGTCTGTATCTGGAAGTCCCACAGGATCTTAGCTCGGTCATTCTCCACCACCCTTGGGGGCATCTCCCATTTTGACCTCGGGACTTCCAGGTTATACTCGGCACAGATGTTCCTGTACACTATGCCGGCCACTTGGTTATGGCGTTCCATGTATGCCTTGCCTGCTAGCATCTTGCACCCTGCTGTTATGTGCTGGATTGTCTCTGGGGCATCTTTACACAGCCTGCACCTGGGGTCTTGCCTGGTGTGATAGACCCCAGCCTCTATGGATCTTGTGCTCAGAGCTTGTTCTTGTGCTGCCATGATTAGTGCCTCTGTGCTGTCTTTCAGTCCAGCTTTGTCCAGCCACTGGTAGGATTTCTGGATATCAGCCACCTCCTCTATCTGCCGGTGGTACATACCGTGCAGGGGCCTGTCCTTCCATGATGGTTCCTCGTCTCCCTCCTCTTTCTTGGGTTTCTGCTGCCTGAGGTATTCACTGAGCACTCGGTCAGTTGGGGCCATCTTCCTAATGTATTCTTGGATGTTCGTTGTCTCATCCTGGACTGTGGTGCTGACACTCACCAGTCCCCGGCCCCCTTCCTTCCGCTTAGCGTACAGCCTCAGGGTGCTGGATTTGGGGTGAAACCCTCCATGCATGGTAAGGAGCTTTCTTGTCTTTATGTCAGTGGCTTCTATCTCCTCCTTTGGCCAGCCTATTACCCCAGCAGGGTACCTGATCACGGGCAGGGCGTACGTGTTGATGGCCCGGATCTTGTTCTTACCATTCAGCTGACTCCTCAGGACTTGCCTGACCCTCTGCAGGTACTTGGTGGTTGCAGCTTTTCTAGCGGCCTCTTCATGGTTCCCATTCGCCTGTGGGATCCCCAAGTACTTGTAACTGTCCTCTATGTCTGCAATGTTGCCTTCTGGTAGTTCAATCCCCTCAGTTCTGACTACCTTCCCTCTCTTTGTTACCATCCGACTACACTTCTCCAGTCCGAACGACATTCCAATGTCATTGCTGTATAGCCTGGTAGTGTGGATCAGTGAATCGATGTCTCGTTCACTCTTGGCATACAGCTTGATGTCATCCATGTACAGGAGGTGGCTGACAACTGCTCCGTTCTGTAGTCGGTATCCGTAGCCAGTCTTGTTAATGATCTCACTGAGGGGGTTCAGGCCTATGCAGAACAGCAGTGGGGACAGAGCATCTCCTTGGTAGATCCCGCACTTGATGGTGACTTGTGCTATGGGCTTGGAGTTGGCCTCTAGTGTTGTACGCCACATCCCCATTGAGTTCCTGATGAAGGCTCTTAGGGTCCCATTGATCTTGTACAATTCTAGGCATTCCAGTATCCAGCTGTGGGGCATTGAGTCATAGGCCTTCTTGTAATCAATCCAGGCAGTGCACAGGTTGGTCAGTCTGGTCTTGCAGTCTCGGCTGATTGTTCTGTCTACCAGTAGCTGGTGTTTTGCGCCTCTGGTATTCTTGCCAATTCCTTTCTGTGTCCCGCTTATGTATTGACCCATGTGCCTGTTCATCTTAGCCGATATGATGCCTGACAGGAGCTTCCATGTAGTACTGAGGCAGGTTATTGGTCGGTAGTTGGAGGGGACCGGTCCCTTCTTGGGGTCCTTGGGGATCAGGACCGTCCGGCCTTCAGTTAGCCATTCCGGGTGTCTCTCGTTAACTAGCAGCTGGTTCATTTGTGCTGCCAGACGCTCGTGGAGTGCAGTCAGCTTCTTCAGCCAGTAGGCGTGAACCATGTCGGGCCCTGGTGCTGTCCAACTCTTCATACTGGAGACCCTTTCTTGGATATCTGCCACTGTGATGGTTACTGGACCCTGTTCAGGGAGGTCTCTGTGGTCAGCCCTCAGATCCTCTAGCCACTGAGCATTGCCGTTATGGGTTGCATCCTTCTCCCATATGCTCTTCCAGTATTGCTCCGTCTCCAGCCTTGGTGGTGCTGTTCTCTTATTGTTCCCTTGCCACTGAGAGTACACCTTTGCTGGTTCTGTGGAGAACAGCTGGTTTATTCTCCTGCCTTCTATCTCTCTGGTGTACCTCCTCAAGCGGCTGGCCAAGGCTGTGAGTCTTTGCTTGGCAGTTTCCAAGGCCTCAGGTATGGACAGCTTGCTGTATTTCTTAGGCACCTTATTTGTCGCACCTTTCTGCAACTCCGTTAGTTGGCTAACCTCCCTCCGTGCTACTTTGATCTTGCCCTCTAGCCTCCTTCTCCATGGAGGGTACTGCCCCTTGTCGCTGTTCAACTTGTAGCCAAGCATCTCACTGATCACTGTTGCCGTATTGTAGATCAGCTTGTTAGTGTCGGTAATCGTGGTTGTAGGTATTGCCCGTAGTGCTGCATTAACATCATCTAGCAGACCTTCTGAGGGAACTTCACGTAATCTTGGTAACCGGCTACGCGGGATCCAGGTTTCAAGCTTGGCCATGATCCTATTTTTCAGGTCAGTTCCTCTCGCACTCAACGATCCTTCTCCTATCGCACTTGGGGCTATGTACCCAATCTCGGGTGGGGGTGATGATATCTCCCCCCTGACCTGGCGTCCTGACTCCTCCTTGCCGTAGCATTTGTGTTGTACCTCGTCAATCTCTAGCTGTGAGAGCAGTCCCTTCTTTCGAATGTTGGAACACTGAGCTACTAGTTGTTTCGCCGTCATTGTGGATGTTGGGTATCGAAGAATCCATAGGTCCCTCATCCTATTCATGTAGCCCCTTCCGCCGGGGTTACTTGCATAGTAGCATTCCAACAACGCCCTGTTTTCGTTTTTCGTTATTTATACAGCGCCAAATCACAACAATAGTCGCCTCCAGGCGCTTTATATTGTAAGGTAGACAATATACATATAGAGAAAAACCCAACAATCAAATGACTCCCTATGAGCAAGCACTTTGGTGACAGGTGGGAAGGAAAAACTCCCTTTTAACAGGAAGAAATCTCCGGCAGAACCAGGCTCAGGGAGGGGCGGCCATCTGCCACAACCGGCTGGGAAGAGAGAAGGACGACAGGATATTTCAGATCATTAAACAAATGTTAGTATTAGATAAATATGGTAAATGGCCTGTATTTGTATAGTGCTTTACTTAGTCCCTAGGGACCCCAAAGCGCTTTACACTACATTCAGTCATCCACCCATTCACACACACATTCACACACACATTCACACACTGGTGATGGCAAGTTAGCCATCACCAGTGTGTGAATGGCTAACGTGATGTAAAACACCAGTGTTTTACATCACTGTGGAGAAATTTGGGCCACTATTCTCTGAGGAATTGTTTTAATTCTGCCACACTGGATGATTTTTCGACCACAACTGGGCTGTTTAAGGTCATGTCAAAGACTTTGACTAGACCACTCCAAAAGCCTTATTTGTTTTACTTTTATTTTTTCCATTCCAAGGTGGAGATGTTGATGTGCTTGAGCTCCAGGACACAAACTGGTCTCACATTCTTCTTCAGGATTTTCTGGTGGAGAGCAGAATTCATGGCTCCATTAATTGTATCAGGTTGTCCAGGTCCGGAGGCAGCAAAGCAGCCAAACACCAACACACTATCACCACCATGTTTGGCTGTTAGCATGATGTAGCAGGACTGAGACCTTGATTCTGACTGAGGAAGGTGAGGCCAAGTGTTCTGGGTTCTTTTTCTAACCTGATGAGTCTGCAGACAAGTTATTTAAGTGATTTCTTAATTGTTTTGTTTTAGATGGATGTTTTACTTTTGATTTCAACCTTCTGAATGGTTCCCCAGGGAAATCATGTTTGGCAGGAATTCATTAAAATGTTGAAATGGCAGAGATCCAGTATTTTATTGGCTGAACTTTGGATCATTAATCACAAGCATTAATTATTTATAAAATATTTGTTATATATATATATTGGTTATTAGATATTAGTGTGTTTTATTAACAGCTAAAATACACACAAAGCTTTTTTGAGAATGTATACGGTGTGGTCACATATGCCATAAGGGTGTGTTTGTTATAAGTAGGCTAACTTTGTATTCGTGGTTGAAACAGGTCCCCCACCTCTGTGTGTTCTGTCTCATCAGGCCATTTAAACTTGTTTGCGGTGTGCCGTTTAAAGGGCCATGTGATGTCACCACAGATAAGGCGCTGTAGTGTCGGGGAAATTCTAGCACTCTCCTGATTGGCTGAGCAGCAACTTGTTTTTTTTTAATAAATGCGCTTGACGACAGTGTAGCCAATGAGAGGAGAGTGGCTGAGAACCTGATGTTCCAGCTGTCTGTGTCCTTACACACACACACAAGCTGTTTGTGTTTCACTTCCCCTTTGTTGCTGGTCTGATGCTGAAAGTTATGTTTGCTTCGTGAACTTAAAAGTAAAAGCATGAAATCGTTTACTTGAAACTGCTGCTTTCCCAGATACATTTCTGCGCCTTTAAAGGGCACTAGATTTATACAGGAAGTCATTGAAATGAAATGAATCTACATGCTGACATAATAACAAACAATAACATGTACGTGCACAGAAGGCCTCTAATGTAAAGTGTTTTTGCTTTTTTTTGTTGCTAATGTCGAATGAGGTTTTCAGAAAAATAAGTTCAGAACTCTTTTTGCAAATGTTGCATCCAGCAGCAAAGAGGCCAAAGGTCAGCGCTGTTTTTGTTGCTCACTGCTGCAAGCGTCACTAGAAGGAATTTCTGATTCATTGCTTCATGTCTTAAGCAGTTAAGATTTGCTAACCTCTGCAAAGTCAACACAGCCATTAGTTTTCTTTTGGACTTAACTGTGCATGTGGATAGTATTATAGATGTGCATCGTGTCCAACGGGAGAGCATTGTCACTGCATTCACATTTAAACAAACAACTTTCCATGTGCAAAGTCTAAACAGAAGTGATGGTTAGAATGTAAACAAGCAAAACAACACACACACACACACACACACACACACACACACACGCCCAAGTACATATACACATACAAGTCAGGGAAAGCAAATACATGCAGGAAGGCATCCCACGCCAAAAGAGAACACTCGCACCCACGTGCCTTGTCACATGGTTCGACACACACATCCTCCACATGTTATTACAATTAAATGTCTACAGCCTCACCGCAGCTGGAGCTGCACACAGGAAGCTGAATGCATGTTTGCGCGTGCAGGCGTGTGTGAATGCATGCATGCATTCATGTGAGTGTGCGGAGTGCACGCTTAATATTTGCAAAACAGTTGCCTGCTGTTTGTTGTTGCCGTGCTGATGCAAATTGTTAATTTGACATGTAATTCGTATGCTCGTGCACATCTTCTGCTGAAGTAGATTTCTGTGCTTTTATGTCGGTGCACACTTCTGCGCACATCTGCTTTGCTTATATTGGGAAGTTTGCAAATAATAAAAAAAAGAACAGAGACAGAAATTTGTCCATGACGGCTCAAATGTTTGCATAAGAGTGCGATCGCAGGAAGATCAGAGTTCAACGTGACTCCTCCTCTCCTCCTGAGTGTGAACAAACTGTACTGCACTGTACTTTCAGATCTGATCATAAAGCAGTTGTATTTGTATGTACTGTGCAGCGTTGTGTGTGTGTGTGCTGGAGTGTGTATCTTCCAGATTGGGGAAAGGAAATTATTGCTGAGAACAAATATTTATGGTCATACACATTGAAAGGGAAATAAATGACTGCTTCTTGTTTTTTTAATGCACATTTTATCCATTATTCTTTCACTAATCAGGAAAATATCGTACAGGGATTCATATTTTTTAATATATTTTCTATGCCATGATAAGGTTCTTTAATCATGAATGCCAGTCCTGGTGTTAGCTAGTCGGTAGTGCGGTCTGCAAAATGCTAAGATGCTATCAAATGTCACATGAATCAAAATTCAAAATACAAATTAAAGCATTCGATCTCGTAATATGATCATGACCAGTGATGTACCTGGATTGGTTTTGTCTCCTCATACATTTGCACTTTTTGGCTTTTTTTTTTTATTCTAAACTTTGTTATCCTTTATCACATGCTTCATCCTTGTGCATCAGGTGTATCGCTGTTCATCAGAGTGTCGAAGTGAAACAGCCTTTTGTTTACAGGATGTTGACTTAACTAATCCATCTCCCTAAAGTTTAGCTGCTGGGTACAGTGTGTTCTCTCTCTGTGTCACAAAGTCTGCCTTCATTCCTCCATCCATCGAGGCCATCCTGCCTTACTTTTCAGTTGCTAGTTTACCTGAGTTAGGATCAGATATGACACAATAGGCCTTCTGTGTCCCAGGCATTCTCACGCTTCACTGGTTTCAGGAACAGGTAGCCCTTGTCGTCCCTCAGCTAAACTCATATTATCACCTACCAAGTTGGACTACTATCACAAAACAAGATGCAGGCCAACAAAAACATCTAACCCGGTCCTTTATTCTCATTGGTTTTCCTCCATCATCTAGGCCTTTATCTTAATTTCTGCTTCTCTTTTCGTGCTTTTGTGTCTTCCACCACTATTATCTCAACATGTATTTGCCTTTGTAGTCAATTGCAATGTTGCGTCACCAAAAACGTCTTTAAAGTGTTAAAACACACACATTTTACAAACAGATCAAATGTTTAAACTAATAAATGTATCAGTTAAAAGGAAGAAATGGAACCAAATGTTTTTTTAAAAAAAAAATTTTTTACAACAGTCTGTAAACATCTGAGGAAACCTGTATGTTCTTTTTTATATTTTTCATTTTTATGATGCTTCAACTGTTTGCAGAAGCTGAAAGGTCTGAGCAGGTCAGTTCCGTCCATTTTAAATTAGCTTTGACCCAGAAGAGATGACAGTGTTTTTGCATCATGTTTAATTATTCCTTCTTGTCGCACGATGGAGCTTTAACCTGTATTTTTGGATGGTATGGTGAACTATGTTCATGGACAATGAATGTGTTCATGAGTGGATTGTAGCCTCCAGATTCTCTGAACATTTTAATGATATTATGTAGTGTAGATGATGAGATGTTTAATGTCTTTGCAATTTTACTCTGAGAAGCATTATTCTGAACATTTTCCACAGTTTGTAGTAAGTTCATCTTAAATGCTCTTTTTTCACACAATGCAGCCAATTAATCTAATTAGTTGTAAATTTTCCCTTAACAATGAACGTTTCCAGGATTTTCTTGCCACAGTCCCAACTCTTTCGACACGCGTTTTCTAAATGTTTTTATGTTCTATTGTGATTAAAATATGGCTTTATGAGATTTCATTCTGTTTTTATTTATATTTCTCACAACACTACTTTTTCCAAATGGGGTTGTACATAATCCACAGTAGCTAATTTCAAGTGTTTCCAGTGTTTCAGTGTCATTCTAATGCTCGAAACACTCACTTGGACTTTTGATGGTCATCTTCTCAGTGTTGTGTGTTTATGTGACCTGGACGAGGGATTAAAACAGCTGAGCGACCTTCAGACGCTCCAGCTGGGTTTTTGGCAGCAGTAGAAGAGAGGAACAAAGAGGAGAAGGAGGAGATAATGGGGTCTCCCATGGGGTTCTGGTGGGTGGATGTCAGGGGTACATCAGGGGTGGAATTTGCTTTCCCAGTTCTGTTTCCACAAAACATTCCCCACTGAGTTTCTCCTTTCCAGAGGGAAAGATCCAGATTGCCAAGCTCACAGTTGTGCTGTGGTGTTATTTTACAGGGTTTTTTTTAAGTATAGCTAATACACCTATGCAGTCAGCTGATGCAACTTGACAGTAATAACTGTTGTCTGGCTGAAGTTAAAGGGGAACTCCATTTAACAGCAGTTATGTAGTTGCCAAGCTGCTTCCTGAATTATCGGGAAAATCCTTCGTGCTCTGTATCTCTAACACTGGTTTCACACTGCTGTCAGACTTTTCCTTCCTTATCTGCCTGGCACCCTGTGATGTTCGTTATTCCTTTAAAAAGACACTGATGCTTTTGCATGTTGGGAAGTTTAAACTGAAAAAGAAACCAAACTCTGAGCAACCTAAAACTATTCTATGCACGCAGTATTAATTCTTATCAACAATACGGGGAAAGCCTGGGACTAAATGATAACAGGTAATAATGCATTACTGGTAAGGCGCATGCAAACGGGAGGCAGAAATAGCCTAACCTTCTGTTTAAGTGTCATGTTGAAGGTGTTATCGTTTAGGGACATTCAAAATGAAACTAACTGCTAGTAAGGGAAACAGTGTTCGAACAGAGAGCATGGCACCAGGTGCCAAGTGTCCCTTTATTAACACATAAGAAACACCTGTTCAAAAGCTCTTTAAAGCAAATATCTAATCGGCCAATCACATGGCAGGTGCAGTTAGGCATGTAGACATGGTCAGGACTGAGTGCTGAGGTTCAAACTGAGCATCAGAATGGGGATGAAAGGTGATTCAAGAGACTTTGAACATGGCATGTTTCATACATGGGTTGGTCTGATTATTTCAGAAACTGCTGATCTAGTGAGATTCTCACTCACACAACTCTTTGTATGGTTTACAGAGAATCGTCGAAAATTTCTCAACAGGAGAATGATCGCACAGCAGAAACTCAAATAACCACTTTTTACAACCAGCGTGTGCAGAAGAGCATCTCTGAATGTACGTCATTTAAAACATTGAAGCAGACTGGCTACAGCAGCAGAAGACCACACTGGGTGGCGCTTCAGTCAGCTAACAGAGTGACCTCTGCACTCTGTCATTTTACATCAAATTATTAATCAAGAAAATGCCTCAATAATATAAGTTACATTTACAGTGTGGTGGGAAAAGCAAGTCTTCGTTAACACTATTTAAAAAGGTTCACAACTAACGAAGGCGGGATAAATGTTTTTATCCTTTACAAAGTAAGAACTGTAATCGTAAGAAAGCAACAAAACAGGGTCACTGGGTTCAAATTAACTCAGCTAAGAAGAATGTGTTGTCGACTGTTTGACGGGAAGCTGACAGACTGTCTGACCGGTTTGAAAGAAGAAAACATTGACGATTAGAGACAGAGATGTACTGAAATACAGCCGTGACAGCCTCCCTCTTCGCACGTTCAGTCCTCCCCTATGAACCTGCGATCCACCTCATGTTTTTGTGAAAGACGACTCCCTGCTCACCAACACCTGGGCTTTAAAAGCAGGCGCACTGCCAATAGAAGGAGAAAAACAAACCAGACAGGTTTCAGCTTTCCCTTCGGTGAAAAACAAACGGTGAGAGAAGCGAGTGGGAAGAAGGAACCGAGAAAGAGAGAGAGAGGTGAGGTTGTTTGGCCTCTGTTTCATCCTTCCAAGCTCACCATATGAGAGCTATTTTACTGCCCTTTGACAAGGGACCAGCAGGATTTCCCCTGAAGTAGCAGTTTACTGTAAGCTTGTGGGTGTGGGGGGTGGAGATAGGTCTGTTTGTTAGGGTAGACCGCTCAAAGTTCTGTGAAAAAGTATTAGTCCAATTGGGTGGGAGGTTGTGTACTAGTAGCAAAGAGGTCACAATTCCACAAAATCTCATTTATACTCCAAAAGTCTTCTGTGGCAGTCAACGAAATAATGAGTTCAACAGATGCTAGGTGGAAAAAACTAGGCTCTAAAAGCCATAACATTTCATTTTGTGTTTGTTTTTTAAAGATCTAATTATTTCAAGCAATTACAGCAAAATAATCAAACAAATAAATGAAAAATGGAGAGAATTTTTGTTCTGGGTATTTTTTTTCTCTTGTTTTTCTTCTTCTTTGCTGCTTTTTTTGTTTTGGTCTTCATAAAAATGCAGCTGCTTCTTTTGGTGCATTAACTGGACAGGGTTTTAAAAGAGAAACAGACAACAACAAAATGAATACATCCTCTGTGCCATCACACGGTCTGAAATTTCTCCATTGGTTTCTTAGAAAACCGGTCTGTGCGTGTCTGTGCAAACCTCTGGCACTGCATCCTCTCCAGGGCATGAGCGGAATAAAAACACTGCGATCCTCCAATCGTGACATATCTCAGAGTTACAGCGATAAAGTGGGTAAACACATCTTGACTGACATGCTTAGACTTCTATTTGGAGTAAATGCATGCCTGCGTTTTTATAATTCAATTCCATCTCATTTACACGGCAGCTACAGTGAACTCAAGGCTCTTTATATTGTAAGGTAAAGACCCTACAGTACTATGAGCAAGCACTTGGTAATAGTGGGAAAGAAAATCTCCCCTTTAACAGGAAGGAACTCTGGCAGAATCAGGCTCAGGAAGGAGCAGCCATCTGCAGTGATCGGTTCAGGGTGAGGAGAGGGAGACGGGACGAAAGTCAAACAGGACGAAAGCTGTCTTTTCTCTGCCAGCAGTGCTTTCAGGATCAGAATCAGAATACTTTATTAAAGGAAATTATGTGGGTTACAGTTCCAGTACAGTCCCGGGCATTGCACAAATCCCTTTACCTCATAGTGCAGCACTGCACGAACCAGCTGACCATTCTTTATCCCTTATCTCCATGTTATCAGGTTCAGAAGTGTAAAAAGTTTTAGTTTCCCTTTTAATTTGCAAGAACAGCAGCAGTGAAAGGGCTGAATCAGAAGGAGCACTTTGATTACAAGCAGTAAAATTAAAGTGTCTGTCATGTTTATGTAATTTTTTTATAATGACTGTCTTGATGATTGCTGGTTTTAGGTTTTTTTTTTTAATATATATATTTCACACAATAGTTACAAGAATTTGTGAAGGTGAAGGAACGGAGGTCAACACTGATAACTGTCCAGTGGTGAAGTTGGCTCCACGTGATAGTTCTCAGATGCTGAACCTGATTTCTCCTTAATGGAAAATAAATAGTTACACAGCTCTTCTAACCTTCTCATGCTCTACTCTTATTTGTGCTTTTCAATCCCACATTACTAATGTAAACAGACACACAGTAACATGTTGCAAATTGTTCGTGCAAAGACTGGAAGAATGGTATGAATAACATCATCTGGGATTCATTTTAAGTTTGTTTTTTTCGTGGGAAGCGCTCACTAAATCTTTGTGTTGGTATGAGAAATACAACATCATTCTTGTCATCAGTCTCCTCCGTCCTGCCAGTGTTTTGATGAATTGAGCAGAACCTCATGTTTGGTTTCACATCTGGACTGATGTGTTGTAAATGTGAGATAAACATACCAGCAGGTTGAGCTGTACATATGTGATGCCTTTCAGTGACTGAAGTCATCCACGTCACAGATTTTTACACGTCATTATTACTATTTTTAACGAACATTATCAATTACAAACATGTTAACACTCGGTTTGGCTTTCTCTCTATTTGGTGAGGGTTAGGCACACAGTATGAAAGATGGACACAGTTACTATGTTGACTTCTGAAGTTCCATTTTGAAACTCGGAGATGAGTGTTTGTGTTGTCATGGTAGCAAAAAAAAATCATGTATGATTAGGGGCTAGTCTGCTCATTGGCTAACGACTTGTGATTGATAAGTTGTTAGCCAATGAGCATGCAGTCTCAAATATTAATCTGCCGCAAAAAATCTACCATGTTGAAACATAGGATGAAATAGATTTAAGTCAGGGGTTAAGTCAGAATCCATTTTCCCATAGACTTCTATAGAAGCAGATGCCTTCTTGCAATCTGGTGGCCATCAGATCCTGTTCAGATAATGTTTAAAGCACATCCACACTGGCTTCTTTCCAACCTAGAAGCTACAGCCATGCTTTATACTGTTTGTGGTTAGGCATTAAAAGTGAATAGCTTAGAAAAATATCATGATTTAGGTTAAAATATACACGAGTGGCCACATTTTTCAAAAAGTGTTAAAAAATGTCACTACTTTTGCTACAGAAAAAATGTGGTTATAATGTTGCATATATTTTCTAGTGAAGTGCATTGTTTAGAAATAAGTGTTCGCTGACATGAAAAATCTCAAGTCAGGTCATGACTGGTCCATGACGTGCCATGAGACGATACGCGACACTGACCCACTATTATCTCATCAACGAGATGTGGTAAGTTCAATATTCATTTACCTCTCTTTTTGGTCTCTTCTACGGAGTGACAAAAGTATTCCACCTTTTTAATGAATTCATGACATATTTAATAAATTATTTAATTATGTATTTGGTTGACTCATTTTGGCACTCATGACCCTCCGTATTCCACCAGCTCTGGCTTGGTTTATCTGGCTTTCTTTGCTTTAAAATGTAAAATAAGCCAGAGACAGTCCACAACAATCAAAGCATTGCTTCATGATGTTCAGAAATGCTCAAAAAGCCTATACTGCTGGGTTTAAGGTATTGTTTGACATCCTCTCAGTTTCTGGGTGTGCATTTCTCAAGTAGCACTTAACACAGCTAAGGCTGAAGGGAGTGTCTTGGTTTCGAGTGTATTTGTTCATAAGCCAAAGCATAAATCAAATTAAATCAAGTTCAACTCTGATATGGTAGTGCAATAAAAAAAAATCAAAATTATGATTTATCGTCACCCACTCACTTTTCACTGAAATCCAAACCTCAATTAAAAGTCTCTTTAAGTATTTCTCTGACCTTGAGGAAGTATTAACAGTGCGATATGAAAAGAAATGAAAGACAACTGGTGATAAGATCATTCTGTCAACGCTGCTTTATAACAAACAAGTTAAAAGAGACGAGGTAAAGTTGCTAAAGCATGGCTTTACTTCCTCTTCAGATGCTGTGGTTTTGGAACAAAATGTACAGCTTTCATCCTCCTAAACTCTTATGTACTGTAGGTGAGAGTGAAAGTCAGCTCGCAGCTCTGTGTTCTGTTCACTAAACCACTAAAAATAGCTCTTGTGGTTTGGAAATGATAAGACACACAGGACATATTTGACTTCAGGCATTAAAAGTAGTAGAGAGCCCTTTTAAATTGTCTGCTTTCTTTATCTGTCTGTGTGTCATCTGTTTAAATGTTGCACATCATTCAACTTTATAGCTTTCCACAGCTGAGATTATAACCTGCACGCCTCAAACAAGGCGGAAAGCACCTGAGATAGCGTAAAAAATCTAAAATCCAAGGTCAGTGAAAATAGCTTAATGGATTCTGTGTCCTGTACAGCATAGTTATATAACTAGTGAAACACATGCAGCTAAATTAAGCTTCCACCAAAAAGGTACAAAGGGCAGAACACCGTGACAATAAAATGCTATGTGGCTTTTAAATAATGTGCACACGTGTGTGATCTTTGTAGCCATAAAAACCTGACATGTTTAAACAGCATTACAACTATAGTGGCACACACAGATGTGTCGTAACTGAAAACACTTTCTCCATCCAGCAGCACTTCTATCAGGTCACGTTGTCTGCTCCTTTGACCTCCATGAGCTTCAGTGTCACATGACTAAGTTTCTAATGAACAGGATGCAGGAATGGGTTTGCATCCAGTGGGTTTATCTCTTACTAGAAGAATCAAGTTTTTTTAGCTCCTCTTTGTTATACTTTTACATGTTTCTTTCATAACCTCTGTCTTCTAGATACTTGCACAGTACTTGCATTTCATGCCTAACCCCTCTGCAGATTGGTTCCAGTGGTAATGGTTTGCACATTTTTGTGCTGCATGAGTGTTTAAGGAAGAGGGTGAGTTTGCTGATGGGCGTACAAAACCAGACATAGACACACTGTTTGTGGTTTGATTACAGCAGCAAAAGCACTAAAGTAAACGTTAGAGAAAGTTTATAGTTACTTATAACTGTTTATGTGCTTAAATATTTGACCAATGGTTTTTCTCTAACCTCAGCCTCGAGCTAAACATAACCATCCATCCATTTATTTATCTGCTTGTCCAGTTAAGGGTCGTAGGGTGCCTGGAGTCAACCCAGCTGTCATAGCGGATACACCCTGGACAGGTCACCAGTCTATCGCTAACATAGAGACAGAAAGGCATTCACACTCACACCTAAAACCAGTTTAGAATCTCCTCTTAATCGCACAAGGTCAGGTTAAACATGACAATAAAAATGCTAATCACATTTTGTTGCTCCAAGCCACTAGATCAAATTAATGGCATTGTGTTATCGGTCAACACTTGTGGAAGCAAAAGAAGCACTTATGTGTACGTGGCTTTTTTTACTTTGTAACTTGAAAATTTACACTCACTTAGATTTATTTTTATCATACAGATGAATTGAACTTCCTTGCATTAAATGTGTGCCTTTAAAGTCTGAGTCAGATTTAAAATGCTACGCAGTGAGCAAAAGTCACCTTTATGCTACATTTCATGAATCCGTCTTCAAACAAGAGCTGAGCTCAAATAAGAAATTTTTTGTTGATATGTGAAACACATAGGCCTACTGTGTAAACCTCATGGCGTGTCTGCACACTGAACTTACACAGCTTCTTTGCAGTGACTTGGCTAGTAGGTTATTTATATGGTGGCTCAGAACAGAGCATAAATCAGCTTTTTTCCCGAAATATTCCAAATTACAGATTTTTACAGATACTAAAATGTGTTAATAGACCTCTCTGCATTGAATCACACTTGTTATTAATCTCTGGCTCTCTTCCACAGCATGTCTTTTAACGTGTCTTCCTTCTATCACCCTTACCAGTCGCAGCAGATGGCCCCGCCCCTCCCTGAGCCTGGTTCTGCTGGTGGTTTCTTCCTGTTAAAAGGGAGTTTTTCCTTCCCACTGTCACTAAAGTGCTTGTTCATAGGGAGTCATATGATTGTTGGCTGTTTCTCTGTATGTATTATTGTAGGGTCTATCTTACAATAAAAAAGCCCTTTGAGGAGACTTTTGATGTGATTTGGCGCTGTATAAATAAAATAGAATTGAATTGAACTGAAATATCTTCAATATCTGTAAAAGTGTAAAAGCCACTTCATTAATTACACTCTGCTAGTACTTGGTTAGACCAACTTTTGTCTTCACATCTGCTTTAATTCTAATAGATTTAACACAATGCTCAAGGATTGTGGTTCATATTGACATGACAGCATCGCACAGTTGCTGCAGATTTGTCACCTAAACATCCATGACGTGACTCTGCTGTCCCACCACATCCCAGAAGGGCTCTACTGGACTGAGATCTAAAGGCCATGGAGTCTATTTGAGTATAATGAACTCACTGTTATGTTCAAGAAAACTGTCTGAGATTATTTGAGCTTTGTGACGTGATGCATTATTCTGCTGGAAGCAGCCATCAGAAGAAGGTTGCTCTGTGTGAGTGCACTAAAGGGATTGACGTGGTCAGTAATAATATTCAGGTCTAGGCTGTGGGGTTTAAATAAAGTCTAAAGTGTGCCAAAAAATATCCCACACATCAAGACCACAGACATGAACTGTTGAGGTGAACTGATACAAGGCAGGTAGGATCCACATTTTCATGGTGTTTATGCCAAATACTGACCCTACCCTCCAAATGAACAGTGATGGGAAACGCAGCATCAAAAAGAGCAGATTCGGACCAAAACCTGAGCTATAAATGTTTCTCAAGGACTCAACGGAGCGCTGGTTATTTACTTTCCCTGTAAAGATTTTTAAAACAAGTCAGAATTTAAACCGTCAACTTTCGTCACAGTTCCTGGAAATATGTTTTCTTGTGGGAAAGGAAATATTAAAGAGGCACTGGGGAGGGATGTGTATCATCATTTGGGATTCATCTGTAGTGTCAAAACCAAAGATCAGTTTAGCATGTTTACAAATATTTTTGACCATTTCTTAAGATGGAGACTCACGTGTATCTACGTGTGTGTGTTAATCACAAAATACATTTCCCTTCAGTCTTATTTATGCAGCATTAAACCACATTGCATGTTATTCTCAAGGCACTTTACATAAGCAGAAACTCCCAACAGTCCAATATATAATAACACAGAAAGGAAAATACTTTAACAGACAGAACCAGACAGGATGGGTGGCCATCAGTTAAAACAGCTGAGCTGAGACTAGAAGGCATAATTACAGCTTACATAAGGAAAATGTAGACATTCCTCAACTGTCTCCACCATAATCCTCATGGACCATCTCAAATAATAAATCAAAATCTAATCTAATATATTTAATTTACTTGAAGTTGAATTGTTTGTTGTATCACTTATTTATCACATTTCCAGTTAAACTTTCCCTGATTTTCATGATTTATAAGATCATCATTTTGGCAGCTGCTGTATACACCATGTAGTGTACGGATAATGTGTCCTCTTGGGCTGTAATATGTAAATATTTTTGTAGTCTGCAATTAATGATGCGAAAATGTAGCCAGTAGGCGACCTGTCATGGGTCTGTGTCTGTGGCCCTGTGCTAGCTGGGACAGGCTCCACCCACACCTCAACGACCCTGAACTGGAAGAAATTGGATGGATGGAAAAATATTCTTAAATCTCCAAACTTGACATGAGTCCATGTTTGTCTCATCATCTTTATCTTATTGAAAGTGACAACAGCTCTGTTTATCTGACGGCTCTTCCCTCTTGATTAGCCTTTGTTTACTTACCCATAAAGCCTGACGTCAGAACCCAGGATAGTCCTTCCTCTCGAGGGACAGCCACACTGATGAACTGTGAGAAGCTGACACGATTAAAAACATACTATAATATCATTTCTGTGTTTGTTTTTCTGGATTTTTATAACATAAATAACATTATAAACTGTAATTAAGACGAACAAAACTTAGGCCTGTGGGACACAAAAGCAAAGGGGGAGATCTGAGAGGCAGCCAAAGAAGTACTTGTGTGCATGTTCACAGCGAAAAAATATTTATGGCAAAACAGAGAAAGATGACTAGGCCTCAGTTGTCTAGGTAATACATTATTTTTGCAGTATATAAGCAATAAACAAATGTTTATTACAGTATAATCTAGGTGTAGCTGAACATTTTTATTAACAGCTACTTCTCTTATTTATTTATAGTTCACATTATTGCTGCTTTTCATTCTTTTGCAGATGTAATGCTGAAGCTACATTTGCCTTGTGTTCACACACAGCAGATGTTTAAGCTCTCTTTCCTCTTTCCATGAGCCAGAGAGGCATAAAAGTGCACCAGCAAAGCACTGAAAGCATGGATAATGTGCATTCTGGGGTCAGACACCAGCTTTAATTGTTACCCTTTTATTTTTCCCAGGGAAGTGGGCTGAAGCTATACAAACTCACACAGAGGGCGGATAGTGCCGAACATTAACTGAACACAATTGATGGAAACAGTAAAGATTCAGAATTGCTGCCTAGTTCCCTAAATGTACCACACCGAGCCTACAGAAAAATGACTAACACTATTTACTAAACAAGAAAAAATAGTTTAAAAAAATTGGCCATGAAACGTGTTTGTGATGCAAAATGTTTTCTAATTTGATGCTATTTATGTCTCAAACAGCATCAAATGTGGCTTTTATGCACACATTTATCACAGCTATACTCTCACCCATCAGGATGTTACCCTGATACTTAAATGCCTTTGCTCATATATTATTTTTAACATTACATTTTCTAGCTTGCTTATATAATTGGGAATGAGTAAACAGAAGTGACTCTGAATCAATAATCTCACTGACCTAATGACCTAAAGCAAATAATGTGGCCAATAAACAATGAAGCAGTTCTGTTTCTACACACTCACTCAAAATTGTTTCTAATGTTTTGCTTTTCTCCCCATCAGCTCTTGTTGACCACAGAAAGGTCAGCTTAACATCGACCCCTAAAGTGTCAACCAACCACAGCCTGCCTCCTTCCCCTGCAGGGAGTTACACCTCCTCTCAGCAGATCAAATCTCTCCAAACAAGGAATCTCTCCAAACAAGGAATCTCTCCTGGCGCTCCAACAATAAGTCCGAGACAGGGCAAACCAAATTACTCCCACAATAACATTTACTTCTCAGGCATTTGAAACCTTTATCCAGCTATTGGCTCCGTGCAGCAGTACACGTTCTACTGCAAAGCATCACAACAGGAAACGAGAAGTAATGAGGTCAAGAGTTAGAAAGATAGTGACCTGGTAAAACTAATGACAAAAGACAAAGCATTGTGGTAATTAGTGAACGGACAGCAGAGGAGAAAAACAAAAGAAAACATAATCAACAAAACTAATCTTTTAAACCTCCCTTAAAAGTTACTTGTAAACTGTGGAACTCATTTTTACTGCCTCAAAAACAGTTGAATTATTTACTAATCATATTTTAGAAAAGTATTTTCATTAAATGTATTTGAAAGAGCCAATCATGCCATGAAGTATTGACAATCAAGGCAATCCATCCATTCTCTTCTGCTTTTCCTTTTCATGAGGGGGGGCTTGAGCCTATCCCAGCTGTCGTAGGCACTCAGGAAGGATACACCGGGACAGTCTGTTGCAGGGCTAACACATAAAGGCAGACAACCACTCACACCCATAATGAGCTGCCAGTTACCCTAATAACCCCACTAAGTGCATGTCTTTGAAATTTGGGAGTACCCAGAAACCCACATGCAAACTCCACACAGAAAGACCCTGGGCCAACATTGGAATTGAACTCAGGACCTATTTGCTGTGAGGCAGCAGTGCTAACCTCCATGCTGCAGAAGCAAAGTGAACGCATTGAGTGATACTATATGAGGCTGATTTAAACAGCTGCAGCTGTTGGACGTTAAAATATTTTAATTACTTTGAGTAGCAATACAATTTTTACATACTGCTCATTGTCTAAATTTATCACTGATTGATAGAGATAATAAAGAGAAAACAGAGGAAAACCCCAACAGTGACTCCCTATGAGCAAGTGGTTTGGCGAAGGTGAGAAGGAAAATCTCCCTTTTAACAGGAAGAAACCTCCAGCAGAACCAGGCCATCTGCCACGACCGGTTGGGGGTAAGTAGTTGAAGACAGGACAAAGACATGCTTTGGATGAAAGTTAAAAAGACTTCTTATTCCTAATCTTGTGGCAGCTGAACTTAATCCTTGTTTTAGAGAAGAGGGATGATTACCTGCCATATTTACCTTAGCTTGAAAGTATTCAAATGATTGATGCCAAGATACTTCTGATCTCTTCTTGGAGAATAGTCCTGACCCTACAGAGCTGTCCAAACAACAGCCTCAGGGCCACCTTCATCAAATAAACCACTTGCATTTTATTTGCATGTTATCTGCTGTCCTGACTACGGGGGCTGGGGAAACCGGTTTTATATCCACATTAACTTGAATGCACATAAAGTTATGTCCTACATTGCTTCCACCAGTGCACACGAGAGGTTGTTTTATGGCTTCGCTTAAGTGTCGACAGCTGTTTAGTTTTCAGTTTTTGTTTTTGCATGCATGGCTTTCATATTTTCTGTTTGCAGCATCCTGTTTTACTGCATGGATAGCTTTCACGCCTTTCCTCAACCTTCCTTTTGGTGTCGTCATCGATCTATACATCTGGAAATGCGTCCTATATGTGATCAGCTCAACAGAAACTTTAAGTACTTACTATATTCATACTAGAAGAAATAATATGCACCCAGGAAGTGTGTATTGTGGTTCCATCTCTGAATAGAAACTTGAACTGTGAAGAAGTACATCACTTTTGTTTTTAGGACCTTAAATCCACTTGAACCCTTTAACAAATGTTCTTGTTTTTGTGCCGTGTTCAACAGCAGACACGGGCTAAAGTCACATGGGGTCTAATTTCAGTTCATAATCTTTTATTCACATGACCGAGCTGACAGTTATGTTAAAAACAACCTCTTCCCTCTGGTGTAAACTAGTTTAAATGCTTTGTTCAGTGTCTCAGCTGCACGGTATCAGAAGATTTGATTTACTTTGATAGAATTAAACTATTCAGTTGTGTTTATGTATAATCCTTCATATCAAATTGTCCAGGAAGAAAAACCCTCAACTGGATTCAGCCTTAAATATTTCAAATAAATGCTGTGTACGTTTGAACCCTGTAACAGCAGAGAAGTGACTGCAGTTGAAAACCTGTGTTTACCACAAGTCTCCTCCTCCTTCTATACATTTCAAAAACATCCAGGATATCTGACACTAAGCTCCGCCACACCTCCTTTTTCTTGGTGTTTTGCACTTGTGGGACATAATGTTCTTTTGGCCCTGAAAAGCAAGACGATTGGGCAACACTTTAAAGTCAAACTCACAAGTAACCAGCTCACAGTGACCGTTGTTTTCCTACTCTGCAGCTCTGAAGAGCTACATCATGTGCTAATCTTTTGCTCATTCCTGAGCTCTGCTTTCATGTTCGTTACATTATAGGGACCTGGCAGACAACCAACTCTACCAGCCAAACAACCGAGCCACGTGCACTGTAGTACAGGACGGGACAGGATGGGGGGAAACATGCATACGTCTGTGTGTAAGTGTATAACATGCAGGGAATGGATTCAGGAACAGCCTGAGCCGATTGCTTTGAAGTGGTCCAAAATATGACACACACACACACACACACACAAAAATGAGCTTTGATTTTATCACCTATTTACCTAAAATTCTAAATTTCAATTCATGTTCGATGAAAATGTAAATACAGTGGACTAAAAAGGCACCATCACAAAGCCTAAAACAGAGCAGCTGTTACAACACGCTTCCTCACAATAATAATAATAATGATGTACTATTATTTATTTAGGACCCTTGTTGCATTTTATTCATTTATCATGCATTATCTTTTTTTAATATAAAGATATATTTACACATTACTGTGTGAATGTGTAAATATAATCCTGGGGTGAAATGAGTCTCAGTCTTTTGAGAACAGAAAGCTAAATAAAAACATATTTATGTGGTTCCAGTGATAAGTGGAGAAACTAATGTAGTGCTGCCACAGGTGCTGATCGTCATCCTCAGATCATCACCTTTTCCTCTACATTTGATAAGAATCCAGCTGTGGCTTGTGGTGATGGCACTTGCAGGTACTGCAGATTGATTTAATTATTTGTTAAAATTCATCACGTCAGGCATTTTGGACTCTGTGTGCAGCCTCCATTGTCCAGGCAGAGATTCCCCAACAAAGAGCATCACAGAGTACCAAAACAAAGGGAGATAGATCATAAGCACTACAAAGCAACAAATAGATTTCATGGAACTCTGGGTTACAGCTGGAGGCGGGGTGAGCAGAAACAAAGCTGTCCTTATTGCTCAATGTCTGGGGATGTTGTTTGTTCCTACTCTGTATTTTTCCCCTTCTAGAATATTTTGGGGAGCCGCTTGGCATGCAGCCTCTGCTGTCTGCTCTCTGACCCCTCTGAAGTTACATTGATTTCCGTGAAGTCAGGGGAGCTGCAAGGTGATCTTCTCCTCTGCTCACGGTCAACAAAGTGCTGATCTGAACCAGCCCTGACGTCCTGATGTCAAATCGCCTGGATCCAAATCATCCACATCATGGCATTCATTGCACGCAGTTCAGTTAGCACAGGACAGAACTGGTATGGTAGTCAAGAATGGTAAATGGACTGGCACTTAAAGCACACAAACACCTTTTTCTTTGCTCTTTCCATGTAAGTGCTTTCTATGTAACCTTTACACACATTCATACTTTGATTAATGCACTGGAGAGCAACTTGGGGTCAGTATCTTGCACAAGGAAAAGCCAACAAAAAGTTTAAAACCCTGGAGCTTCTGTGCGTGAGGCAGCATAGAAACCCAACCATATCAAGTATAATTTTAATGAGGTTTCATTGTTGTAAAAAGGCATCTGTCTAGCAAGCGGGATGATAGTTTAACTAATGAACTCGGTTGAACTTGGTTGGACTTTGATTTTGTTCTGTATCATTGTATCAGTTGGACAGACATAAATTCAGATGGCAAAATGATCACCCAGACTTTGTGCTGTAGTCACTGTTTACAGATACATTTGACTATCCCTCTTGAACTTGCTATAGTGCATAATTACACTCCTGTGAAGCATGAGATTACTGTTAATAATCTCAGTGGCACCTAAAAAGCTGTAGCCTAATTTTCTAGCCAGAGTTGGCCTATTGTACTATTGTAGATCACAGATTTGGTCTTTTCAGTGTTATAGCTGATAGAAACCAAGGCAACATGATGTCTTCCTATTTAATCTTTCCTCCTGAAAAAAAACAAACCTCTGTGATACTTCAGCCAACATTATCGCAAGACTTTTTCCAGACTTTAGCTGGTTCGTTTCCTCTTTGGTGTTATGTCGGCAGAGCTGTAGACTCTTTTGGTGTTGTTGTTTTTAGTAAGGAGATTTTTGCTCTTAGCCTTGCGAGAGCAAACTCAAATCTTTCTAAATAGCAAAACGCTAAAGACAAAACACACTTTATTATTTTGCCCTGAACAAACCTCAACACTCAAACACCCAGCAACTTCCCTGTAGTCAGCAAAAAGCCAAGCCTGAGGATGTCCTCTAAAACAACCTGATGATGTGTCCTCCCCCTTGAAATGCCCGGGCGCTGGAGGAAAAACAGCTCTAGCTTGTTTTGGTTTGTCTGCCACCGTTTCATCTGGAGTTGCTGTGATCTCTTTGGAATGTGAAGTGGGCCAATGCTGATTTTAAACGTAGCAGAAACAAACCAGGATGACTGACTTCCTCCCAGCAACCTTGAAGAAGAACCTCGTTCTCAGCTCAAACGTTTTCCAACAGGATACTTTTTGTTTTCCTTGTTTATCTGCAGAAGAGACATGTGACAGTGAGTCTAAATGTGTCCAGATAAGGCTCACTGATGTCAGCACGAGATCTCAGACAGGTTGGATACAAGAAGGCCCGAAAGAGGAAGTTTGTTATGGAGAGTCCTTGGTCTGTTGACTGTTTGCCAACCAGTGTCTCAAAATGACTCAAAATTATAAACTTAAAAAGAAGTATATAAAAGAAAAGCACAGATAAAAACTGCACAGCTCAGCTAAGTAATTATGTTTTTTCTTCAATTTCTTTAGTTAGGTATTTATTGCTAAATGTCGCAGTTGTTCCATCTGGCACATGCCCTGGGAGCTGCCATATTTTCAGGATTATTATCTGAACGAGGCCTTGTCTTTGTAGCTGTGAATTTAAGAAGTATTTAAAGCCTAGAATCAGTCAGTGAGTGAGTTCGCTGTTTGACTCATCCACTATGGATGAATGGTAACATGTTAAATGTTAGCTGGACTGAAAAGAATGAGCAAAAACTCTTAAAATGTGATGACAGCTGTGTTTAGAAGGTCAGGAGCTCAATGTGTAACGGTTTACCCCCAAAACACTTGCTTCACTTTAATAATCCCCAATGTGTTGAAGGGAAGTTCATCAGCAGCAGAAATTTGAGACGACTTGTCCTAAAAAGAGGAACCGTTTGACATCTTTGACATCATTGTGTCAGTTTAACTTCTTCATTCACGCAAAAATCCCATTTTCTTTGTGACTCATTGTTACCATTCATTGTGTCATATCAGCACATCTGGCTTTTAAACAAAGATGTTTTTTTTCTATTATTGATAGATTTTTAACTCAGTCCGAAACTGAATATGTAGTTATTAAGTGTAAACCTTATCAGCTAAAACGTCCTCTACAATTAAAATAAATATAGTTTGCATCCTGCATGCTTATTGGCCAGCGTAGGTGAGGTGAGTTAATATGTGCTTATGGATTGGTGAGTTTGCTGAGGCAGGGAGTGTTTCTGATGAGTCAACTGCTCGTGTGTGTCTGGAAGTAGGATCTGCAAAGGCATTCAGCAGCCGCTCAACAGTGTCTGGACAACAACTGTGACAGTTCACAGCGACTTAGACACAGAAAATATATACTCATGTAGTAACTAGATGACATAATGACATTTTGGAAATAAAAGCACATTTTAACTGATAAATTGACACATTTATAATTTACATACTTGTATATTAAACATGTTGTTCACTGGATAATACTTTAAAAGAATGTGAAATGGCTGTTTTTTACATACTGAGTAAATCCCTTTGGTCCTTGTTGTGATGTAAATCTTAATGCTATGGCATACAGCAGTGTTTTAGTGCTTCTATATATCACACACAACGAAAAGACTACTTGGTTTACCCCGTTTTTAAGTGGAGGAACTTGTTGTCCCTGCACACAGTCCTGTTCTTGTGGCTAAATTATATTCCAGAAACTTTTGACCAGAAAATATGTTTTCCAGGGAAGAGGCACCTCGGCGTTCCCAAAGTGGCACTGCTGTTTTTACACTCGTGTGATGTTATGCGTGTAAAACAAAAAGCTTACATGACATCCTGACAGACGTTTTGGCTCCGTGGAGTTAATTGAAAGTCCAGCACAAACTAAAGCAATCGTTTTCCTCAGGCAAGTCACATAAACACACTCGTGGGTTTGTTTGTTTACCACTCGCAGCATGTGTTCCAGAACATTACTGCCTAGAAATCCAAAATGTAATTAGTGATCAGGAATGTGATGCTGACAACCTGTCCCGACTATGGACAACATCTTTGTTTCCATATGGAGCGTTGTCATTATATTAACCTGTTTAGGGCTTAACAAAGACGTCAGAGGGAACGATCACTTAGTGGTCAAAGGCCTATTTTGTTATTCAGCTTTTTTCCTCCAACTTTGAAAGTGGGAGGAATAAAGGGTATGCACAGATCTCTTGGAATGCTTTGCTGACCAAATTATCCTTCAGAAATTCCTGGATTTACTTGTTAATGACGCACTCAAAGCACGACAGCGGGCACGTGGTTAGGGTTAACGTTTACATCATCTTTCTGCATCTGTCATTCTCTTTGTCCTTTACTTTAGAAGAAATAGCCAAGTTTTTTCTTAATGTTTGCCATTGGTTGTTTTCTGCATCCCTAAGAAGATTTACGATTTTAAGTAAAATTCTCTCCAGAGTTTTGCAGGTAGACTCTTTAATTCAGTCAGCTCAGCAATGTACAAAAAGATCTGCAGGGCATGTTTTGGGGGGTTTTCGGCCTTTTGAGTCCCATTAAACTGGGGCCACACAACAGCCAGGGGCATGACTTCTAACCTGCATGGAGGCATGCAGGTTAACATATGTGACTCCACAGTGAGTGCTTCCTTCCAAACCTTTTTGAAGACATGACAGGTAACTCAGAACACATTCAAAGTCACGGAATAAGTAAAATTGTACTTGCACATAATACAAATAACATAATATCTGAACTATGATCGGCACACGCTGAACCAGATGAGCTGGTTTGATACAGCAGGTGCTGAAAATACTTTTAGTGACTCATCGAGACAAATGAGAACATTGACTCGCCTGAAACGATTTCAGGAAAACAGCGGACGGCACTTCTGTTTTCTGTGTGGAAGAGTTTGTTTAAAAAAACACGCGGGATCACCAAGAGGTCACTGCAGAACATCAGGAAGACATCTGCATGTCACATGCTTCAAATCATTTCAACCTCAAATACAAAAGGTCATTCTAACTTTTAATTTAAACTGTGTTTCTCTTCTGTTCTGCTTTACATTCTCCATGGATTCATATTTTAAAAACCATTCCTGAATAAGTCCATCGAAATTAAGGTGAAAACATGGCTGAACTTATCTGTTTACAAGAATGAGATTTAAGTTTCCTCATGCTGGAAAAGGTTAAACAGTTAAATTCACAACATTTCGGAAACACCCTGTTTATATTCAGTCGTGTGTATTACAAGACTTCTGCTAGTAACTTCTTTCATTTACAGCTAGAAGATGTATGCGGCCAGTGCATCTTCTTTTCATCTTTCTTCTTTTTTTCCCAGCACAAAGTAAACTTGGTCTCTGGATTAACTCTAGGCCTTCAAACATGTGTGGTGACGTATTGGGAGAGCTGAAATACATGTTATGCTTACAGCCTCAACTCTTATTTAAGTGAGTGAAATATAATTAAAGACAGGTGTCCAAGCAAAACATATCTGTGTACACAAGCTCGCTCAAACAGAACAAGCATTGTCTGTGCACACAACTATATTAATATTGCTGCTGTCACGAATCCTGCCTGTCTGGACTTTGAGCATGTGGTGCAAACATGAGAGGGGTATTTTTGTTTAAACTACTGCTTTATCTTCTGCTTTTTCATTAGGATTAGTGCTGAACGTAATCTTTGCATCCACTTGTAAGGTTGGTCTGATGTTTTGGTAAACTCGCGATTAGAAAATGGTTTTACTTTAATTCTACTCATTTGAAAAGTGTGAAGCTTTTCAGCCGCACTACTATCCTGCATCCACACCCATCTGACGTCCCTCTGTCCTTAATTGCTGTTTGCAGAAGAAACCCTTGAGAATTTCCTCTGATTTGGCTTTTAGCCATGATTATAGCTATGCTCGTTCGCTCCAATGTGTTACATGTTTATGTGGTGGAAAAAACAAACCAAAAAAAATAAAGCAAGAACTAATTATTTGTAAACAAATTACAAAGTGAAATCCGCAGTGTGGTGTGACTCCATTTTTATTTTGTGGAGCTCCAAAGGCACCGAGAAAAGTTCGATTGCATAAGTGCGCAACAGAATAAATGTCACTGGCTGAACTTCAGTCTGTAATTATCAATTTGAATCACTGAGCCTAGCTTGTTTCTCCACTGAACCCTGCCCTTGGCAGTAATATAGCTTTGACTCATGGTGTTGGAGATGCTTTTCCAATTCACTGGCACGCAACATTGCTAAACAGAGACTCTCTATTATTTTCTTTAAAAGAAGAAGAAAGAAGAAAAAAAGCGGGCGTCCTAGCACACGTACCAGTCAAGGCAGTCGTAGCGCCTAAGCTGTGGAATAATTTACCCCTACACATCAGACAGGCTCACACTGTCAATCCTTTTTAAATCTTATCTTAAAACGCATTTTTATTTATTGGCTTTTAATACAGCATGAGAGTTATTTGTTAATTCATATTTGGTGTTTGCTTTTAATACTCTAAGTTGTTTTATTATGTATGTTGTATTCTTGTACAGCACTTTGGTCAACGCTCCTGTTGTAATTAAATGTGCTATATAAATAATTAAACTATTAAGGAAACACTGAAGACAAACATCTGTTCAAAAATTGTTTATTAGAAAAAACAATTACAAAAATTTGGGCAATACTGTGAATCAACAATTGCACTTGTATAAAAAAATAATACATTCGTCGACTTCAGCCATTGTCACACAGCTGAACCTGAAGACTTCTGAAACTCCTTTTTTTTTTGGAAGTTGAGGAGAAACATAATCCTTGAGAAGGTTTTTTTTTTTGGAATGTTCTTTGTCCCTATGTTTCAGTGGTATCTCCACCTAAAGGCTTGACCCACAGCACCGAGGCATCTGGCTCCCACCGAAAGATTCAGTCCACACAGCTCGGAGGTCTCCACTCCTCCTGTCCTTTTGTTTAGCAGCTGGGAGAGCTAATCTACGAGCCTTGTGCAGTTTTATAAGCAAACTGGAACCCCCTATTTTATTACCACTGCATTATAACACCATAGCCATCTAACACTTCAGTGCCTTGAGCCTTGTGTTAACACAACAAGGCTCTTGGAATACATCTACATACATGCTGACTGCTTCTTTTTTGTTCTAAGTTCTTGCAGGATACATTCAGCTCTATCCAGCTCTGTCCGAGAGAACAGCTCCCTGAAACTCTCATGCAAACTTCAACTGCAGATAATTAAGGCACACATATTTTTTTCCCTTTTACATATTGTTACCTGCATGCATAAAATACGTCTACATCTTCTTTTCTGACTTTTCTGCTCCACCGTCACACCTACAGATACAGTATGCGTTCGAGTAACAGAAATCACCGTAGGCACACAATGCATAGTGATGTGTGTTTTAAAAATCTCAGGCATAGGGAAAGTTGGAAACTGAGGGAAATAATTGCACTTCTCTCTTTACGCCACTCAAAGATGACAGTCGGCCATCTTATCAAGAGCGCCTTTTTCAGACATCTGAATGCCAGGTTCAGTTCCAACTTTCCGCCTGGTGAATATCAAGTGATCTCAACCCTTCCCAAAATGTCCCAAATTCCTTGAAAACACAAAAAAAATATATAGATATCTTCACGTTAGGGAATCGTTGATTGGGAGGTATTTGTAGCTCACCACGCAGGGAACCAAAAGTCACTTGGGAAGAACAGGAACCAAAGCAGAGAAGTTGCTTTCCTTTCAGCCAGAACAGGAAAGCATCCACTTTACTGGACTGGAAACAAAGTGGCATCTCCTCCACTAACATCCAGTTCCTGTGAGCTCCGTCTCCTGGCGCTCCAGTCAATCTGTTAGCAAGTGCTATTAATCAGAGAGACATAATCCGGGAGAAGACAAATCTCTTGATTTGTTTCGTTAATGAGGCTGCTTGAAGCTCAGGCAGGGCTCTTGGTTCAACATGTCATGCAGCGAGGTCTCATGTTGATGGGCTGAGGGTTGGGGTCAATCTGCAGGAAAGAAAAGAAAATCAAAATGCATCAGATGAAGGTTGGGCAAGCAGATAATCCAGTCTTTGAATAAAACACTCTTCAATTATGCTCAACCTACACTCTGCTTACACCCACAGATTTGTTTCCATTTAGCTATTGTTACACAACACAGCTGAGATCTCAAGGTTTTGGTAAGCAGGGAATAAAAGGCCTTTATATGTAAGCTTTTATATGTGCCACTCAATCGCAGTAAACAACAGGAGTCGCTTCCAGCCAATGGTGACTCACCTCGCTGTACATTGGCGGAGGTCTGAAGCGAAACTCTTGGACAAAAGCCATTAGGGGTCGCTCCAGGATCCCGCTCAGGTCTTCAGCCTGTTGCGAGGCCACGGCGTTGTGGCGCTGCTCGGCCTCCTCCTCGGTTACCACAGAGCTGTAATCCGGAGGAGCTGCAGGGAAAAAACACAGGCAGGATGAGTCCACTCGCGTGACACGACGGAACAGCACAGGTCCAAACATCGAGCTGCTGACTCATGACTTCATTTTGAAAGCCCACGTAACATTAAGCGCCTTTGGCAGTAACAAACACTGATCTGATCCAACATGAGTTTCTGTGGAACCAAAACCTTTGTTTGTACATCTGACTCATGCAGTATTTTGGCTTTCTTGTCAAAGAAAAAAGTGGCATGCTCTAAAAATAATACTGGCAAAAAGAAAGAAAAACTTGTTTGCCATATGGGGAGTTTTTCCTTTTCTTCCCATAAAGCAGTACGGGACACTTACGCTCTGGCTGCTCGGGGATGGCCATGCGCAGCCACTCCAGGTTGACGCTGTACTGGCTGCTGACGCTGGATGTTCGGCTGCCGAAGGGATGGAGGGGTATGGTGCCTATGACCAGAGGCAGCTCGAGACACAGCTTGGATGTTCCGGGTACATCAACACAAACCTGACGGGAGGAAAGAGAGTTTATAATGCTACCTGGACTGAGTGAGGACTCAGAACTGCAGCAGCGCCAATGTTAGGCCGGCAGCTTACCTTCAGCATGTACTCCACTTTGATGATGCGGCACTGCAGGATGGACGGACCTACAGGTGGGATTTTGATGGCGCGGCCGTGCCAGGTTTCCCGACGTTTGGCACCGACGATGTCACCACAAAGCGTGGCCACGACGGAGCGCTTCTGCTTCATGGTGCCGCGGGCGATGAACGTCTGCGTCTGAATGATAAAAGCTTTGGGGACAACAGATCTGGAGGTAGAGTTGTCGAACTCGGCAAAGACCGGTATCACCTCGCCTGTGGAGAGAGAAAAAGCACGCTTAGAAAGATGAGACACTACAAAAGTTTGAGCACATGGGAAAAGCAGAATGTGCGTACCTGGTGTGTAGCCTTTGCGGTCAATCTTTGCAGTTACCGACACCTGCCCAAAGCTGCGGTACCACGCCCGCGCCATTTTATCCTTCGTACCCGCCTGTGGTGCCTGGAGATTATAAAAACCAGTGAGCAAATTCCATAAAACCCTCAAAATGCATAAATAAATAGATCCCAGCGATTAAAGGTGAAGTCTGAGGCACTTACCAGTAAGGCTGGTGTGTTAATGTCGATGGGCTCGATGACTGTAAATTCCTTCTTGATTTTCCTGACTGTGGCCCACGGCCTGTGTAGCTTAACTTTGACCCAGTAACGGATGCTGCCATGTTTTCCCTCGAAGGAGGTGACCAGAGTTTCTTCTGGCAGCTGGAAGCTGAATGGAAACTCGTGTTTGCCAGCAGGTAGGACTGTCACTTCACCGTTATCTGAAAGAAAGAGGGGGAAAAAATTCTAAGTCAGTCACCTGTTCTTTCATTTTTTTGTTAATTTCCCAAAACAATTTCTATAACAGAGGCGCAGAGACTCGCTCTGTGGTAGGAGGAAATTTTACAGCGCAGACGATCATGTAGCGCAGACTTTGTTTTATTTGATGATTTAATGGTATGTATAATGTATACTTCATATAACCTGCATCAGCTTTGCTTGACTGTGGAAATAAACCTCAACTTGACAGTAGAATGCGCTCTGATTACCTGAAAGCTTATTTATTTGGCAGCAAATACCCACTTTTAAAATTATGCATCACAACAGACACAAAAGTATTCTACATGAATAACGCTTGTTTCATAGGAACAGTCCCGTAAGCCTGTGTTTCTCTGCAATCACATGGTTGCTTTGCTTGCTCAGAGGGGCGGTTCCTTCTCTATTGTGCTGACTGAGAACATGTTTTCCTCGAGCGATATCACACAGCTCGTCTCAACTCTCCTGGGTTCTCTTCACTCTTGCAGCACAAATCCGGGGACTGGTGTTTTGGTTTTGGTGAACCTTTGTTAGATGAATACTCCGATTTCATTTAAACAACACCAACAACATGTCAACTTCACGGGTCAAGTAGGCTGCAACAAGAAAGCCTTTCTCGTGCTCATCAGCAAAATCCCCCAAAGCAGATTCAGCTGATATGTGCTGCATGATGTGTTTTCTCATTGCTGGCTGCAGGTTTTCACACAACATGCAGCAGAGCATAGAGGCTAAACTCGGCAGGAAAACAACAGAAAAATCGACAAAGCCCTTGGCTGCCCATTTCCTGCCTGTACTTTAAACCAAAAACAGCTCTGTGTCCAAATGAATGAAGCCAGAAACCTGAGGCAAAGTCAGCATGCAGAAAAGAAGGAAAAACAAGTCTGGATTTGCTTTCAATTTGGAAAAGCCAGTCTTACTTCTTTTATTTTTCCCCACAGACGTTTTGGGGGTGAGGAAGCAGCTGCTGCTCTATGTTCTTTATGTACATGCTCACGTATTCTTCTTCAAGGAAGTAAAAGAAATGAACCTGAATGGTTTTCTTTTTCATTGCCAGCGTTTACACGAGTTGCTGTTCTAGTTTACAAGTTTATAAATCATTCGTAACCAATGCAAAGTCTCCGATCTAAGGTTAACTACAGAAGTGGGGGCAGTTAAGACTTTAACTCATCCCAGTCACCATCTACGCAAACATCCTGAAACACACTATTTTAAGTCTGCAGACAATCTGTCCCCACACAGATAAGCTGTTTTCACAGTTGTCTAGACCGCTCGATCACAGAGAGGACACTTTGGCTGCTTGAGTTGACAGACTTACTGGACTGACCTGCCTGCAGCAGCACCTCTCTGCGGTTCAGGTACTCCACTTCGTCGCCGTAGTTCTGGGTGTACGCGGTGCTGGAGCCCGCCGATCGGGACTCGGTCCAGTGCACTTTTGCAAAACCCTCAGCGTGAAGCTTCAGGGAGTCTACCCGACTCTCCCCGGACAGCTCCAGCACCACCCGCCCGGACACAACATCCCCACTGCTGTACACAGGAGGACAGTCCACCTCCGGAGAGTCGAAGACTATGTCAAACTTTTTCAGCTTGTCGAAAATCATTTTTTGCAGGTTTTGCGACTCCTCTCTGTTCTCAAACGAAAAGAAGTGAGAGATTCCTTTATTGTTCCTTCGCAGTGTGTTTAAAGGGTGCTGAGAGTGGCTCTCCAGGTTGCTGCCGCCTACTCTCGTGTGCTCGAAAGCTCGATATGATGTTCACTTTCGGACGGCAGCCTTTTTGCAGGCTGAGAAAGTGGGCGGAGTCTACGGATCGTTATGTAAGGCCTCAGGAGAGGGTTGAAGGCTGGGCGATGCTGCCTTCAGGAACTCCTCCTCGGCGCTGACCCTTCAGACTGCTGCTGTTGTTGTAAATAAGACATAGTCGAGACAGCTTCTTTACTCCGTCAACGTAAACAAGAAAACCTATCAGGTTTCAAAAAAGTGGACAGAACTTGAACTTCCCAGGATTCAAACAGCACATCTGGTAAACAGCAGGCTAAACCCACTTCAAATGCAAAAGAGAAACAAGTGGTGCGTCCGTGTTTTAGGGGGTTGTTGTTGGTCTAATTTGACCTCTTTTCTTTTTCTGCGTGTTTACAAGTTGACCTCCTGCTCCAGGAGGACGCAACAGGTATGAAACCACAGGGATACGTGCTCACAGCAGGGCCTACGAAATGATGTCAGAATTAACATGAGACTGTAATCATGATGAAAATGAAACTGAAAACAACAGCCGCTCATCTGGCCTGCTTATCAAATAAAAAGTCCCGGCATTACTTTCCATTTTGTCGGGCTGTTAAGGTGCAGCAATTCTCCCACACACAGGCACACACACACACACACACACACACACACACATTTCCAAACTAAGCCTGAAGGAAGCATAACAAACACGCAGGCTGGGTGTGGAGGCGGTAGAGTGGAAAACGGGGCCTGGGGATGATTGATGGTTACAGGTTCTTAGAAGAAAACAGGCTTACTGGGTATGCCTCGGTCTGGGAGAGACCCTGGGAGGCTCAGGGTAGTTTCAGTCGGTACCGAAGCTGTTTACTCCACTTCTCCCCTGTCTCTTTTAACATACTATTGCAATTCAGTACAAACACAAGCAGCAGTTATTAAAGAAAATAAAGAAAAGTCATAGATGAAACGCAAAGAAAAGCTCTGCGACAGTTTAATTATGTCATCAATAGAGACTTCTTTAAATTTAACATTCGGCTCCAAAAATGTCCGAACAGAGTGATCTGTGCGCAGAAGTGGGGGTTTTAATCCGCCACTTTTGCAGGTTCTCTTCATTCAGGTCTGCTCTGTGAAAAACAAACTTGTTTACGTCTTTGTTCCCGGGACGAAGAGTCAGCTCTCTACTGCCACTTACCGATCAGCTCAAGCCCAAATTTAACTTGTAGCAAACAAGTTGCATGCAAGGAGTTCCGATTTGGAGTAAAAGCAAAGCCAGCACGCCATCTGCTGGTAAGCAGGAGCAAAGCCGGCTGTAAAGTGCTCCATGCTTTAATGCAGAAGGCCATGTGGCTTTCTGCACATGCCTGATAGATCACCCCCACTGTGCAGATGACTCTGTATGATTACTCTCGGAGAGGGACCAAAGGGGCTCCTCTGTGTGTGGAGCTGCTCACTAAACAAATATACGAACTAAATTACGACACAGCAAATATCAGTTCTATAAAGTTCTGCGTTAATTCACAGACAACTGGAGAATAATGAGCCTTAAAGAACACTGCAAAAAGAATGGGGAACAGCAGCAGCTGACAGCACGGTAAAGAGGGCGGCGCCAAGGAGAGCCGTGGCTTGGTTTCCTTGTTGCCATAGTGACGTAGGCTGCATTTTTTAAAAACAGCCCCCCTCCACCCCACTCGTTCCCCCCTCTTCCTTCCTTTCTTTCTCCTGTCTTCTACCTCCTCCTCTTTTTTTTCTGCTTAGACCACATACAACATCCCACAGCTTTAATTAAATGTATATTTACTCCTGTTCTAAACTCACCAGGTATAAATAAATAAATAAATGTATAAAATCTAAAAAAGGAAATAGGATTTTGTTCTTGGGAAGATGTAGGACACATATCAGAAGGTTAAGGCTGTGCAAAAATAATTAGCGCTGCTATTTCCTGGAGAGGTCCTGCAAATGTCATTTACAGGACAAACCTCCCAGCGTCTGTGCCAGTGTAACATTATTCTGTACAAACCACACCAGTGCAAAATATACACGTACAACTCGTGCAATAAAGTTTTAAAAAACAAAATAAAACTGCATTTGTGTGACAACATTTATGAGACTTTTTTTTTTCTTTTCTGTGGCTATTAGCAAAGCTAAAGCTGTACCACCAGGTCCATCTTTCATACACAGGTTCTATGGCTCTACACCTTATTCACACTAAACAGTTTTTTTAGGCTTCACTGCTACAATGATCATTAGGACCAAAAATTGTCAAATCCTCACAAAACTATGTGATTTCACATAGTTTTGTGAGGATTTGACAGTTAAATTGCTTTAAATAGCACACTTCATTTCATGTAATAAGTATGGTGGGATTTAGAAGTTCAACATGATGAAATAACCACAGATAACTCTCCTGTTTGGCTAATTGTAAATAAATCAACAATAAAATAAAAAGTGTTCTTCCAAAATTGATGAATGAGATGAGGAAAACTGCAATGAGTTCAATTGGAAACCTGTTCTTTTAGTGACATATATGACTGAGGTGCCTCCATAGTGTAGTGGTAAAAACAAATCTCTTGCGTTGTGTAAGGAAAGGCATCAGGTCTAAAGTAGACAGTGATATATATGATTTAGGATTAAATGTAGGCTGTAGAATTAATATGAATGTAAAAAGCATGCTAAGTGCACCTTTAACCACAGAGCAGAAGGCGCAACTGTTGCAGCAGATAATGATGCACTGTCTGGAATTGCAATTTCAATTCAACTGCACTGCAGCCGCTGGAATCTAAAACTACTGGCATCTACTTATCTGCCCAAAATATGGAGTCAAACACAGCATCCTATGAAACATTAACCACTGTGTTTATTTACATAGCTACGATGGCCTGTGCTCTCTGCTTCTCGATGCTGTCCATGCTCAGAGAATTCAACACGTTACATTACCACGTCCAGTACAACGTCATACCCAGTGAACCAACTGCATATGTTTGGACTTTACACTAATGGGTTTGTGTTTAATGTCAAAGATTATGCTATCTGGCAGATATATCTGGTCGCTCACGCAGGTTTCCGCGCAACACATTTGGCCCAGGTGGCTCCAGTTTGCAAACTGCATCGACTACAAGACGCAGTGTTGACCAGCTGGCACACAAACAACAGATCAGCAGTTTAACACCACATTATTCGGCGCAGAGAGAACACTTTTCATCCACCAGGTGCAACATACACTGAAATACAGTTGTTACGTTTATATTTAGCAACAGAGCCGCAAACTGCAGAAACTTTATTGACAATAAGACTACACAGCTACATTATGGGACAGAAGAAGTAGAAAAAGAGTATGAGAATGGCATCAGGTTCAACACAAATAATACAAGTGTCTTTAAAAGTGCTGTCCTGCCCTTTCCAGCAGTCGCAGTTAATAGTGTGTGTGTTCACCACTACTGTCACTGCATCGAGTGCATCAAAAATTAACTCATTTGCTCACTCAGTTGTTTGTTTTGTTAAATATAAAGAAGAATGGCAAAAAATCTACTTCTCACTTGCAACTTTTGCATTATGTGTGAGCCTAATAGTGTGTTTGTGTCTCAACAGAACCTTGAAAAAAAAGACTGTGGAAATTCACCTGGGGATATTTTACAGTCAGAGTGAACATTAACCACTGTACAAACAGAATACTAATTACTCCATGTCAGTAATATTATCTGCAATCTTTAATACTAACCTCTGATCAGATGCTGTCTCTTCCTAAAATAGGTGACTTTAGAGGTGTAGTCATTATAGACGGAGTTCATGCCACGGTTTTCCAGCCAGTGTGCTGTGGCTACTCCTCGTCCCAGCACCTTCATGGAGTGTACTCTGGTGGCCCTGCGCAGCTCCAGGACCACCTGGCCAGACACCACCTCCCCTCCAATGAACGCCGCATCAGCCGGACCATCCAGCTCTAGGGTGAAGGACTTTATGGAGCTCAGTGCCATTTCTACATGCGAGGACAGAAGAACAGCACATAATGTGCACACACTGTTCACCAAGGTTGAATAGGTTGCCACAGTAATGATGCAAAAGTGTGCAAAACTGTTTTTTGGGTGCTGTAAAAAATATAGGTCTACTGCAAATAGAAACAGTCAGGCAGAGTATATATACTGTAGCGTGTCAGCTGGAGACATGGATGCTTCTAAAGCTTCTGTAAACACTAGGGAACCATGACACAATGAAATTATGCATGATGTCCTACCTGCCATGTTTAAAGGCTGAATTTAAACGTGTACAATGCATTAAATAAAACTCGAATCGAACATACAGTACTGCAGTTTTTCTTTCAGAGTTATTTGTAGGGTGGGGTTTGGGTGGTCTTAATTAGGGTGTCGGCCAAGATAGCAACTATTATGCGGGCTGTTTCGGTTTACAAACATACTTCATAATAATAAAACGCTCCAGTGTTTCTGCTCTTTAAACACAAATCAGGCCTAATGGTTACTTGGATGGTTTTAGTTACCTGTTTGGCCACGATGCATTTAAATTCAGTCAGCAATATTACAAAAACATTTCCCTATATACACCAAAGCCACATCTGCTTTGTCGTGCTATAATACTGTAGTAACAACCAACACATGTTTTCTGTTTATCGTAATGCATTTGGATCAAGACAAGTTCAGCCTAATATTATTTCCATTATGCGGCTGCTACGTTTCAAATTTATAAGCGTCCAGAAGAGCAGGTTAGAGTTAAGAACAGGAACTACGTCTTATTAAAACAGCTGCGACCGCTGAAGTGACGTTTAAAAGGCTCCTACTAACTCACCGACGGAAGATAAGAGACGTAGAGGTCCTCGCGAGGGTCGACGTGCTCAACTGCGCGTTCGCTCTGACTCAGTGAATGTTAAATGGGAGCCCGGGCTTTATGAACGGGGGCAGGTTTCAACGCCCAGATACAAGACAGCTCCGTGCTGTACTCCAATGAAGAAGAGTACATGCTCGCACATGCCCGCCCACTTTGCCGCTGAGGAGGAGGAGGAGGAGGAGGAAGCACCGCGTGGAGTGTGCTCGCTGTACATCAGTTAACAAGGTGATTTTTCCCCGCTGTATTTACACAGTTTGTAGCATACTTCACCCGTGTTTATGTCTGTATATAAACAAGGTTTAGGTTAAGGATAGAGAAGGGTTGACTGCAGGCTTTTATTTTGAAGGCCGTGTGTATTTTTCATTTGAACTATCAACGCTTAGTTCTCTTAGTAGTTTTTCTATTTGCATTATAAATACCAAAAAGTGTGTATTAAACTTGAAATGTAAAAGCCTCTCTGTGACAGTTGTGAGGCAGACGTGCCTGGACGCATGTCAGGCGTTTAAAAAGGAGGAGAACAAGGGCAATGAAAAGTGTTTTCTTGTTTGCATCTCAGTCATGTGCCCCAGCTGAAAGATCTGCTCACATGTTGGTCTAAACTTGATTAAGTTGTGATATGATCATATTACTCACTCGGTTTTTTTGTGTTTGTAGAGTTTCGTCAATTAATGATAAAAATGTGATTATTAATAAATCAAATCAAATGTAAAAAATAAAAACATCCTTTTCAGCATTTTCTGTCTAATGTTGTATCAGCGCAATATGCTGTATATTCATTATTTTCATGTATTGGGCTTACATGTCTACAGCAGTTCAGATAAATCAGTGAAATCATAGTTGTCCTTTATAAGCACTCGTTAATATTAAACTTCTATGTCTTGAAAGCTTAATTATTAATCATTTCCATTTACTTTAAGTGCTGATATTTTCTAATCTGGTCATTCTGGAGTTTAATCTGATATTGCTCTGTCTCCCTGGCTGGCCTGCTAACTTTCCAGCCCGTAACTGGACTGTTGCCTTTAAGGTTGATGAACTCTATAGCGTCAGTTTGTTTACCCCTACTTGCTTCCATTGCAGGCTTCTTATTATTACTATTATTACTATTTTATCATCAGGGCCTGCTTCTCTGTGTCAAGGCTGTGTATTGCTACAACATGGATTGTTTTTATGGAGTTTTGTAGTCAGTCATGCTTGAAGGAGGGGATGATCAGGAAAACTGCGTCGACCATCACTAAAACTATAACAACATGGCCAGAGGGCGCTTCTCAACAGCTACAGGACTGCTTTGACAGAACCAACTGGAATATCTTCCAACATCAAGACCTGGAAATGTTCACAAACAGTGTCCTCTGTTACATCAAACACTGTATAGACACTGTCACAGTAGACAAGCAGATCCGGGTTTACACCAACCAAAAGCCATGGATGACCCGGGAAGTCCAGCAGCTGTTAAAAGAGAGGAACAGCGCCTTCAGGTCCGGAAGCAGGGAGAGCTACAGCAGGGCTAGAGCCAACCTGAAAAAAGGCATTAAGAAGGCCAAGGCGGACTATAGGAAGAAGATCGAGAACCACCTGGAGAGTAAGAACAGCCGGCTGGTGTGGCAGGGTGTCCAGCAGCTGACAAACTACAAGTCCAAATCAGGTATGGCTGAAGGTGACCCAGCATTGGCGGAGGAGCTGAAAATCTTCTTCACACGCTTTGAGGTCACTGCACCCTATGCCTCAGAGGAACAGCTACACCATACAGCCCACAGCAGCAGTACCATCATCACTCTGGAGGAGCATGAAGTGAGGCGCACCCTGCGGGCTGTTAACCCGAGGAAGGCAGCCGGCCCAGATGGCGTACCAGGACGTGTGCTGAGAGACTGCGCAGACCAGCTTGCCTATATTTTCACCAGGATTTTTAACCAATCCCTTGAACAGTCAAACGTCCCACCCTGCCTCAAGACCTCCACCATAATACCCTTGCCCAAGAAATCTCATATCTCTAGCCTAAATGACTATAGACCAGTGGCACTAACCCCGGTGGTGATGAAGTGCTTTGAGAAACTTGTGCGTTACCACATTACAGCAGCCCTACCCAGCAGCCTTGACCCACACCAGTTTGCCTACAGAGCAAACCGATCGACAGAGGACGCCATAGCAACAGCACTCAATGTAGCATTAACACATCTGGAGAGGCAAGGAAGCTATGTGCGTATGCTCTTTGTGGATTATAGCTCGGCATTTAACACCATTCTTCCATACAAACTGGACGCCAAGCTAAAAGACCTAGGGCTTCCTCACAGCACCTGTAAGTGGATCAATAGCTTCCTCACCGACCGCAGACAGAGAGTGAGAGTGGGATGTTACACATCTCCAGCCCTAAATCTAAGCACTGGGTCGCCACAGGGCTGCGTGCTTAGTCCACTGCTCTACTCGCTTTATACACACGACTGCACCCCCGCCCACCAGAGCAACGCCATTGTAAAGTTCGCAGATGACACTACTGTGGTGGGGCTCATATCTGGGGGAGATGAGTCTGCCTACAGAGATGAGGTGGAGCGGCTGTCTTCATGGTGCAAGGATAACAACCTTCTCCTAAACACGAAAAAGACCAAAGAACTCATAATTGACTACAGAAGACACAAGACAGAAATCCAACCACTAATCATCAGCGACGACTGTGTGGAGAGGGTGGCAGACTTCCGCTTCTTGGGAGTCAGCATAGAGGGAAACCTATCCTGGAGTGTGAATACCTCTGAGCTACTGAAAAAGACACAACAGAGACTGTACTTTCTGAGAGTGCTTAGGAAGAACAACATCACACAGAGACTGCTGGTGTCTTTCTACAGAGCCTCCATCGAAAGCATACTAACGTACTGCATAGGCATATGGTACGCTAGCTGCACAGTGGCTCAAAGGAAAGCACTCCAGGGAGTAATCAACGCTGCCCAAAGGACAATCGGCTGCCCTCTCCTCAAACTGAAAGACCTACACAGTTCCCGCTGCCTCAAAAGAGCCCATAACATCATAAAGGACACCTCACACCCTGGACACTCCATGTTCGAACTGCTGCCTTCAGGTAAACGGTATAGAACAACATACACAAGGACTAACAGACTCAAACACAGTTTCTACCCAATTGCAATATCATGTCTCAATGCTACTAAAAGTAGATGACTTTCATTGCCCCTGTTGTCATTTGTGCCCTTGATGTTGGAATGCTTTCAGACATGTTTTGTTGGATGCGCTAACAAATTGATTGAGTGATATATCAACTAGGTCGTATGTTGAGTGTCTGTATGGGGCCTTAGGCCTGGATTGCTTGGGTGTATCTACGGTATGAGAATACTGTATTTTATATGTATTTCTATCTTTTATATCCTATCATTATAGTTTTTAAGTATTTAATTATAGTTTTTAAGTATTTATCTTTTGTGATGTTGCACTGACCAGAGACATCTTTCAATTTCATTGTACCTGTGACAATGACAATAAAGAATATTCATTCATTCATTCATTCATTCATTCATTCATTCATTCATTCATGAGAATATTTCTCCAAAACACACGGTAACCTTCTTCTTGGCAGTCAGCGTTGACAGTGTAAACAGGGTGGAAGCAGGACAGTCGGGTTCGAGGCGGCTTTAACTCTGCAAGATATTGCAGATGAGGCTAAAGGTTTATGTTTAAGCCATCTAACTGCTAAAGCCGCACTTGTACACTGACTCAACATTTCACACAGTGCTAGCCTGGGTAAACATTTATTTATTATGATCAGGCCAGCAAGTTCATGGGAATTCTTCTGCAGTTCTCTGAAAAACAAAAAACAAAAAAACACCTGAACTTAACAGATTTGTAATTTTTAAAGAACTCGAGGATCATGGCAAAAGATTAACACGAGGATACATTTGAACAACAGTACATGTTTGTTTTTTTGTAGAAGCTTGCAGAAAACGTAGTACCTGTGTTTGACCTTTTTAATCATTCACACTGCTACATGAAAACAGTTACGTGAAATTTTAAAACATGGATTTATTCATTTTTAGAAGCCTTTAAAGAAAAAACAATAACAATATCAGTAATAATCACATATTCTCTTTAACACTCTTTGTTAACAAAAAATGCTATTCTCAGTCACATGACGCCTAATGAGAGACGTGACTGCAGCCTGTGTGATGCAGGTTCAAGGGTTTGATTGCGTAGTCCTCACTGCTGGTGGTTCTGAAATGCTGCTGGACCAGTGGAAACCTGATGTTGCTCTATTTAAACAACAAAGATCAATAAACAGAATAATCAATATTATTTAATGATTCACAGGATAAGACAAAAATGGAAGGAAATAGAATGTATATAATTAGTGCAAGTAGTCTTGCCACTAATATTATTTTTACTAATTTGGGAGCAGATATCACAATCCTGGCTCCTTCACACAATAAAGGGGAGAAATTAATTTTTGCACCGTGTTGATTGACCGATGCAGAGTTTTCCTGTTCGTCTTTAAAAGAAGGTAGTCGTACTTGGTGGTGCTGAGGCCCAACCCTTGTTCTGTCAGACACAATGAAAATGTTTAATATATTCACATATCTCTTTGAGCAAGAAAGAAAAAGAAAAGAAAAAGAAAAAATAGTAGTAGCATCAGATATAACACAGGAGGATCATTACATCAAGCTTAACATAGCAAAATACATCATCATCAAATGTAAGTCCAGGCTCTATGAGTCAAGTTAACCTGAAGTGAAAAACAACCATTCTTTATCTGTTAGTGAATGTTTAAAATACAAAACTAAGCAGGAGGTGTGCTATCTTACATCAGAGAAGGAGATTTTGTTGGTGGGGACTGACATCCTCTCATCCATCCCTTGTGTAGAGAACTAACATTTTGTGCTTTTGAATCCTAACAACTGGAGCTTCTGGGAAATAAACAAAACAGACGAATCCAGGCAGATAAATGAAGACAGAATAATATAATAGCCTTGCATTTTTATCCTAATATCGTATCATAATACTTTTGATTTTAAAAGAAACTTTTAGTCGCACAGTCAACCTACAGATCATTCAGGTGAAAACCTGCATCAAACTGTAATCCATGACCTCACTCTAATTTTATTTTTTTTAGACTTTTTACTAAGACAGAAAGATTGGAAACATAATATACAAAAAAAACTCAAAAAGATAATCTGGTTTTAAACTTGTAGTCAAATATTAACATTTAAACACTGAGTATAGCAGATGAATGCAGACCATCATCAAGTAAAAGTGTTCCTGCTGAGTCATGTCTCCTCAAATTAGACAAAGAGTTCGTGTAACAATGAGCATAGCCTTTGGATGCCAGCCTCTTTCTTGGTATCCAAGGGCCATGAACTTTTGCTTAGCTTGATTTAATAATTCCGGTGTTGTGAATTATTAGTTACCAAGAATGAATACTAGGGAAAAAAAGCCTGTGTGGGCATGGAAGAATATTCTAACCCAGGTTGTGGTAACAAAAGTCCTCCCTAGCTGTGGAGGACCAGGAGTCGGTTGAAGCAGTGTTGTGCTTGCTCTTTCACCACAGGCTGCCTGTATCAAAAACATAGATAATTCATTTATTATTTGTGTAGTGGGGAGTCCAGAAACTAGTAATAATTTTCGTATTTTGCATCATTTTAAAATTACCTTTGAATCAACTGGATGTAAATGTTACTGTACATCTTAAATCTCAAGCAGGACTACTGCATCAAAAAAGAGCTATAAAGAGAGGCACCAGGCACTATGGCATTAATTGCTTCTACTATTTGACATCTTTGTGTATACAGCCGATCATGTGGAAGGGGTTTTCCAGTGAAGCAGAAAGGTTGCAGACCTGCAGACACCGGGCTGACTGAATGATGTAGCGTGGGTCGTCTGTCTTTCCACAATCTTGACACGATCAAACCCAAAGGCACTGAAGAGGTGTGCTGGAGGGAAACAAAACAACAGCCACCGTTATGATTTGTGTGCTGATAACACCCATGTCCTGGAAAACTTCATGAAAAGGTCAATACTCTTTTCACTTCTGCACATCTACTTTAAGTTGACACTCAAGGTCAGACTATGCACACAGCTGACAATAGACCTGAGAAAATGGGTTCCCTGGAGCAGATGAGGATTTACAGGGAAGACACTAAATTCAGTTATTAATCATGACCTGCAGTTATGGCATTGGGTGCAAATGTATGAGAAACCTGTGGGTAATACATTTATTGCATGTAGTTGAAAAGCTGTAGTCAGTGTTAGGTTATTTTACCTTTATATTATTTTATTGTTAATTTATTGCTAATTTTATTGTTAATTAATTACGACTTTTATGTGACCTAAATCAGGTATAAGGTTGAAAAGTTCAGTTGTGAGAATTTTGAGAATTTCAATTTTTTCATGGAAATTTCTATCAGAGTAAATATTTGTCCTACTAGAACAGTTTATATCAAGCAGTTCAGATTATCATCCCTGCCACGTCGTTATCAGAATATAAAGCTATCATTGCGATGTCTCATGACGTAAGAGATGCTGCACCCACTTTATTACCCGTTTCACTGATTGAGCAGCCCTGCTCCAAGTTCCCTGAAAGGTGTTGTTGTACTCGGAGACAAAGCTGTGATCACACACGTCCCCTTTATTTGTGGGACTCTGTCTTCTACAGAGAAATTAATGATTTTGTTAAACATTACATTCTCCTGGATTCATAGATGAGTGCTCACAATCACAAGAGGTCCCATACGTGTTATTTGTTACAAGGTGATGACATTGAAAGGACGGCATTTTGAAAAGGTTTACCTTCTTCTTGAGTGTAAACACCCAGATCTGATTAATATTCATGTCAGTCAAATGTCACTTTAGCAAGGAGTCCATTATCTAATGTGGATTTTTCAATTTTACCAGAAAATCCAAAACAATTAATCTGATTATATTTTAATTGTGTATATTTTACTAAGCTAGATGTTTAACTGTAGCTTTAACAAAAGGAGAGCCAGAGTGTGGAATGAAGCTCACTCGGATGGTGCTTTCCAGAAGCTTTTCCACATGCTGGATCCTAATGGTGGTGAATGTTGGTCGGATGGGTCTCTGAGGGAGTTGTAAGGAATGAGCCTGGAAATTCTGGGCATGCGTGGTGAGGTATTCAGCTATCCGAGAGTCTGTTTCCATCTTGAAGTTAGTTTTATGCATGGCACGTGAGATCAGGAGAATCTGTGGCAATGAGTGATGCTGGTAGGACACCGCTGTCTCTGTGAAGTACTCAGTGTACCCCAAGTCCTTGGCATGCCCCTGGGCTGGGACAGGGTGATGACATGGCTCTACCTTAAATTAAAATGCTGGAAGTCCTCTTGGAAACAGGTTGAGTATGCATCTGGAACGTTTCTGTACAAAAATGGGATGTTGGTCGATGGGAGCAGCTCTTTCCCCATTCGACGGGCTGAAATCAGTGTTTTCTCCAACAAGACAGTCATACTTAATACCACAACTATCCTACTTGAGTTACTGTAAATTGCTTGTTTAGCATAAATATGATTCTGAAGCAGGTAAAGAAAATGCTGCAATGCTTCACCAGAGAAACGTCTGTGCTGTGGAACATGGTAATGTTGATACTGCTGCTTGCTGCTCCTGCAGAGAGAAAAATAAATACTGTGGTGTCCTGTTACCTGTCGAAGACAGTGAGTGGAGTGGACACAAAATTATTCAGCAGGAAGATGTATTTCCATAATAAGGATATGTAAAATGTCTGTGTTATTTTAGGTATGAGAATTTTCCAAAACAGAAAAATGCCTTGCTGAGGACACAGTAGACTCCTCTTTGCCTTTTCAAGGTGGCGTTAATTCTATAAAGTCTTGTCTATTGGTACCATAATACATAATCATAGATAATAAAAATGCATTTGGCACTTAACTCATTTTAAAAATATGGGCATAAGCTTAACGGTCTATGTTTTGAAATGATTAAAATATAAAACAAAATAATCCGTCTTTGTCACAAAATAAGCTAAAAAGTTTATTTTTCACAGCTGTAGATTACCTAAAATGTCCTTTTGCAATACAGCATGATCATTTCAACATTACAGTGGAACATAGGCTTTAGGGAGCATTTTAAATAACGAGAGCTCAATTAAAATACAGAATATATTTAAAAAGCTTTGATAAGACACAAAATTCAAGTTAGATATGGAAATGCATACATTTGAAAAAGCAGCCTCTTTTTGTTTCATTCATACGGGTTGTCGGTGATCGCAGTCACTTCCAGTTCTTCAACAGCAGGTGTCCGTCAAAGTTCATTTTTGACCACTCTGAATCTTCACAGGCTCATATAATTCACAATGAGAGTCGGCACTCTGTCAATCGTTATATTCGCTTATTTTATGCCGGTATTATTTAATTAACTGATTTGTATGAAGTGTCAGAGCGAATTACACTGCTCGCTCCAGTTGTCTGTTTATAAGCCTCCGTGGTGTACAGATCTGATTATTACAGCTAAATGAAAGGGGAAATATCTAAGATGTTTTCATAATGAAAAAATAAAGTTTTAAAAATGTAAACACTTTGACTTCAAATCACATTTTATTCTCAAAGAGACAGCAAATTAGGAAGTGACGTATTTCAGCGTCAGCCTCTTCCGCTCTCTTTTCGTTGAGGCTCAGCTAGCGGCCGGGTGGGTAGAACGTTTTGTTCAGCAATATTTAACGTTTTTAAGATTATAATAAATGTTTGAAGTTGAGTAAAACAATATCGCTTTCATCCTTTAATGACAGCATGTATGTTTGATGTAGTCTTACATTAGTTTCAACGAATAAAATTGACATAATTGTGATTAAATTCCGCGCTGACGATAAGCATGTGGCAAGGCCTGCAACGAGCCTCTTCTGCTAGCGCTTGCTAATGTAATGCTAACTTACCAAAAGCGCCGACAGTCGGCAAAATGATGAAAAGACTTTATTTATTAGGATAAAAGTTCCGAAATCTTTTATGATCTAGCTTTTTTATTCATCTCGCAGGCGATTCGGTTTTTACTGTGATCAGTCAGCGAGCTAAGTAGCTACACGGCTAAAAGTAAAGCTAACGTCATTTTTCTGTGAACAGCCTGCAAACATGCAGATCTTCGTGAAGACGTTGACGGGGAAGACCATCACCCTTGAGGTGGAGCCCAGTGACACTATTGAAAATGTCAAGGCAAAGATCCAGGACAAGGAAGGTGAGCTAACTCGTCTAAAGTGACTTCTTGAAAAATATTTGGCTGCTCAAGATGTAATTGGTCTACACCTTAAAAAGGGACAATTCGAGTGTGCCAGACTCTACATTTTAATACATGAAACTGCGAATTGGTAGATATTTAGTGTCCAGAACTCTAGTGGCTGTGGTTTTGAATTAGAAACGTGGGTTCTTTGCCTTTAAGACTGTTATGGTTTAGGGTACAAGTTGAAATAGGTTTGCACTCAAAATCACACATTAGACCACAAAGGTGACATAGATGGACTTGTTTGGAGCAACCTGTGAAGTGATTTAGCTTTAGATTCTGTTGTAGTTAATGTTCATGTTAAAGTGCAGATTGGTTGACTAGTGTTGTGTTTACAGGAATTCCCCCTGATCAGCAGCGTCTGATCTTTGCTGGCAAACAGCTGGAGGATGGCCGCACACTGTCCGACTACAACATCCAAAAAGGTAACGGCTGTGTTGTTTCTGAAATTGGCAGTAGCACACAGTAGACAAGCTGCCTATTATATAAGCGTTATGAGAAAGTACTCATTAAATTTGTTTTATATCACAAATGCACTTTGCTGCAGTTGCCAGTAGTTTGTATATAACACCATTTTGGATATGTAGCTATGGTATGGTGTCATTATTTCTGTGTTAAATGATTTTTGATTGACTTTTAAATAACCAAGGTGTGCATCAGTTTTCCTGGTAGAGTAGGCTTTCTGTTTAAATATAAATTTGACATTAACATGATGTATTTACTGTTCACCAGAGTCTACTCTCCATCTGGTTCTGCGTCTGCGTGGTGGCATCATTGAGCCCTCACTCAGGCAACTGGCCCAGAAATACAACTGCGACAAGATGATCTGCCGCAAGTAAGTCCAGTCCTAAGTATGAAAATTTGATTATCCTCAGGCCTGCTCTTATTTCTGTTGATATACATTTTAAATATATAATTCAGTGTTGGTAGAGGACCTTATAAACTACATTTGGAGGTCTTTGTATATATTTGAATTGAGAAATAATCAGGTAGATAGAATTACTTTGGTTTGGTTGCACAGTGCTTTAGTGTCACCTGAAATGGCAGTTGGGAACAGCTGACCTTAGTTTTTGGCTGAAGTGGGTTTTCTCAGGATCTTTTTCATTTCTAAACCCTGAATGTTTTTAAATTGGTACGCTGACCTTTTTGTTTTGCAGGTGCTATGCCCGTCTGCACCCCCGTGCTGTCAACTGCCGCAAGAAGAAGTGCGGACACACCAACAACCTTCGTCCCAAGAAGAAGCTGAAGTAAACATTTACAACTAAATTGGCACTTTGTGCTATTTTGTGTTAAAATAAATGTAGAAAAAAAACTGCTGCTTGTCTGATTTGTGTTATTTAATGAACATGTAAAGGTGTGTGTTTGTTAAATTCACTTGAAAAGTGACCATAAGGCTGTGCTGGCTAAATTAACAGCCAGGAAAAAGTAACCAGATTAACTGCAGTAAGGTGAAGCTGGTGTAATTGACTATTGGGATTTAACAAGAGCTTCCAATTAAGTCCTGGGATACTCATGAAACCTGCTTCTTGGATCTGGTTTAGGATTAAACTTAAGATCTGTTCCAAAACTAGATGATGATAATTTTGTGTAGTTTACAACAAAAGGTGTCAATTGACATCAATGTTGGGCAACAAAATACGCAGCTGGTGTAGTGATTTAGAAGTTAGTGTGCAGGTTTTATCTGGCTGATGATTAAATACAAGCTTTCTCACTGATTACTGTTCTAACCCAAGCAACATGAAGGGAATAGTGAACTTGAACTATTTCATAAATAAAAAAAGTGGAAATGTGAGGATTAACACCAGGTTTTTGGGGGGTTTTCATCACACAAGAACCACAGCAGTGACTTTGCATGACAGTTTTAATGTTTAAAACATTTATATACAAATCCCATACAAGCACCTGCTCTCCTCAGATTCAGTTTTCGTACCTTGTACTTCACAACACTTCAATGAGACTAACCTGAACTAAACTATTCTGAGGTATTTAGTCATACTGAAAGGTTAAATGTGTCAGAAAGCAATGAATGATGGGTAAAAGCTGACATGAGATGAAGATCAGTGTCACTCATAAATTGGCTGTTTGTCGATTCCAGTTGTGGCTTCTGTTGGACATCTTTGGTACTGCGATCTCTCAGAGCGGGCAACAGACGGTTTTTTTTAAAAAGTCCTTATTCCACCGTATTTTCTGAGGGATCCACACTCAAGTTCAAAAATATATCCTTCAAACATCTGGTGATCTGCATTTCACAAAATGTATCGTGAGACTTTACAATAAGGGGTATCAAAGTGTATTATTAACTCTTCAGGACAGGCATATTTGAACAGAACCATAAAGTGCAGTAGTAAAACGTGGTTTATCATTGCAGCCACAGATGATGATGATAATAAAACACCAAATCTCTAAAAGGAGACAGAAGTGCAATTTAACTCAACAGGTCCTGAAATATGAGTTGGATTACTCCTTTCATGTTATGTAGCTACACAATAATACTGCACATTAGTCTGTTTTAAGACCACTGATTATATTTTGTATCATAATCACGTGTTGTGAAATGCTTAATTATCCTTATTCTAAAAGGAAAAAGTATTTAATCTCGCAGCACACAAGAACTACGCCTGTGTTAACACAGTATCATTGTGCAGCACTCAAACAGGAATAAGGCCGTTTGAAGTGTTTCTGATGTCATTCATGTGGAGCTTATTGAGAGGAGCTGCTAGCCTGTTTTCTTCATGCTTACTAAAGGCTGGTAGCAAATTCGCATAATCTGGTGGAGCGATGACAAAAAATGCGTGTATCAACTATTAACAGGCAATTAAGCTAGAATTTTTTTTATTGCTAATTTGTTAATTGTTGCATGTAGCAGCTGATGTTAGAAACCCCCAGACCTTTTGTAACTTGTCAAAGTGATGAAATATCAATCTTTATACCAAGTGTTAATGTGATAATAGCAATATAATGCAGAAATGTGTCATTATTAACATATTTAGTACATTCAGAATTAGAACTGCTGCAGCAATTCTTTTGATTATCTGCACTAAAACTTAAGAGAATCCTAAATCAGTATATCATACACACTGGCAGCTGAACATGCTATAACACTAACAAGGAAAGTAAGAGGGGGTAATAACGGGATGCTATTACATTATATTGTAGTTTATTACATTAACACATTTCACAATTTGACATGTTACGATTCTGGCAGTCACTGCATCACCAGCTGCAAAGACCTGCACCTTATTTGTACCTAGACTATTACTGTCATACGAAGGAATCAATAACTCATTACAGGGCAAGAAGCAAAGATCGATAGATATTGTGCATCAGAAATTCTCATACAGCACTGACAGACAAGTCAATTAAGTACCAATTTACTAAAACTTATGCAGTTGTGCTTTTAACTGGAGCGGTCCGAGGTTACACGCACACATCCTCGCATGTTTCACCATTTATGTGAGGACACTCGTGCTTAGCAAAGCCTTAAGGGACATTTCACCTCAAAATAAGATACATCAATAGTTTTATTTATCCATCTAAATCTATTTGACCTCAGCTGTAGACATATCTACTTTCTCATCTTACTATAATACACAGATTTTATTATCATATGCAAAATTTGTTTCCTCCAGCTCCTCCTACACGACCAATACTTGAGCACCTAAAGTTGGCACACAGGTACATCCTAGGAAGGTTCTTATCCATATCACATGACAGCCACCTAGTAATGGATTAAAACAACCTGTTTTTGTTTGTTTTTAGCATTTAACACCTTATAAAAGCATCAAATCTTATTATTTCATAACAATAGCATCTGATTTATATCCAAAAAGTTTCAGTTGTTTATGATATAGTATAGATTGCCTGGCAATCAACTAGCGACAGGCTTTTAAACTGACCTGATTTTAGACTTTACACACCTGTAACACAGCAAACAATCCTACAGCACAGGCATGTGCTAGTTAATATAACGGAACTAAAAGGCAGTTTTACCTTGTGAGCAGATTGATGTAAGATTTATATTCTTTCTACTTAACCAAGCCTATCAGCTGTATCACTGGATCTACCTGTAATGAGAAGTTTCTACTCATAACAGTGTGACAGCATGTAAACGTTAACAGCAGCCTCCTCAGCTCTGTTGTAAACTTGACTAGCTGCAATCTTCGTTTGGTTGGTGAGTGCAGTTGGGCAGAAAGAAACTAACTCCTACACAAACCTGCTCACACCAAAGTACCAGGGTCAAACGTTCTGCTATTTCTTTGATTTCAAATGCATTGTTTGTGTTTGTGGTCATTATGTTCAAGAGAATGCATAGATGCTTCTAATCGTCACCCTCACCAGAGCAAAAACATGTACATTTTGGGGGTAACTGTCCCTTTAAAGTACCCTTTAAAGTTGTTGGGGTCGTTCCAAATGTCCTCACATCAATGGTTTTGAACCAGTATTAGTAAACACACACACACAGCTTCACATTTCTTGGCAGGTATGGGGCTTCTGCAGAGCTCATGCAGGGCTCTTGTAGTGATCTACTCTGCAGCTCCACCGAGCCTCTCTCTAGGGTTATTACTATTATGGTAACTGATAGTGTTAAGCAACAAGGAAAAAGTACATTAAGCAGAATTGTTATATAACTTTGTGAACACGGACAAATGTAAACAAAATAAAACTTGGCACACACGTTGTGAAGTGCAATCTCAGTGTCCGGGTGGGAAAACGGCACGTGTACAGACCAGAGCTGCTGATATTACTCTCCATAACAAACTCAGTTCCTGCAGCTTGAATTTTGCAACATTTGTGGCCGTTTTCTCCATCCTAACTGCGAGTAACTCATCGATGAACATAAATAATAGAGTAAGTGGTGAGAAAGAGCAGTCCTTATAAAACATGAACAAAAACAGTTGTACGCTGGCGATGGAGGAGACAGAATGGGAGCAGGTTGTTGCATCTCTGAGTTTGTAGATGTTCGGGCTGGTGTCAGACCAGTCTAGGCTGATGATGGTGAACTGGAGCAGAGTTTATTCAGGGCCTTTGCTTCCAGAAGCTCTTACACAGCTCACACTTTTACCGGGTGCATCTCCACAGTATCAGCAGAGGATCGTCACTTTTTAAAAGCAGACATGACAAATACGTACATTTAAGAACTGAAAAAAGCAAAAACGCTTCTGCCAAAACTGCACTGAAATAAGCATTTATGGAAAGCCACTTTGTTTCTATGACCCAAATATGGAGGTTTATGAAAAGTTGTTTATGTTTAATGTAGCTATAAAATATAAAAGCAGATTATATTTGATTTCACAGCTCTCCCAAGGTTGATGAAACCCTTGCTCTTACAGCGCTGCAGTTTCATGGTTCGAGGGTTTCAGACTTCCTACTTTCCCTGTCAGGTAAAAATCTTCCTTCAATATCGGCCTTTGCAAAATTCTACGGTAATCAACTCAGGGTGTTATGTACCATTAGGATGAAATGCTTCACCTCTCTTCTTTACTACTGAAAATCACAAGGTCAGACTTTGACAAAATCCACTTTCGGACATGCACTTCTTTCCATTTACCGCACGGCATTTGAATGCATCAGTTTACATCCAAATGAACACTGCAGTAACTTTTCTATGTTGCGACTGCAATCCTACTAGGGTGGACCGAGTAACATTTACAGATCACTTTAGCATAGCAGAGGGAAAAAGAGGACAGGGCTCGCCAAGACGCGAGGTAATCTGAGGAATGCAATGTGGAGGGTGATGCAGGAGGCTCAGTACAAGATCTCTTTTTACTCAGTAATGTTTCAGCATTGGCAGAGTGTGTTTAAGTCACTAAAACTCTCCAATGCTCCATGTATTGCAAAGATTGCATCACTTTGTGGGTGCGTCTGAGGGAAGCTATAATGTAAATCTGACTCATGTCTGAATGAGGAGATAAAAAAGTCTGAAAAGTGCTCATTTTTATGGCACCAGCAACAGGACTTTTATATGAATGGTGTGAATGGCAAACAGCACAGGTGGTTTGCTCTGCACATAGCACCTTTAAGAGGTTTCCAATGCTGGACTGATGGTGAAAAACAAAGAAAGTTCAACTATAGTGTGTTTGCCTCCATGTTGCTCTGATCCCGTCTCTGCTGTTAGATCAGTTAAACTGGAGGGAACGAGACTGTGGAGATGCACCCCAGCTCCTGCTGTGGCTACTTGCTGACCAGTTTTGCCAGACTCTCTCTCAGGTTGTTCAGGTCACCGATTTTGATGTCCAGAACGTCAATGATCCGTCGTACCTCGACCTCCGCGTGCGCCTGCTCCTCCCGGTTGGAGGCCAGGGTTTTTTCTGAGCTTTGAACGCGATCCTCCAGCTCCACATTTCGTCTCTCCAGATCCTGCAGAAGCACGGTTATTAATTCAGGTTTTCATTTTTCTCTTTTCATTTAACCCAGTAATTGCTACCAAAAGTGCATCTTTGCCCACATTCTTATCCACAAAATGCCATAAATGTTAGTTTCGCCAGAATATGTTGACAAGATCGACAAGTTATGTTTTGGGAAAAACCAGATCACAATTAACCGAGTAGAAAAAGTACAGGCCTTTATGCCTTTATATTGTGTTTCTATACATTTAAACTTCAGAAAATATGCTGTAAAACAGATGTATTCCAGGGAGATACTGCGGCTGCCGACTGCTATAAAATTTGCTAAAAAACTCCTCTCGGAGCAATTCAGTTTAAACTGTTTATAATCCAAATTCAAATCTGCAGTTTCCTGTTTTATGGGGTAATTCTGTATGCGAAAAAGCAGAGATGAGTACTTTATGGAATAAATCCAAGGACAGCAAAGGTCAAATATGAATACAGATAATTCACAACTGACACCCCCGGTAAGAATGATAGAGGACCTAATAAAAGCTATGCAATATGCATCAAGTCTCATCTCAAGCATTAAGAAGGAAATTCAATCCAATTTGTTTTCTCCTTGAAGCCCTCAGTTCACCTTTGTAGATTCTTTGCCACACTTACTCTTGTCTGAACTGTACGGTCTCTTTTATAGCTGTCCCTGATTATTCATATGCCCTGGTTTGGGTAACAGCAAAAAGGACATTTATATGTAACAGATCATGAAAACTGCCAACTAAAAATAAACCCTTTTTAGGACTAGAGTGCTTTAGGTCAGTGTCATGCACTAACCTCTAAAGGTTATGCATAAGTATTTTAACAGTTTGTTAAAGAAAAAAAATCCCTTTTATGTCTGGTTGTTGTGGAAAATCACAACCGGTCAGCTAGCGGCGCCAATAATTTTCCATTTTGAAGACTTTGACACACATCAGTCAGCCTGGTGAGCATTTTCATTGCTTATCAGGTTGACGGATGTCACACTTGCAATCTAATATAGGGATCCATTATATTAACTATACACTAATCTGCTGATGACTTTCTAGAACGAGCGGTTACTTATTAGCCAACATGCCATCAGAAAACTGACAAATATAAAAGCATATTCTACCAACCTAAAAAGTGACATCATCAAATGTAATCTTTTGTACAGCAAAGAGTAAACAAGTCCTAAAATGTTCATTTTACTACAGCGTGAGGAAGAAAATCAGCAACTTCAGAACTGATAGTCGTTGAGCTATAAAAATGTGTGACATTTTCCACAAATGTGTTATTTGTGCAGCACGACAAAGTTGTCCAATTTGATGAGTCAGTCACAAAACTGCAGCTTACCTTGAGTCTCTGCATGGCCTCCTCCCTCTCCCTTTCTAGCTCGCCAACATCTGTTTTCTTGCTCTGTAGATTGTGAATTTCCTGAAAACACAGTAACTCCAAATAATTACAACACCATCTTTCCGATTCATGTACCTCAATGTCCCGAGGACAAGCAGCGTTCCTCATTAATTTTATAAAGGGGGTCAGTGATAAGATTTGGGACGCCTTCATCTTCTTGGGAAGGAGGGAGGGAAACATGCCACTGTGACCTTGCATGAATCCGGCTGCCAAAAGTGGACTGTGTTTAAACGACGGGACAGATGTGGATATGTTAATGAAGCTGGCAGAGAGCAGCGGGCTGCTTTCAAAGGAGCATTTTGCTTTTATTTATCCTGAGGAAACGTTTCTTGGCTCAGCGTGTCCTGCGTGCATTAGCGGACATTGACTTTACCCACAGAAACATGCACCGTTTGACAAGATGATGTGTGTTTTAGAAAAGTTACAGATGCCATCAGAAATCTGTCATTCAGTACGGAGGAGGCGGTTCGGAACATCTACATCTCGAGTCTCGGCGTTGCTCGGTCGTGTTCCGTAAGACTGTGACATTTTATCAAAGCACTCTTCAGCGTGATCAAAGCGACAGACACGACAGAGCCTCAAAGCTGAATCCAGATCTTAGCAGACAACAAATGAAAAAAGCCAGTGAACACATTCTTCTGTCGTTGTCTGCACGAACTCTGCAGCATTTTATCAAGTAGTTACCTTTTACACAAGTACAAGAAAATATTTCATTTAACGCGTTCAAGATGATTTAGAGAACAGATATTCAAAATGACACTTACTCTTTCAGAGTTTTTATGGCGTAATTGAATATCAGAAGAAGATTCAGGCTCACACATCCAAAAGACTGCTGGCAGTACATAATGTATGCTCTTGTAAATTAAGCTAGTGGTATACACCGAGCTTCCCTTTAAGGTGGCAAATAGATTTGGACAGTGTGCATTGCTGAGAGGAAATTTGGTGTCTTGCCTGGTCTTTGGCTCGCAGCAGGGCTTCCAACTCCTCCAGTGACCGGCTCAGCTCCTCTTTACCAGGCTGTCCAGCAGAAGGACGCCCCAGCTGGGCTTCAAGCTCGGCCACCTGGAACACACACAAACACACAATGAATAACATTAAAAACAACATTATAAGATAAGAAAAGCAAGACCATCTAAATCCACCTTCTAAAGGCTTCCATCCAAGGTGAGTTTTGAGAGATATCACAAATCTTAAAAAGACGGGGGCCTTTTAAATGTTGGAAGAGAAATCCAGAAATAGGGAGCGGCGACTGTCACTCCATGTTTAGCTTCACTAATCGAAAGAGAAGCATGGACGGGAACATGGGATCACAGATTCAGGCTTTTAATGTAACTCAGGCAGAACTAGTGCGATGCGAAATATTATACTGTAAACAGTAATCGAGCATGTATCAAACTGTGCAAAAAGAAGTCTCATTTGTAACCAGCATAGTTTTGAATCTGACTGATGAAAATCGACAGCAAACCAGAAGTATGGAAGCCAGGCAATTTCAATCTCATTTCCTGAGACGGTCTGATTTAGTTTTAGCTAAATCTAATTTAGTCTTGAAGCTAATCAGTCCAGTTTTCATGTTATTATGTTTTCACATAATCTTTCTCGTACACAGATATGACAAACAAGAATCAGCCTTACAAAAAGACCAAAGAATCCAAAGTATAATCCTAACGTGTGATATAATTTTCACAATGCACAGAATTAATTCATGCTATTAATGGAAACCAACATGACCACGGTCTATGCACAAACACTTTACTGTCCATCTATGTGCAGACAAACAGCAAGTGAAGTGATTTTCACAGCTAATAAAAGTCCATTTAGTGAAGAATTATCATGCACCACACTGCTGTGCAATTTACAAATGAATCAAGGACATTTTCTTTATTCATTGCCTCTCTCCTGACTCTGCTCCCCACCACACACACACACACACACACACACACACACACACACACACACACACACACACACACACACACACACACACTTAAAATGCTTCTGTGGAAAAAAGCTTTGCTGCCAATGGGCACAGCACTGAAGCCTCTCGCCTTGGAGACTTTTTTTTAGCTGTTCGAGGGGGTTTGACCTTTTGAAAGATATTTTCCCAATCTGACCCACTTCCATGTGTTTAGCATATTAATGAAAAAGTCAAAGACCGTCAAGATTTGACAGACGGTTTGACGAAACAAGGACAAACTGTGCAGCATTTGAAGTCTGAACACGATGAGATTCAGCCGTCTTTTAGGCCTTTGTAGTTTAACAGACAGACCGAGGCACAAACAGTGACAGGGCTAGAGGTCACGATAACATATTTAATTTTGCTCCCCATTTGATTAAAGGAATAGCATTTGATAACGAGACACTTGAGCAATAACGAAAGGTTACCGTTTTACTCGAGATCACTTGACCATTTTAATCACTTTGCATTGTATTAAATTAAACGAGTGCGTGCCAATGGGGACTAAAACATGTGACTAGACTGCAGCTTCTATTTGATAATTCCTTAAAATGAAATGCATCACACAAAATTCTTCCAGTGAAACAATCAGCTCAGTAATTTTATTTAACATTTTGTGCAACCATGCAAGAAAATCTCTGGTTCCAGTTGTTTAAATGTGATTATTTACTCTTTACTGTTCTATGACAATAAATGTATCTGGGGTTTGACGGTTGATGGGAAATAAGAAGTGGGAAGATGTCCCCCACGTAGTTGAGATTTTTGATAAATTATGGCTTCAGTGTGAAAGTTCCTAAATAATACCAGTTTGTGCTTTAGAGTCCCATTTACGATGCATAATAGAGCAGAGCTCAAACAAATCTGAGAAAAAGAAATAGCCGTGGGATTCAAGCAAGCCCTTGATCTTCTACTTTCGGTTTATTTTAATGCCGGTGCTGCAGAAATGGACGACTTTTCATTTTCTCTCCTTTAAGCGTGTCCTCTGCATTTTAACAGGTAATTTCAAAGTGGCATTTTAAAGATGCCAAGGTACGCTACTCCAGCCAAGCCGAGCTTAACAAAAACCAATGCAGGCTGGGGATGGGGGATGGGGGCTTTGGTTTAACCTGGTCTGTGAGTGACAGCCATTGTCCCCAGAGGCAGTAGCTCCATCTCTCTGAACTCCACACAAATAGTGTAGCATGAGAAAAAGCCTGTAAGAACTGTGGTATCTGTAATATTCCCACTAAAGTTGAACTGTTTTAAATAACCGAGACGCATCTGCTTACAACAGCAATAGAGCGCTGACATAAACTTGTCAGTGTAGTTAATTTGATTAATTGTTAAATATTTATATGGTATGTGCCAATGAAACTCAAACTAGATTGGCAGAAGAACAAAATACACTAAAATGGAAAAATATACTATAAAAAAGAACCATTCAAATATCCTTAAATGCATACAAATTGCTGTCAGCCTCTCTGTGGTGGACAAACACAAACATGGCTGAAGCTGCTCAGAGTGGGACGAGGGAGGAGAAAGCCAGCCATCCTCTCTCCTTCTACTCCTGCAGTGATTTATCTTCTTCCACTAACTGGGGCACAGAGGGGGGAGGAGGTGGGCAGTATAGGGTGTCCTACCCTCACCCCCCTCCAGGAAAAAAAAGGAAAAAAACAAACAAAACCCTGCCACCCTGTTACCAAACCCTGGAGGCCTGCTCTACTTCCAGCCACCTGGTTGACTTTGCTACAGTGTGTGTGTGTGTTTTTTGGGGGGAGGTGTGTAACTTTCACCTGCACTCAGAAATAGATGAATTGAAGATAATAAAAAAAACGCAATCTGAAAAGAGGCAGTACTGTAAAGGTTATAGAGCAGACTGGGTTGCAGCAGCAGCATTTAATTCTGTTGCAATAAAGTTGTGTCGTTAAGCTCGACCAAGGGCAGAATTTCCTCTCCCTAAATTAAATATGAAATGTCTGCATTCTGGCCCTGCGACTATCACGGGAGCCCGTCAACAGAAAATATCCCAGGGAGGGGGGGCTGGATGAAAAATGCATCTGCAGTTTGGAGCAGGCCTTGTAGGGATTTTAATGTGATACTGACACATTTGTATAAATGAGTAAAACAAAGTTTTATAGAAGAAACTCGATAGATGCATTTGTGCTAGTTTAGGTTAACATCATACCCATAAATATAATTTCTAAACAGTTATCAACAACAACAACAATGCACAATGGGCTGCATATTCAGTTTACAAGTCCCCCATAGTGCTTACTGTAAATCACACAGTGTAGCATACAGCGCAGGAGCATAAAACAGGACACTTACTGTGTTTAAGTTTTTTGGACATTGGCTTTTCAGTCCAGCCTAAAAAAACAAGTCCGCTGTGGTCTTATTGGAAGGTGAAGAAGCTGTTCTTAAGGAAGGAAAATTGGGAGAAATGCTAAGATGTCCCAAAATACACAAGAAATGAACTGAAAAAAATCAGTGGCAACAGGAGTGACGAATCCAAATGTGAGAGCTTTGGTTCAAATCATCATTAATATGTACAGAAGAGGTCAGGGGAGAGCTACAAAGAGCCCAAACACACTGCTAGTGTAGTTATAAAGCCTCCCCAGAGCCGGGATCTCAACAGTATTGACGCTGTGTTGAATATGCGTGGGATCATGTTGACAGGAAACAGAGCAAGAGGCAGCCAACATCCAAAGAAGAGCTTTGAATGTCCTTCGAGAAGCCTGGAGAATTAGTCCTGAAGACTACAGAAATGATAAGACTTCCTTAAGAAGTGCAAACTCATTAACGTTGTGATTTACTCATTTACTATATTTCCATGTATGTTTGGACATATTTCCATGAACTGCTGCATTTACTTCCCATTTCCCTAGAGAAATATAAACAAACGAGGAGTGGCTTAAGACTTTGATATGGCACTGTACTTTCTTTTAGATCAATAAGTCTCATTGGTCGTCTCATTATCGTGTTTCATAAAGTGACTTCAAATAAAATTCTGTATTAACAAGTCAATCAGGCCCCTATCGTTTTTCCCAAGACTGTGAAAGCATCTTCAGTGTCATCTTCAAAGTATAATGTGAATTTCTTCAAACACTGACTGAAAAAGACTCAACTTAAGCCTACTGTAATTACTCCTCTGTGCACTACATAAGGTCACCTGGTCTCGGAGGCGATCGGTCTCTTCCTGGTATTCAGCCAGCTGCTTCTTCCACTGTTCCACGCTGCTGTTAGCTTCCTGCAGTGCTGCCACCAGCTTGGCATTGCTGTCTTGAAGAGTGAAGAGTTCAGCTTCCAAGTTGATCTCACACATAGACCTGAGGACAAGTTCGCCACACACAGACTTCGTTAATTCTCCTGAAGAACTGGTACTCTGATTCTCTTTGTTCACCTGAACCAAATCAATCGAATGAACCAATCACAACTGTTAAATGATGCTACTTTAAACAGATAATGTTTGACACTGTTGGAACGAAACCTTGGAAAGGAGAAAGCAGAAGATACAGAGGTAATAGAGTGAAACATTTCTATTATCCTGCAGTAGCTGTGTGAGGAAGTCTATTGACATTTAATGAATTTAAGGAGACAGACGAGTTCTGCAAATTATGAACGTTATGATGACTTTATATCTTTTTTGGATAAGTGCTACTACAGTGAGCTTTTTTTTATTATGCCTTTAAAAAGCTTCAGCAAATATTTTTTAGGAATTAAAGTGGACCAAGAAATGCAAAAATAATTATTATGGCATGATAATTTTTCTTGGGTTTTTTAGAATCATTTTGTTCCAAATCTGCAACAGAGCAGAGCAACACTCACCTTCATCAGTGGGAAATTGTACCACAGGGTACTAAAAAACCCAAAACAACAGCGGTAATTTGTTCTGCTTTATTAAGTTGTGGGAAAGATTCAGTGTGCCGGTAAAGGTCATAATTCAGTGGGGATATTTAATAAAGCAGAGAGCTTCCTCTTTAGGAAGCAGAGTCTCCACCATAACGACTAAAACTGGCAACCATAATACCCCTCACCATAGCAACGGGAGAGAAGGGCCTGCATTGGCCTAAAACAATCATAAAATAAAACTGTTGGAATAATGGGCTGTAAAGCAGCTGAGAAGTGCTTCACTGGTCCCAGATGGAAGGTTGAGGGATCAATAATGACCGCTGTGATGATGATGATGATTACGAGCTGCAAAATTTAGCACCTTTCAGGCCTGGGTGGTTTTAAGTCATGGACACACATACAGATTAAAAAGAGCACAAACGTTATGGTTAGGCCTCAGGTGATGGTGTTTAATCTGCCTGCTACAGAAGAGGCACAGATATGCACACATACCACACTGCAGACCAGGGGAGAGTCCACCTGTAAAGAGCTCAGACCGACTCACTGCTGCTTTTCTAGGTAATTAGCTACAATGTTTGAGCTTATGTGTAAGGAGGGTTCATTTTCAGTCCTTGGCCATTCGCTCTTTTCAAAAAATAAATACATAAATAAAAACTGTATTTCTTGATTTTTAGTTCCTAGAATAAATCAAAACGAAATATTCCAGATGTGTGGTACCCACACGCAGAACTATATATATATATATCATCACTTGCTACTGTGCTAGCACTCAGTCTCATGTTTCATTTTAAAATTATGTGTTCTTATTGTAAACACTTTGAGGCATCTGTGATTTTGGATTACATAAATAAAAAATAAATAAAAATCACATATTTGCTTGACCTGCTTGACCCATTTAACTTCTGATTGGCTAAACACACCTGATTCCAGCCACTCAGGAGTAAAGCGAGGAAAGCTGGCCATAGCGGTGCTCGTTTCCCATGATGCAGCTCGATGCCACAGTGCAGAAATCACCTGAACGTTAAGTGAAATATGAACTAAAAAGGCACAATTCATTCCGGTTTCCACTGCATGTTCACTAATGATGTTAATCTGAAAAGAGAGCATACAGATGCAGAGTGAGCGCCACTTCTGCCTCCAGGATGACTAACGGTTTTCCTCATCTGTGGAATACATCCACGATACCATCACTACGCGCCAAAGAAGTCATGCGTTCAGTTTCTTTGAATGCAAAAAGCAGAGAAGTGTGACGCCTTAACAATGGCGTGCACTCTATAAAGGCTTTGCAATTTAATGGCTCGTAAGTCCGCCTCAGACAGGATACAGGGGACTTTTTACTCAGTGCTTTGAGTTCTTACATATGCTCGTGCAGCCAAGCTGGGGGTTAGACACTGCATTGTACGAGTGGGTACGTGAAACAAAAGATGGAGGATCCAAGTGATGAGCTTAATCAAAAGATAATCCAGTACTTCAGTACGATCAAAATCTGGCAACATGCATATGAATACATTTAGGAGGAGAAACCTGATGTCACTGGTGAATAACAGGGAGTTTTCTTATAGTTAAAGCATTACTTTATCCATTCTTAGTACAGTATGTAAAAGGAGGGAGTGACAGATTTGTTTAAGATACTTTTGGATTTCCAGTGAAGAAAACAGTTGTACTGTGACTAAGCGATACAGAAAAGTTTTCTTGAGGTAGCAAGCTAAAGAGAATGCTTTCTAAAAGTTTCAGTACTCCCACATGCACATCTGACAGGGATAGCCCATGGCTGTTTGAAACCTATAAAATAATCTAGAACAGTTTATTGCTTTATTTTTATATAAAAACATAGCAATATGATATATTTTTGCTATGTCAGAAAAGACTGAAACATTTTCATTTTATGGCTTTCTTTCTGTCTGTATATGCATCTGTTGAGGGAGTTTTAAGCATTTCGGTGACTCGAGCAGAAACACAATCTGTCATTACCCTTCAGACAACATCTTCTTGACCCTTTCTTTCTCTGCTGTCAGCTCCACTTCAGCACTCTTGCTGCGAAACAGCTTTTCCTCCCCGGGCCCGTTGACTGTCAGCAGCGGCGGTGAATGGCGGTCCTCCGACAGCTCCTAAAACAGACAGCGCACGGACCAACGGGGATAACAATACAAACAGGATCTGAACACTGAAGAGATGACATGATGTCAAACCATCAGTTTCGTGTAGTACAAGAAAAAAGGCTAGATAAACCAGGACCTTTCATGGAAGCGTTATTGGAAAAAGGGGATTCTTCCTTGTTTGCGATTACGCCGTAAATCCTCAGGAGCTGCGCTGCAGTTTTCATATCAGACAACAAGAGTGCTCAAGCAGAAAGTGCACGATTAAGTGGCAAGAGCACTTCAACAGGGTACATTTCCAGTATTCTGCATTGTTATATTGAGTGTGTGGTAGAAATGACAGTGAATGCTTTGATAGACCAGCATGGCCAAATGCAGGCCAATAATTCTACATTTCTGTTGCTCTTTCTTCAAAGCATAGGTTTAAACTGGTGGCCCCTCCGTTAACATCCCTATACCCAAACCTGTCATCGGGACACAACAGACCAAACACAGTAGCAACAACACAGGACAGAGCTCAACATACCGGTGCTTGATATGTCCCATCTGGGCTTCTGTAAACAGGCTCTACACAAAGCGAGCAGCCATGTGTGGAGCCCAGCTGCTTTTATACAGCATCACAGATCTGATTGGACTCTGATTCAACAAGAAGTGACTAAGATACAGCTGCTCCTTCCAAGGGCTCATCTTTCCGTGTGTGTACAGAAAAAGTATGTGCATCGTGTCACCGTGTGTGCATTGGTTGAGAAATGACACATACCGCACATCTGGTAAGAGGCGAACTGGTAGCACAGGTTACATACTGGAGGGATTCAACGTTCATTTTGGAAGCTGGTTTAGGGTTTAGGGAAAATTAACTGTTAATTTCAGACTAGCTTGTGTCATAATAAAAGTAAATAACAGACATAAAAATCAACTTCAAACACCAACAGCTGTTCAACAGCTGTCTTCCACATCACATGATCCTCCTCAGCAGATGTCATGGAATATTTCATGTTCAGACTTTTATTCTGTCAAATATATAAGATTTATCACCTTAAATATGAAAGCCAAGCCTAATTTTTAGTCACTGCCTTTTTTGAATAAATATTCACTCGATGAACCAAAAATAATCATCCACACAGTCTCTTTGTCTTTGAATCAAGTGTTTTCAGCCCCATTGCCAAAGGCGTATAAAATCAAGCAAAAAACAAACATTTATGAAAGAACAGGTCATTTTAAAGAGTTTCCTAAATGCTAGAAGTTCCTCAATCAACCTTAAGTGTTATTATTGAAGAATGGACTGTAAACCCAGTAACTGACCTCCAAACCTCCTTTGATGTTAGCAAGGGACTAAATTTAAGATGGAATTATTAATAGGAGGCTACAGAAATATACCAAGACATCAATGTAAACTATTTGTTTTTTTCTGAAAACTAAATAACAGATGAATTATTGAAATAACAAGAGCCTTCATAAAATTAACCCACCGCTTCTTTACACATTATCTGAGCACAAATATTTGAGATATTTGTTAAGCTGAACACCATACCCATATTTTAGCCCAAGTATTTAGCTTAATCAAACTGAGCAACATAAAAAGAGACCTAAAATCTGACATTATACTTGGCTCGTCTAACCAATCTGCTTTGATATTTACATTCCCTGCTGCCCAGAAAACGGTTCATGCTTCCTGTCACACATTTTTGGGAACCACTCTGGTTAATCTGAGGCTGTGGGCTAAAAGGCAGCTCCACTTGCTTTTTAAAAGCATGCAGATGAATTAGCTCAGGCACATTTCTATACCACCCGTCGCCCTCTTTCTTTCTTCTTCTTCTGCATGGAAACCCAAACCTGAATTCGTCAACGGCCCAGTCTCTCACTGGAGTATCGCAACCCTGCACTTACTGTAGAAAGAGCTTGTATTATTAATTTGAGTGAGCCTGACTCTGTTCCCCTGAGGACAACGGTTTATTATCTACAGCTCAGCAGCTCCGAGTCTATGCTTATGGATGGATATGGAAATAAAACACACAGCTGACTCAATGTGGATGAGCTCTGTGTCCAAAGGAAGGAATGAGAGAGGAGGAAAATCAAAACTAAAACAACTCCAGTCCGGACCCCCAAAGCCAACAAATCGACTATGTGTATTGCTGAATAATTCATAGCACAGATCATGTTTAAGTCATAAATGGGATTGCACATTTACAGCAGGTTCCCCCTTTTTTTAAATTTGGTGTGTTGTTTGCTAACAGACTGAGTGGAAACAAAACAGAGACGCTAAGAACACGGACTAATTAGCCAGAGTTCAAACAACTTCCAGTTTTTAAAGGATGTATTTGTGCATTTGTTTTCAGGAGATGTTGGGGAGAAAAAAGAAATCAATGAAATGTTTCCCCTGATGATGGGGGAGGCGTGATGAATTCAGTTTTCTGTAATACTTAAATTAAAAGAAAAAATACAGAGTCGATTACACTCTTTGTTGTTGTTGTTGTTGTAGCCATACTTAAAGATCGTTTTCCCTTTCGCGGCAAACGCTCGGTTTGTTCTGAAACTTTAATTTGCTCTCAAGTCGACTTTGATCAGACTCCAGATAAATTATTGAGCGCGAGTGTCCGTGCAACACCAAGTCTACGAGCAGCAGTTCCATCAACAAAACAGTCATCTTTGCTGTGTTTGTTGTAGGTTGGTGCTTGTGTTTTCACGCACCTGTGAAAGCTGAGATGGATGAGCGTGCGTCCCACGATGCATCAGCAAAAGAGAAAGAAGAGGAGAGAGAAAAATGTTATTATATGATAAAAAAAAAACCCTCTTAAAGTGAAGGCAAAGGCAGTTATCAGAGGCATGGCGAGGGATCTTTTTTTTTGCTTGTGGATTTCCTCTGCGTGTCACAGTGAAACAATTTCTTCGACATTTACAAGTGACTTTGGTCTCCTTTTAACAAAAACAGCCTTCACAGTAGTAGGAAACTGGTGCTACCCAGCAAGAGAACTTGTAAGTGCAGCTCGCAGATGCGGAGGGAAAGTTGAAGGTTACAGGCAAGCGGCCGAGGGACGAGACAAGAATTAATCTGCACATCACAGTAAATGATGCTTTCAAGGGCTTTCAAATCTGGCTTAAGCACAGTTATTTTAACTAAGCATATACTGTTTTCCAGACATTGCATGCCACTTGTTTGTGTGGAGTTACACAAGGTTATTGGCAGAAGCACTGACTCCAGCTGAAGGACGAACACACGGACAAACTGTACCAACAGATTAAGAGGCGCTCAGAAGTCCCGCCCACACAGACTGACGGACAGTCCATGGAAACAACAGCAAGGCGAGCTTAGCAACAAAGAAACATTAAGAGTAAATATAAAAGAAGAATAAACGCAGCACATATTTTTCCACTGTCATCATAAAAGAGAACATTCAGTTTGTGATGCCCAGCTCAGCAGGCACTCATACAATATAATGCACGTGCGTGTTGTTTTTTTAAACACATAAACAGCAACTTATAAACTTTTCAGGGTCCTGAGAGAATCCCGGCTTGATAATCGGTGGAATCCCAGAAACTGTAAATATTAAATTGCTTTCCTGAGAGCTTTCCTCATGACGGCTCCGCACCACTGTTTGTCTTAAGTACATCTACACTGTTTACTTATTTATCCCAGCCTCAGTCCATTTGCTTCCTTAGCTCTATAATGCCTCTCTTTCTCTCTCAGTTGTACTCCCCACTTGACTTATTCATGTCTCTATGCATCTGAAGGTACCTGCACGGGTTTCCCTTGAAGCACCTGTCCTTACCCACTGAACGACACACAGTAATGCATTCACTTTTCAGGGGTTTAAAATATTGGTAGCTGGCATTTCTGACTCGACATGCATAGAGTGAAGGAGACGAAGAGGAAAAGAAACAAATGTTTACAGGCCATCAGAGGATGGTAACAGCTTCTGTAGCCTGCTGTGATCACGCTGAGAGAAACACGAATACATATGGACTGTTTCTGACATACATTTACTGTGCAGTCGTGTTTCAACTCATTTCAAACTGGATATTATTGTAATAATAAAAGAAAATCCTTCTAGAAGCTAATTAATGCCAATAAAATACAGGAGTTTATCTGGGTTGGGGTTTTATTCTCACTGAGTATTAAAACCCTTAAATACAATGAAATATTCTTCCTAATTATTTCTCAGTTCCTTAAAACTATTATCCCAGTTACAGCTCTGTCTGTTTATCATTGTTCATTAATTTTATCTCGCCGGCTTCGCCGTCTCCTCTTCCATCTCATCTTTAAGCTCTGCAAATAAGCCAGAAAGCTGGAGCTCCGCTGCATGCAGATCCCCTGCTGCTATCCACACACACACGTAGAATATGTGCTCGGTAGAGCCTGAGGCTGCAAAGATACAGCTCTGCAATACCACAGGGCTTTTACTGACCAACTGTAGGTGATACAAGACCTATTGATGCACTGGCAGGAAAACAAAACAAGACAAAATAACGCAGCTTCTCTGCAGAACTGCACGCGGGGAAGTTAGGAAGACGTTTGTCGGTTTATTGTGCCTTTGCTCAAGTATTTTTGTATTTTTAATTTAAGAGCAATAAGTTTCTCAACAAACGCTTGCATAACGCTTTAAACTCCGCTCTGCACAACCGAGCGAGTTGCTGTCAGGCAGAATGTGCCCATGTGTTTGTAGAGAACTTTAAACAGTACTCACACATTGGCAACTGTTTACAAAAGCTTAACAGCCTTAATGGAGCTCTTGACTGGCATTACTGCCACACTGGAGCTGCCATCAATACTTGGCAGCGGCTCAAACCTGCCTCGTCCTCGTGTGCTCGCAGCCTATAACAACGTTGATTGGGTATTATTTCCACATTATACCGCCGCAGACAGTCAGCAGTATGGTGTTTTACAATGCGCTGCGGTGAGCCAGAAGAGAGACGACGTGATAATAGCCACAGCGCCTCTGCGTTTACGGCCTGCCACAAAATCAATGACTGCTGTCTTATTGAGAAATCAGTCCAGCTTGTTCGCCTGCCTCTGACCTTGCAGTTCTAACCGGGTGACATTTCTCTGTGTGTGTCTGTGGTTGGCTTATTGAGACATATTCATGTGCTGAGAGAAGTCTTTTTCTTTTTCAAAATCAACCAGCCAACAAAACAGGTCTCTTGTTGCCATGGCGACTGCAAGTAACACATCTGCTCGTTATTATGTTACTAACCCTGACCTCTGACCTCCCAGTGATGCAGGCCTTTCACATTACACCAACTGACTGAGAGCTTAAAATCATATCTCTATGCCCAGTGTCCTTACTGCAAATGAAAATGTGTTTTATTTACTTCTTTTCTGGATTTTTCGAATTTGGGAACACTTTGGGAACGCATTTCAAAATTAATCAGGAAATCATATGTATAAAGATATGTTCATGGTTTTAAAGATCAAACTTTAAGCTTTCAAAATAGCTAATAGAGACACCGTAGCAACAGTAATTGTAAATTTTTGGTGTTTTCTGTGATACGTTAAGTTAGTTTGAAATAGCCATGCTTTAGCTGGATTGAGAGAAACTGTGGTGGCGTTCACAGATGCAGACAACACTTGGGAACAAGGTCCAAATTTTGCAAAGCATCATATGTGTCTGAACTTATCAATTCCTCTGCTAACGCCTGCATGTGCTGACAGTGCACACCGACTGCAAAGCAACAACGTCAAACATGTGTTAGAACTAGTGTTGCCATAAAAAAGGAGATGACAACAGAAGTAGTTATAAGCTCTGTAACATGATCATTTCAAATGGCGAAAGTCCAGCAACATGCCGAAACATCTTTCTACATAACATAGGATTCACTCCCAGGACTGTTGTATTTCATGCTCTATGTTTGTGCACCACAAGTGTTACTGCTACTGTTTCCCAGCTGAGCAGATCATCTGTACAGATGCTGAACACGGGTTTATTAGACTTAAATTAATGACAAAAAATATATTACCTCAATTTTTAGACGTTGACTGAGAGACTGATGACACATGTAGCACTAGGAAGTATTCTGTTTGGGATTTTAGATAATATAGCAAGTGTGCTGACACTGGAGTTGTTCATCGAGATGTCCCTTAATGAAGGAAATGTGGAAATTACTTTAATCAAAGTCAAATTTATTTTAATTGCACTCACCTACTGAATATTCCCTCTGATAAATACCCATAGTCTCATCAATTACAAACAGACTATGGGTATTTGCTGCGATTTATTTTGCAGCAAATCAGGACCAAGCATAAATATACTATGAACATATTTAGGCAATGTATTTCCTCAGATGTGAATGTACACTCACTGGCCACTTTATTAGGTATGGCTCAACTGCTTATTAGCCTAACTATCTAATCAGCCAATTACATGTTGCAAAGGCAGGTAGATATGGTCAAGACAACCTGTTGAAGTTCAAACAGAGAATCAGAGGATGAATGATTTTGGTGACTTTGAAGATTGCGTGGCTGTTGGTGCTACACAGCCTGGTCTGAATATTTCAGAAACTGTTGATCTACTGGGAATTTTCCCACTCAGCCATCTGTGGGGTTTACAGAGGATAGTCTGAAAAGGGAAAACAACCAGTGAGAAGCAGATCTCTGGGTGAAAATGCCTTTCTGTTGCTGTCAGAGGTCAGAGGAGAATGGTCCAAATTTGGCCTAAAAAGCACCTAACCGTGAATCCATCCCGTCTTGTATCAATGTTTCAGGAGGCTGGTGGTGGGAATATTTTCCTGGCACACTTTGGACTCCTAGGTTCCAACTCAGCATCGTTTAAATGCCACAGTCTTGACCAAAATCTCTGAGGAATGTTTCCACCGCCTTGCCGAATCTATCCAAGAAAGAATGAAGGCAAAAATGGTAAATGGCCTGTATTTGTATAGCGCTTTACTCAGTCCCTATGGACCCCAAAGCACTTTACACTACATTCAGTCATCCACCCATTCACACACACATTCACGGGGCTCGAACCGGCAACCTTCCGATTACAAGACAAACTGCCAACTCTTGAGCCACGATTGCCCAACACAACAGTAGCGAGGTGTACCTGATAAAGTGGACGGGGAAGTGGCGTAAGACTGTGGCACTCCAAACATTTCTATCAAAAACTGTGACTATAACCTCCTAAAGAGCAGATTGGGTCTGCAGCAGAACTTATCACCGTAATCTTGGCAGATTTGTGACAGTGGAGATTTTAACCTCAGCAAACATCACAAACCCGTTCACCTGGTTTCAGAACAGACCCTTCACATCAGCTTGTGTGCAGGTCTATTAGGTACCAGCACACAAATTTAACAAAGGTTTACCATTAACTGTCACATACTTTGATAAAATCCAGCTCTTTCCAGGAATTAATGCTCTGCTTTGCTGTATCCAGGAGTGTTTTCTCTCAGCCTCGACACACTATCAGCTCTTATCTGAGAGTCTCAGTGGTGAGGTTGTGGTTGGCAGCGTGACTCTGCAATCTCCCGTAGCTGCCGAGTGGCTCTTTGTTAAGACTTACGCTCAGTGCACACCCACAACAGCATAAACAAGCACTTTACTCCATTTTGAATCTGCATTGCTACAACATCCAAAGCCGCTCTCAACTCTAACACTTGGCAGAAATAAGCAATGTACAAAGGCTGGCAGAGCAACTCTGAGACTTCCAAATGTTTGCAAGAGATACTGTTTCCTCCATTTGAAAAAGAAAACAGCAACTAATAAATCACAACTTCTATAAATACCACTCTGTGCCTTAGGCTTTAGCACACAATGTCACAATGCAGCAGCTTTTGTGAGATGACGGACATAAAATTTCCACCACTGACAAACTTTCACTTCTCCACCTGAACCCCTGACTTATCGAGTTCACCAAGAAACTGCCTACTGTGGCAGGACAAAAGCTGCCCATTGTCCTGTCAGCAGCAGCCAGATTCTCTTCAATTATAGATGATTGAGCTCCCACCTCCATCCACCCTTCTTTATCCTCCGTACTTCGGATCTGTCATTCTTCTTCCTTTCTTTGAGTCCCAGCCATTACTGCCCCTCTGAACACCTTCAGCGCTCGCATTTCTTTTTGCCTCCATTTTTCATGCATGAAATCTTTTAATGGAGTTAGCCGGCGAGAGAATAATGGAGCAGCCAGATGGGGATCATATAATCCCTCGTGATTCTGTATATGTTTAAAATAGAAACAAAGGCATAGAGTTTGTCGGGATATTAGCGTTCTGCTGTCATATTGGGGCAAAGGCCACGGAGACCATCAAGTCTGTTTAAAAGACACACAGTAAGTCTACTACTTGAACCTGCTGTCCATGGTTTAATGTTCTCTCAGAGATTCTTATAGATGTGTGTTTAATGGTTTAAAATTGCTACCAACAGCTCTTAAATATGATGAAGAAAACAAATTATATCACATTTTCCTCATTTTATTGTAATGATTTATTAGTTGAAGTAAAACCACGCACACTATTGTTACATAGTGAGATCTCCACACCAGCAAGTAGAAAACCTTTTAAGCAGCGATTTGTGTTTTGTTTGGCAAGACTGCGTGCATCCCTCCCTCGTCGTATAGCTGAACGCTGATATGTCTTTGATGGTAATTCTCAGATCTGTTATGATTTTTAGCTGCTTTCACTTTGATTCTTGTGAGATACGGAGTTTTGATTTTCTCCCTCTAGGATGCTCCAATCAACCAGAGTAAGAGGATAACCTGTCTTTTTTAGAGATTTAAGCAAGTGCAGCATCGCTTTACCTGTGGAGCTGCGATGTTGAGTGCAGGGTTGGCCAGCTCAAACCTCTCCTGGGATTTCTCTCTGGCTAGACGGGCTGCCTCCTTCACCTCCTTAAACTGCTCAGCAAACTGCAGATTGAGGAAGAGAAAAGACAGAAATTACACTCGGTTTGAAAACGTCACAAAGTTTCCTCCTGGAGAATATCTAGAGTGTCCGATCAATTTATGTTCTGGCACTAAAGTTTCTCTGATCTCGCAATAAATTATCTACAGTGCTAAATCTAGTAAATTAAACTCCCTTTAATTCATTTCAGGTAAACAGAGAAATCTTGAAGATGAATGAACGTCACCAAAGGAAACACTGCGGTAAAATGAAAATGCACACGTGTGTTGTGGATGCATTTTAAATATAATCTGAAAGATGTTCAAAACCAAAGAGAAAACGCTGCCCTTGATCATCACAGGAGTGACCTCTACTGCTTCACAGTCCTCTTTCTTAAATCTCCTCTTTGTTTGCGACATCTAATAAATTAGCGACGCTCTGAAGTGTGTGTGTGTGTGTGTGTGTGTGTGTGTGTGTGTGTGTGTGTGTGTGTGTGTGTGTGTGTGTGTGTGTGTGTGTGTGTGTGTGTGTTGTGCTCACCTGCTGCAGCTGCTGCTCTGTGGAGAAGCCTAGACCGTAAACTGTGTTGGCCCGGCTGTCTGCCCACTGGCCAAACTTTTGGGAGGTTTTGGTGAAAGTCATGTTGGGGGTGACGGTGCTGTTGATGATGGCCTGGCGCCACAGAGAGTAAAAACAATAAACCACATGAATAAAGCGCAGAAAGATCCCTGAAGGAAAAGTGGGCTATTTTTTGTGATAAATGAAGCAATGCTGCCAGAAATGTAGGACATAAATAAGAAAGAGGCACAAAAAAAGATGTTAAATATGTTGTATTTGATATGTAGACTGGAGCACATGCAGACTACATCTATAAAGCATACAGAGGACTTACAGATAAACATAAATCTGAGATATGAAGTATTTGGGTTTTTCTAATAAACCAATCAAGGTCAGGGGGGATGATCTTCACCATCATAATTAACTAGTGAGATGTTTGGCACTCGTCAAGTTATTTCAAAAGTCTGTTTTCCAAGATCCCTTTCGGGGATAAATGATGATATACAAATCAAACAGAAGAAGGACATTAATAATTACTGCCAACAAAAAACGATTTTTCATTTGTACAAACTGAGCGAAAAGAGAGCATCTATTCACTGTAGCTCATCACAGCAAACTGGGCAGTGTGTGAGCAACAATCACAGCATCACCAAACGAATCATGTGACTATAATCCCTGACATTAAAAATAAATTTGTGTCACATACAGTTGCAATCAGAGACAAAAACAACCTATAACCAGGCCACGGAAAGCGAGCTACGTGAAAAAGCTCGTTCTGTTGTGTCTCTTCTGTAATATTCTCGAGTGAGCAGTCTGGTGAGGTGAATTTGTTGCCAAATGATTTCTTTATTCTCTTCTCCAAAAGCCTCCAGTCTCAGGGTGGCAAATTGGCACAACTGGCTGAAAAACAACAAAGTGCAGCGTTTTCTCTGAATTTCTTTCACTAACAAGATATCCTGTTAGGGACTCCCAGGTGCTTCAGCGCTGCTGTGGAGGCTGCGTTACCAATGTGGGTGCGTTAGAGATTTTCTGCTGACGATGGGTGTGTTTGAGTAATGCAATCCCACCCAAAACAGCCACAAAGCAAACAGATCTTCTTCCAGTGCTTCAAAGAATCTCATTTGCTAAATAAAATGCAGGAGAGGAGAATATAATACTCCACAAACAGTGTCTCTACATCAGTGCTATACTAGTACCAGATGAGGAAACTGCAATTAAGATAAAAGTAAAGTAAAATTATATTTATACAGCACCTTTGAAGAGAAGTATCACAAAGTGCTTCACAACAAAAGTGGTGAGTTTTAGCTGCTTTTTATAAGAGCTGGTCTGAGGGCCACTGTTGCAAAATGTGTAGGAAAACATACAGTATGTGAGGGGAGGTGTGATAGAGACAACCCATGTAAAAATGCTAATTCACACAGTCCCACACGTCAGGCTTCCTGTATTTAATAGAAATGTTTTCAATAAATGCAGAAACAAATGTTCATAAAATTCATGGATGCTAAAAGAATTGAGAAAGTTTGTTTATAAAGTGGTTTGCTTTCATCGTAAAAACCTGAGGACGATTCATTGTCTAATGTGCCTCAACTCCAGAGTTTGTGGTAACACGTGAATGACTCAAAAGTGACCCGATGAGGAATTATAAAAGCAAGCAGCAATTTCAGAGGATTAAAAATAAAATATGGCAAAAAACTGCAGTTCCTCTAATGGCCAAAAATACATCAACTGCATAGATTCCTGTAAAATATCCAAATTACATTGGCGTGTATGTAAAAATAGTCTATATAAGGACTTTCTCCTTTCTAACTACTGGCGGTCCTCTTTCACCAGTTGTGCCTTATTAAACTATTAGTTGCCAAGCTATGCTTTACCTCTGTGTTTGTGGTATTGTTGCCTTTTGAAGTTTTTTTAATGCATAAAATACAGCACATTTAAAAAGTCTGTGTTGAAATTTTATTTTTTAGTCTTATTAGATTTAGCAAAGCAGGTACCGGAGCATCCGTAGAGTCTATGGATGCAGCTAAAGGCTAGCAGCTGAAAAGTCCGCAAAGCACTGCATGATATGACAGCAGCTACCTCCATTGTTTACATACAGTCTATAATAAAACCCATTCATGCATCTGTGTTTGACACCACTCGGCCCGTACAGGATTCTTACAGCCCCCGTGCAGCTTTGCCTTATGCAGTAGAGCTGTGGTCAAATCTGTCCTGGCATTCCTAAAACTATTCCAGATCTGTGTTTCAGTGATGTGAACAGGCACAGATCTGAATACATGTGTACTCTCTGACTGGATTTAAGAGTCTTGGGCTCCTACCTTAGTTCCACCCACACTGATGATCCGGTACACATTCCGGGTGGCATCATAAAAGAAGGACACAGTGACGGCATGTTTGCTGGCCGGCAGCCAGTTGCGTTTGGTGGCCGGGTCGATCTGGAAGACATGAGCTCTGGCACTGAAGATGGGCTGCTCTCTTTAAAGGAAAAGACAGGAAAAAATTAACTTATGACTGTTTGGTGTCACGTTCATTAAAAAGCACAGTGGCACGTACACTTACGATTAAAGGGACTCCGTAAACAACTTGAGCATGTTCAAACGACATTTCTACATATCACATTAAAACATTTTTATTTTTTTTTTACAAAAATGACAAGTTTAATAAGGTCATGATTATATTTGATGTCTGAATTCTGAAGAAAACAATCTATGAAGCTGTCAACACATCTGTTCATAACTGGAGAATTTAAGAATTATTTATTGTCCAAATCTGCCTGCAATCTCTAGCTTCTTCATGTTTGAAGTGTTATCTGTAAGCCACATGCTTTGTTGCTTAAGGCCAGCAGGAGTTTATATTTACCAACATGTTGACAGAAATAAATTTGCAGTTATCTACATTTTCTTAAAATATATTTATACAGTAAGAGAAATGGCATGAGAGGAAGAAGAATACAAAATGTTATTTATTTTATGAGCAATACAGCATTTAGCATATGGACCATCAAATTAAATGAAAAATGTTTCGGCACTTATGCATATTTGCTCGAGTGCGCCTAATTTGTTTATGTATAGTGCAATCAATCATTTTGTAACAACACGTCACTTCTACCGGGAGGTAAATGTATCACCTTCAGCCTGAACTCTTTACTTGTCACTCAGCTCTATCATAGACAGAGAGGCTTGCCTGAGGTCAGCCATTACATGCCTGATTTCTCAGGAAATTTAAATCTGTCTGCATGTGACGCTCTCGGCTGAGCCAGTTTTCACAGAGGAGAAACTCTTTAGGGGCTCTGAATATAAAGAGGAGTGATCTTTGGAGCATCACAGAGCAATGTTGGACCATCACTTTAAGTGGAACACAGGGTCTGTGTGTAGTAAGATACATATTTATATTTTTCACTCAAACTAGCTGTGGCTGTATTTGCACAGTTTCTGAGATATCCACATGGATATCTGACCTGACAGTTTTGACACTTCAGTCTTCCTGTCACTAATTTCATTCGCAGTTAAACTTGCTCTACATTTTATTTATTTATTTTTTTGGTTTGTTTTCTTTTGTTTTTACTTTTTAGGATAATAACACAGGAAGAAAACAATATAAACAAAGCACAGAAACCTTGTGAAATACTCACTCGAAGCATTTTATTTACATCATAGGTATCAACAGCAGGAGTCAGCAGTAACACCCATAACCCTCAAAACTCTCTTAAATGAACTGAAGTGAACGGATCAGGATCTCACTCAAGTAATATCAAATGTTTCTATCAAATTACCAGGATGCAACCTTATAGAATATAATTCTACCTTTTTCACTCAATTTTAATGAGCAGCTGGCTTGAAATTCTAACAGAGGCGGTGCTTTTGAGTCTTCCTGAAACTTGGGTGAAGCTAATTTTGGTTGGAGCAGGTTCTTTTTAGCTGGCAGTCGCTGTATAGATTAATGTTGGATGGAATAATTACAGACAAAATAAGGCAATTCTGTTAATAAGTGTTTGTTTTTTGCTTTTTCTGGAAAGACAACTGTAGTCTGAGTTCTTTTCTGATCTTTTTGAGCCATAGAGAAAATTGCAAATTGTACAACAGTTTTTAGCTCACTAATCTAAGACTATTCCACCTGTATCCACCAAAAACAGTGACTCAGTATCATTATTCTTTGATGTAAAACTGTCAGGATGAAAATCATCAACTAAAATACTCCAATCTCTAAATGTGCTTGTGTTTCTCACAGACCTTCAGGTCATTCATGCCTTCCTGGTGTAATGAGGCTATTGATGCAAATGAAGCTGAAGATTTGCTATGTGCTAGCGGTCCAATTAGCGTCCCGGCCTCTTTGAAGGCAATGACATAGACTCGCTGTGGGCTGGACAATAAGCGACTACACAGGATCTTTGGAGAATTCACGCAACACTACACAGCTAATAGAGTTTGCACAAAGTCAGTGTAGCCAATGAGCCATTCTCATGGAAAGTCAATTATATAGCAACAATAATGAGGATAATGTGCAACGTGAGTAGGCTTTGGTCCTTCTCCAAGCAGGAGAAACACGCATGTATATAGGTCAGCAATGACTATATGAAGAATTGTTCCTGCAGGATTTGCTTGGCATTACTCAACATTTGCATACAAACAATAGTTCTTAGTGTTTCAGCACAAATGCTGAAGTACAAGAGACAATAGACAATAGCAGCACCAGCAAGCGAGCAGATTTCTGTCCTTCAGGTCCAGGATGGCTGCAGCAACAGATATAAGGACTATCACTGACTTCTGATAGAAATGATAGTACCCAAAAGTGGATTCAATCAAAAAACAAGTAAGGAAATATCACATTAGTCCATGTACACACTGGATTTACTGGTTTCATTCCTATTCTAATAATATTCTGACAAGTCGCTTATACTTTTTTCACTGAGGCTAAAGAAACACTAACATTTTTTATCCATAAATGTTCCATCATAATGTCCCCAAAGACAGAAAAATGTGAGGCACTGATTTTACACAAGCATTCAGAGAGCAGGAACTCCTTTAATAAAAACCTTTAGACCTCAGAGTTCAGTGCGAACTGCTTTGCTCACATTTTTGTGAGGGCCAAAAAAAAAGAAGAAGTGATTTGACTTTGCAGATTTGACATTGATTATTTTCTTTTTCCAACCATTCTGTTTTTTTGTTTGGTGACTTGCTTGTTGTATAACCCAAATTCGGCAAAGCTTTAATTACTAGACAGATGGCCTCACATTCGTTTCTAGAGAAATGTGAGGCCAATTAAAGAGGCGTTGATGGTTGACTCGGTGACTGCACGGTGCCCAGGTCCTCTGGCTGCAAGTCTAAATCATCACCCCTCCACTACCATGTTTGGCAGCTGGTTTGGCTTTTCTGGTATCCTGTTTGTGGCACCGATTACTTAAAATCATGAAATAAAAAGCTGTGCAGTAATAGTTTTCCACTCTGCTACTATATTTGTTACTTAGTAAGTCACTTCAGAGCACTGATAACATTAGACATGGCTACACAAAGAGGAACATTCAGTCTCAACCCTTAATACTGCAACATTTAAGCTGCACTAGTAACAGTTAGTCACACTTCTACAGTTTTTTGTTTTATCAGTTTTTAATATCGTTTCTCCCTGGCAGTCCGTCACATTTGATCCGATTTCTGACGTTGAAGCTACAAAAAATAAATAAATAACCAAACAGCTTTTTTTGCAGCCATCTCTAAAACATGGTGGACGCTCCATCATAGTTTGAGGCTTTTCAGTCAGTGGCATTGAGGATCTAGTCAAATTGATGGAATGGTGAATTTAGAAAAGTACCTTTAGATTTTGAACCACCGTGAAATTTAATTTGTTATGCACCTAATTCCACACAGCTTTATTTTTCAATGATCCCAAACACACTGCCACTGTAGTAAAAGAAGAAAAACACACAGTGGAACACTATCAGTCAGAGACGGGCCTCCCCAGAGCTCAGACCTCAACATCTGAAGTAGTGCGGAATCATTTTGACAGAGAAGGTAACAAAAGTCTAAAAGTCAGTCAACATCCAAAGAAGAGCTTCGAAGGTCCTTCAAGAAGCCCGGAGAGCGATTCCTGGAGACTACTTTAAGATACGACATGAAAGTTTGCCCAACACAGTTCTGACTCTGTTGAAGAATGAAGATGGTCACAAGAAATATTGGCTTTCAAGCTCATTAGAATTAAATTACTTGTTTTAGACAACAATCGCTTTACACTCCGTTGTTTTACTTGGTTTTCACTGTCATTCACAATAAGTTGATAAGTTGAGACAAACATTTACAAATGTATTATTATCTGTGTCGTTACCACAGACCATTGCCCATTTCTGTAGGGAGAAATTCAGCGCTGTTCCTTCTTGTACATATCGTGATTTTTAATACAGTATCATTCATTCATGCCCTTTCCCCCTTCTTGCTGGAGTCAGTGCTTGCCCAAACAAATTACAAGCTCATGTAATGCTTTTATTTTGACATTTAACAGGTCATGAAAACAGATAGTAATTCATTTTACACCAAGCATTTTCCTACTGAAAATGGATAGGTGTGAAATCTATTTTCAATCAAGCAAGACTTTTGTTTTGTGTATACTGCACTGCCCTACTTCAGCATGAAAACTGTGAAAACTACGTAGGTTTGACGAGAATTAGCAGAGAAACCGATCAAACGATGAATTGATTCTAGCACACTGAAGTTCCAGCTCTTCTTTCATATGCGATCCACTCCTAATTACGATTCTCCATGTGATACTTGAAGGCAGCAGAAGTTTGGACAAATCTTTAAACTTTAATGCAATGCAGAGAATAATATCACGCACGCTTAAACTCCATATCTGATGGTCTTGGAGGTGGAGATTTCAAAATAATTGCTTTCATTCCATTGTTACTTCATCACTGTCAGTTTAAATTTATCTGGGATCTGATTTCCCTCCTAACGGAGGTAATGAACCGTTATCGGAGATGTCTGAGCAGTAATTTGAAACTGAGCACAAATGGCTGCAAAGTGAAAACAGCCACGTAGGTCAGCTGAGGTGTATTAAAGCCGTCTTTTTCGCTGATGGCTTCACTCTATAGAGCATTAGCACTGTATCTATTACCCGTCACCCAGATGTAGCTATCAGGTGCCTCTGTTTATGGCCTCTGCTGCACACAGTAGCCAAGTAATATTTTTCTGTCGCTGCGAGGAATGATTTCATTGGTGAGAAAAAGCTTGAAGGAGACAGACTGCAGAGATCTGTTTTTCTTCTTTTTGGCTCAGTGAAACGTTCGATAAGATCTCTCATTCTGTATGTGCACCCTTATCCTTGAAATTCATATGAATGTTTCTTGGGAATTAATTTATTATGAAGGTGGAGTGTAGCGGCTGGCCTCAGGGCTGAGTGCCCCCTTCTCCATGTGGTGTCAGAGCTGGAAGTTCATGTTGTGGATTAAAAGAAACTTTAAATTTCATTCAAGAGCTCAGACACAGCTGCTTTACTCTTCCATCCTCTGACAATGGCGGGAAATAAAGATTTAAGGCAAACTTCAAGTGACTTTATTGTGGCAAGGTGTAATTCCTACGCTACTATTTTTGGCTGTGCATCAAAATCACCATCCAATTCAGAAGCTGCAGACTTGTGCAGTGCATGGATACAGAGATCTGCAGAAGGAAAGATAAAATGTCCCAGAAAGGCATGAACAGTGATTGTGCCATTCAGGTTTGAATGGCACTCGAGAATTCAGCCTTGTAGCTCTGCTGGCTGACGTCCCAGCAGTGCTTTCTCTCCTGTATCTGCCAGGTTTTGCCTGTCTGTGTTTTTCCTGACTCTCCACTCTGACCCTGAATACATAAAAAAAACAAAAAAAAAAAAACAAACAAGAAATGCAGTAGCTGCTTTTATAACAGAGTATATCAGAGTATCCCCAACAAAACAGTCCTTCAAAGACTCCCGGAAACTCTTTACTGCCATTAAGACATTATTTTATAATTATTTATTGTAATAGATTATTCCCATTATAGCTGAAAGAACTACTTAAATCAGTTCAACGACAAATATTTCAGTAGTAATTTTTTTTGTTACTGAGTATTGATAATAAGTTATAAAGGGATTTGTACGTTTCTGTTCTTATATGTGTTGCATGAAAATTGCGTTGCACTAGCTCTGCTTGTGTACTGACAATAAACTGAAGTGAACTAAATTAAGAGTCTTAAAAATAGCTGTAATTATCACCAGTGCTGTGTAAGTTCAAGCTTTGCAACAGCTGCCCCAAAGTTCAGTTCATTTGGGAGTTGAGGAAGAACATCATTATTCTGAAAACCCCAATTAACTCAAGTCAGAGAGAGAAATTAAATAAAATACAAGGTGTGGCCGAATCAATAATCTGCATCATTCTTAAACAGAATTCTAGGCTGGAGTGAAAGACCACAGAAGATACCGTATTTCCACACTATAAGGGGAACTTAAAATCCTTTAATTTTCTCAAAAATCGACAGTGCACCTTATGTATGAATTCTGGTTGTGCTTACGGACCTCAAACGGATTTTATGTGGTACACGGCGCTCAAAAATCTGTCAAAAAATGTTTTAGTACGACTTTGATAAGCTACGCTTGATGGATTGTCTAAGCATTATGGCTACCGTAGTCAGGAGCCTCTGGGGCCAAAACTTGGTCTGCTTCAGGCCCCAAAGTCAAACGAACGCTGCAGCATCACTGAGAGTTACAACTGTCTAAGTTCTTCCATCTTTAATAAAATGATCAGCTTTGCTGCTTTACCAGGTGTAACAAGTAAGTTTAACATCCAGGTGCTCTCATGGTTCGAAAAATACGGTAACTAAAGTGGCAGAATTTCCCTGGTTAAGAAAAACAAATTCATAAGAGCACTATTAAGGAGGTAGGTGCATCATTGTCAAGGTCTACAGTCCGAGCAGGCGGCAGAGGAGCCTTCATGAATGGAAATACAAAACGTTTACAACAACATGCATAGGCATTCATTGTCAAACACGGTGGAGGTAGCATTATGGCATGGGCATGTAGGGCTGCCAGTGGGAAAAGTCCTTAGTGTTTATTGAGGGCTGCTGACAGAAGTAGCAGGATTAATTCTGGAGTGTACATGGCCGTACTCTCTGCTCACATTGAGTCAGCTGCTGTCAACTGCTCATCACAGTGCAAATGGATAATGGGATATTCTTCAATGTGCACATCAGTCACCTGAATGCACCCCAAAAGAGCAGCTTTTTAGTTATTAAAATACAAAACTCAAAGCAGAGAGACCCACAACTGAAGGCAGCTGCGGTGAAAGCTCCAGCAAAGCAACTCAGGGGAGGAAACAGTATTTGATGATGTCCATGAGTGCTAGCCTGCAAAAGGATTTTAATCTGAGTATTAAAATTAATCCTTATATTTAAAATGATATTAGTTTGTCCAATCATGCAGGACTGTTTTGTTTTGTTTCTAAAACCACTTCAATTGCAGTTGAAAGTCTGCACTTTAATCACATCTGGATTGTTTGATTTGAAATCCAGTGTGGTGGTGTACAGAAGCAAAACTACAAAAAAAGAAAGAAAAAAAATCTTTATAGACCTAAATGTCTCTTCATGAACTTTTTGCAGCTCATTGTCAGACCTTTTGTTAATGATATCTAATAACTTCATAAAAATGTCACATTTTTGCCAATATGGCATTTTTATTCATTTTTAAAGACGTGTTGGGTATGGTTAGCATCAAAAGGTGAAATTATTTATATCACAAGACTAAATGGATAAATATTTTTAGTTCATTTGGTTAGTTTTGTTTGATTACACTAACTAAACAAACCAAAGTACTGTCCACTTCACTCTTTACGTGAACATTACAGCTTTCATCGGCCACTAACAGCTCTGCACAGCTAAGTAGGATAGATAACCCAAACACATTGCCTAGCATATCATTAAATAATGCAAGTTACCAAAGCTATTTCTCAGAAGCTATTGCTCATCCATTATTTACACACACATGCCAAATAAAATCTTAGTAGTACAGTAGGATCTGCAGATTCTTTGTTTTTTTTCCCCTTCATGAATGATATATATTCAGTTCACCAGTGGGTACATGCCTCATAGACTAAAACCCACTAGTTTATGTCCACATCGTGTGGTAATGACAGTGTGCACACATTACATTAAGCAGACGTGCATTATAGTGGATTTAGTTAAACTGTAAAATTCTCAGTGGAATAAGATGGTGTGCAAAACAACTACGTGCGATTTGTGGATAACATTTGTGTTTAGTGTTTTGTGAAAAGTTTTACGTGTGCATCGTAAAATGCATTCACAGAGTGTAAAATACAGCAGAAGGCTGAATGCTAAAGACTATTTTCAGAGCAGAGTCAGTAATGTAGGATTTCTTTTCTTGCTGTTGACTTACGATTTTATTTTATAGTCTTATTTTTTTTTGTATTATTTTGTCCGTATCCTTCTATCCACTTCTAATAGTCACAAACAAAAATCGTACAAAGGGTTTGTTTTTTGATTTGTATTTGCATTTTAGTGCCATATGAAAATTTCACTGTACAATAAAAACATGATCTGACATGAAAATCTGCACTCATCACAAAGTGCTTCAGATTCAGCAGATTTGAATAGCTTCTGATGACTGCTTTAGAATCTTTTATTGAAGTATACATTTATTTAGACAGTATTTAGACATTGGATCAGCATGCTTCTCGAATTAAAGCAACAGAGGGAACAATAATTATATACATGAATTTATTTGTGCTTAAATATATTTTTAAGCATCTATATTTCATAGCCCAACTCTAATTCACACATAAAGAACAAAACTATATTATATTGTATGAAATATGATGAACAGTGTGCCATCCATCCATCATTCATCCACTCACACTCATTCACGCCTATGGCCAGTGTTGAATTGCCAGTTAATCTGTTAAACTGTGGGAAGCTCATTTTTTGATGTATGTAACACACATAAATTTGAGGTCTTACATACTTAATTTTCTTATTTATTTACTTTTTGGCATTCTATTGCCGGCATAAATAGAGATGCACACAGGAAATGAAGGTTATTTCATAAGCATCCCTCTGAACCAAACGTACTGGCCCCCCAGTACCATTTTTGGTGATATCAAATTTAATAGCAGGAAATTAAGTGGGCATATATTCTTTTCTTTCTCTCTTTTTGCCATATTTCAAATAACCTTTATTTGACAACAGCATGATAATACAGCAAACACCTTTTTTTTGGTTTGTCACACCAATATTTTTAGTGGCCCCCATATGGCCACCCCATGAATAAATTCTGGAGGCACCCCTGGAACCAAACCTTGAAATGCAGCCCCACATTTGAACCAGAATCTGATCTAGGTCAAGGCAACGCTACTGCAGACCTTCATACATTACCCCAAACACAATTTTTCATCCAAGGACATTGCCACTTCAAAAATGACTTGCCCCATGACCATTTGTTCCTCTGCTAAACTGGGGTGAAGCCTCAAGCCCTAGGAGAGCTTTTTATGTTTTCAGTTTCCTTTGTTTGTCAGCACGATTACTCGGCTGAATTTTAGAAAATGCAGTGAAGTAGAGCTTAAGCACAGAGAGTGCCCATTATATTCCACCGTGGAGCCAGAAATGTCTTTAAAATTGCAGTCCTTTTCTTCTTGCCTTCATGGGTCTTAAAATATTGCACAATTCCTGATTGTTCCTCAGCACTAAAGGAGTGCATGAGGACTCTTGTGTTTACTCTGGCAGGCAGCAGCAGAACATTTAATACGCTTTGCCTGCGGTTGAGACATTTTAGCCAGAGAAGCTGCAAGGCAACTGCTCTTATTTCAAGGGCATGGCAATTTTACAGCTCGATAGCCTTGTGTAAATGTTTTACATAGTGATGTCATTGATGAAGTCATTGAAGAATAGTGGTCAACTTAAAATAAAGGTTTCATGTGTTTCAGAATCTGTTTTCCCTGCAGGAGAATCAATACATCTTGCTGTGGACTTTGGAGTTTGTAAGGACATGAAAAACCCTCGAAAGTATAATTTGGGCTTAAGATGCTTTACAGACATAAAGACTGACTAAACAGTGGTTTTGATATTTAACAAAAGGTGTAATGCACCTGGAAGACTGACAATAAATATAACATAAGCATCAGCAAGAAAAGAGGATGTTAAAATAGGCCCAATCAGCATGTGTTTACTTGACTTTCACAAAAGTTGTCCACGTCTAATGATTCATGTAAACTGTGCAGAGTACAAGTCGGTACAGCACATGCAGACATGTGCTGTACCGTGTTTTGTGAGGGTGTGAGGCTCTTTACTGCACTACATTAGTTCAGACGAGGCTTCCCTGACTGCCAAGCTGCCGTGCGGTGTTTTTGCTCATTCACCTCAGGAGGAATTTAATCCTGTTTTAATCTGCTCATATCATCAAACTTCAACGTGACGCATCCTGTCTGAGCTGATTAGCTTGACAGGCTTTTCACGGAGCGGAGTCAAGGCGGGCCAAATGAACGACGCGACATTAATTTGTGTGTGATCTGCTGTGACGGCTGTGAGCTGACAAGCAGTCACTCATCATTTCTCATTAAGATGAAAATATGATAGAAGGGAAATCCCAACAGAAGCTGCTTTGCTTTGATGTTAATTCTTATTTATTTTGGCTTATTGGTTTATTGCATTTAACATCCCGAGTATCCATTATGGAGCCAGATAATTCGTTTTTATTGAGTCTAATTAAGTACTTTCATGGTGCTGTTAATTTTCTTGATCCATATCTGATGTTTTGAGCAGGATTTTATCTTTTGACGGTGAGAATATAAATATTATTGTCTGCCATAAACATTAGATTAGAGTCGCCCAACTGAAAGCTGTTGGCAGATTGTTTCATATAATAAAGATGAGGAGATGGTTGCTCCTTGAGATACGTAAAATGTAAATGACAAGATAATGCAGAGATGAGATTAACATAATGCCAAATGTTGAAACTGAGATATTTATATATGCTTCTGTAAAAACAAACAAACTTCTTCTGTAGTTTTCCATATCTCAGCTGTTTCTTGACAGCCGCCCTTCCACTGAGCCCACTTCTGATGATGGATCAACTGAATGATTAGGTCTTTGCTACACTTCCTATTTCTTATGAATATTTCAGCTACTTTTCCACTGAAGTTTTGTTTTTTAGGCCTTCCACTTGTCCAGTTTCCTCAATTTTTTAAAAAAAGCAGCCAATGTTTAAAGAAAAGACCTCAAGAAAGCCGACTGCTACTCAAGAGCACTTCAAAAAATTACCAGCAGGTCATGGAAGCAAAATGTAAAGAAATGATGGGTAGCTTAAGATTCTTGTATTGCACTGTAGGTAAGGAAGCTTTGTTAACAAGTAGTGTCAGTTCAAAATGTAAAATATTTAACTATGAAATATTCCACTATATTGGATATAAATAAATGTGATCTAGCCGTGATGTGACATTTTAAACTGCACTGTTAATGTCAAAGATTGTTCTTTAGTATGGATTTTTCCCATCAGCAAGTCTAAATAGTTCAGCAAAGTTTGCATAAAGTCAACCAGAGGTCCTTCGTGCACTTGGTAAACTTAGTGTATATCATGCTAGAAACATTGAAATACTTTCATCCTGATATCTTCTTTGTGCAAAAACTTATAACTGTGGACTTTAGCTTAGACCTTTTAAAAAGAATTTCTTATTCAGTCTTGATCTGCCACACACACACACACACACACACACACACACACACACACACACACACACACACACACACACACACACACACACTATGGCTTTGCTGTGTGAGCTTCACCCCAAGTCATCACTTTCTAATCCTCTCTCGCTGCTTTCTCCATCTCTCTTCTTAACCTCAGTACCCATTCTGTACCCTGATCTGTTAAACAGGAGCTGCACCCTCCTGTTTGGCCCTGCAGTCAAACATGACCAGTTGCCCATTGAGAAAATACTCCTCTAACTGGCAATAATGAAGCCTTTAAGCTGTAGGGGCTGTAAATAGCCTGAGGGAAGTGGAAAGCTGATGAAGTCACTGCCAGAAATCGTATTGGTTGTGCTTAAAAGCCAGTGTTCAAATCTGAAAAGGAAAAGAGGAGAAAGCTTGCAGGAGGTCCAGTAGAGGCGGAGAAGAACAGGAGGTTAAGAAAGGGTCAAAAAAGGAGCATTTACACATTGTGTAGAACAAACACTCCTTGCTGTAAACAGCTGAAAAACGAACTACATTAACACAGAAGCATGGACCGTCATGCAAACAGTTTACAAGCGAGAGTCTGTGATGGCAGCGACTGTGAGATCTGTAGAAGCCCTGTTAATGCCGAACGTTTCTCAAAGAAGAAAAATTATGTTTTAGTAACATTTACCCCAGCCAAGGTGGCAAAGTTTTAAGAAAGGAGAATATAATTTATGACTATGGGAAGCTTTTAAAGACATATTCACTCCTAAGAGGAAGAGAAAGTTTGTTATGAATACTAACGACCGCTGTGAGTAGCCGTTTCCCTCTTGTGCTAACTCAGCAAGAAAAAAAAAGACAGAAGTACAGTTTCATTCATTGCACCACACAGAGTGCTGTATCAGTCATTCATGGAAAATTATTACTTACATCCAAATTATGTAAGTAATAATCCAAATTATTATGTAAATGATATTTTTCTCTGTTTTTCCTAAATAGTCGATTCAAATGACAGTCAGCATAATTTTCGAGTCATCAACCAATAGAGCATAATTCAAATGTTACTGAACAAAACTCCCAATGAAAACAGTATGTTTTTCAAAAATAAAAAACTTAAAAAGTACTGTTCCAATTTATTACGCACACAGAGTTTCAAAAGATTTTATAGGTTGTAGAGAATTGAAAATGGTCATTTGTTGAATTTTCAGCATTAGTACAGGGTGGGCCATTTATATGGATACACCGTAATAACATGGGAATGGTTGGTGATATTAAAGTCCTGTTTGTGGCACATTAGTATATGTGAGGGGGCAAACTCCTCAAGATGGGTGGTGACCATGGTGGCCATTTAGAAGTCGGCCATCTTGGATACAACTTTTGTTTTTCCAATAGGAAGAGGGCCATGTGACACATCAAACTTATTGGTAATGTCACAAGAAAAACAATGGTCTGCTTGGTTTCAATGTAACTTTATTCTTTCATGAGTTATTTACAAGTTTCTCTTTGTTCACAGCCATTGACATGTCGAAGAAGTTAACACGTGAGGAGCGGATTGAAATCGTGTTGATATCTGGTGAACGCAGTAACCGGGTCATTGCAGCAGATTTCAATGCAAGACACCCAACGAGACCACCCATCTCCCATGCTACAGTTAGCAAACTGCTTGCCAAGTTTCGTGAAACTGGTTCAGTGTTGGATTTGCCAAAATGTGGACGCAAGAAAACTGTTACTAATGAAGAAACATCAGTGGCTGTCCTAGCTTCATTCAGCAAGAGCCCACAGCGTAGCACTCGCCGCATGTCACTGGAGAGTGGACTTAGTCGAACATCCCTTCGGCGGATATTAGCTACTCACAAATGGCACCCTAACAAACTCCAGCTACTACAGCATCTCAACGAGGATAACCCAGATCGGCGCACAGAATTTGCAGAATGGGCAAAACAAAAATTGGAACAGGACCCTCAGTTCACGCAGAAGATTGTGTTCAGTGATGAGGAAAACTTTTATGTGAATGATGAAGTTAACAAACAAAACCACCGCTATTGGTCTGACACTAACCCACATTGGATGGATCACTCCAAGACTGTTGGAACAACAAAAGTGATGGTTTGGTGTGGTATATGGGGTACAACGATAGTGGGTCCATTCTTCATCAATGGAAACCTCAAGGCCACTGGATATTTGAAATTGCTACATGATGATGTGTTTCCCTCTCTATGCACTGAAGCTGGCACGTTCCCTGAGTTTTTCCAGCAAGATGGTGCACCACCACATTATGGGTGCCAGGTCCGAGCATTCCTAGATGAACAGTTTCCTGGAAAGTGGATTGGTCGTCGTGGACCAGTTGAATGGCCCCCAAGGCCTCCCGATCTGACCCCCTTAGACTTTTATCTTTGGGGTCATCTGAAGGCAATTGTCTATGGTGTGAAGATACGAGATGTGCAGCACCTGAAACTACGGATACTGGATGCCTGTGCTGGCATTTCTCCTGCGGTGTTGCTATCAGTGTGTGAACAGTGGGAGAAGAGGGTTGCATTGACAATTCAACACAATGGGCAGCACATTGAACACATTTTATACGTGGTCAGAAACTTGTAAATAACTCATGAAAGAATAAAGTTACGTTGAAACCAAGCACACCATTGTTTTTCTTGTGACATTACCAATAAGTCTGATGTGTCACATGGCCCTCTTCCTATTGAAAAAACAAAAGTTGTATCCAAGATGGCCAACTTCCAAATGGCCACCATGGTCACCACCCATCTTGAGGAGTTTGCCCCCTCACATATACTAATGTGCCACAAACAGGACTTTAATATCACCAACCATTCCCATTTTATTACGGTGTATCCATATAAATGGCCCACCCTGTAGATCAATTTCACTGAAATCAAAAGCTATTTCAATCAAAAACATCTTAACAGTTCAAGTTACATATTAACATAGGAGCCCTTATTTGATAGCAGTTTTACAATTCTTGCATCCATGGAACTTGTAAGCTTTTGGAAAGTTTCTACTTGAATGTCTTTGCAGGATGTCAGAATAGCCTCCCAGAGCTGTTGTTTGGATGTGAACTGCCTCCCACCCTCATAGTTTTTTGCTTGAGGATGCTCCAAAGGTTCCCAATAGGATTTAAGTCAGGGAAGAATGGGGACCACACCATGAGTTCCTCTTCTTTTATGCCGATAGCAGCCAATGATGTAGAGGTGTTCCTTGTAGCATGAGATGATGCATTGTCTTGCATGAAGATGGTTGTGTTGCAGAAGGCACAGTTCTCTTTCTACCATGGAAGAAAGTGGTTGGTCAGAAACTACACATACTTTGCAGAGGTCATTTTCACACCTTCAGGGACCCTAAAGGGGCCGACCAGCTTTCTCCCCATGATTCCGGCTCAAAACATGACTCCACCACCTCCTTGCTGACGACGCAGCCTTGTTGGGACATGGTGGCCGTCCACCAACTATCCACCACTGCATCCATCTGGACCATCCAGGGTTGCACTGCACTCATCATTGACCAAGACTGTTTGAAAATTAGCCTTCATGTCGTTCTGGGCCCACTGCAGCCGTTTCTTCTTGTGAGCATTGGTTAGGGGTGGCCGAATAGAAGGTTTATGCACAACTGCAAGTCTCTGGAGGATCCTACACCTTGTTGTTCGCAGGGCTCCAGAGGCACCAGCAGCTTCAAATATTTGTTTGCTGCTTTGTTTGCTGATGTATTTGTCTGGCAGAAACCTTCATCATTGTGCCTTTATCTGCACAAACCCATGTGTGCTCTGACTCAGCCACAAATTAACATTATGGTTATCACGCTTAAATTTTCGTGAAATATTTAAGGGTTTCATTACGTGTCCAAGGCATTAAACTATTTCACGCTTTTCAGCAGGAGAGATACTTTTTCCTTCCCATATTGCTTGAAAATGGTGGTCTGCTTAATAATGTGGAACATCCTTCTTTAGTAGTTTTTCCCTTTAATCGGGCTCGCCTGGCAAATATTGATCATAGGTGTCTGCAGAGGCGGAGCCAGACATTTGAAACACCCGGGGCTTAGCCCTAAAGGGTAGTATGCATGTGGGATTTTTTTTTTTTTTTTTGGGGGGGGGGGGGGGGGGGGTTAGAAATGACTGAAAGATTAATAGATTAGATTAGATTAGATAGAACTTTATTAATCCCTCGGGTGGGTTCCTCTGGGAAATTCGATTTCCAAAAAAGCACAGCACTGACAGAAGTTACAGAGTTGCAGAATATTATATATATATATATATATATATATATATATACATACATACATACATACATACATACATACATACATACATACATACACACACACACACATATATAAATACAGAGACAATATAAATAAAATGAACGAAGGGGATAAATAGAATAAATAGGAATGCAAAATAAAAATACAAGTGAATTGCACATTTCAAGTATTGAGTCTATTGCACTGTTGACTATTTACAAAAAGTATTGCACAAGGTATTGTACAGTGAGGTGCAGAGGCACTACAGCTTAGTTGTTCCCCCCTCCTTTGTCCTCCTGTTTCCCCTCCCTCTCCCCTCCAGAGAGGAGTTAAACAGTCTGATGGCGTGTGGGACAAAGGAGTTTTTAAGTCTGTTAGTTCTTGTCTTTGGGAGAAGCAACCTGTCACTGAACAGACTCTTCTGGTTGTTAATGGCCGTGTGCAGAGGATGCCTGGCATTGTCCATAATGTCCATCAGTTTCTTTAATGTCCTTTTCTCTGCCACTGTCACCAGAGTGTCCAGCTTCATGCCGACCACAGAGCTAGCCCTCCTGATCAGTTTCTCCAGCCCGGATGAGTCCTTCTTTGCTGTGCTGCTCCCCCAGCACAGATAATAGGCTCTGTTTTGAGTTTTGTTCAAAAAAGAATGACTTCATATAGGGAAAAATATATATCACATGTGCGGGACACCTTAAGCTAGTATTTTAATTAAGCAGCAAGGCAGAACAAGGTCAGGGCTGTATCAAGACACGAGGACTAAACCCCAATTCAACCAGACCCAGAACTGATCCAGAATTAAAACAGGACTACAACAGTTCAAAATCAGGACTACTTGGGACTTAACCAAGACAGAACCAGAATCAGAACTAGATGATAATAGCACTAAAAATCATCATAGACCTGCACTACATTAATTTTTTTAATTCTACCAAAGTCCACTATTTAGATTGAGAAAAGTTTATATAATTATTTAGCCTTGTTGTGCAAACAAGCCTGCATAACTTAATAAATATAGAATTTGAAAAATAGCAAACCTAAAAAGAAACACTAGGTACGAGATACATGAGTACCTATGATACGGTGATACTTTTGGCAAACGACCATTTGACTAACATGTGTGTCTCACCTGCTCTTGTTCATCTCTGTTCTGTCCTCATTCTCCCTCTCTGTTCCTCTCTCTCTCTTTGTGCTGACAATCATCAAATATACAGATATTTACAAACTCTTCAGATAAAAACACAAACACTTTTTTAATTGTAACATCAAATCAGACTAAATGTTTATTTTTTTTAGATTGATAAATATAAAAAACATATTTGTTAACTTTAAGAGTAAAGAGAGAAACTGTCTGTATTTCTTAATTGCAAATGGCACCAAATTGTATTCAAACTTGAGCCACACTTATGGAGCTCCATAGTTCTGTTCCTGGTGTTTTGGTTGACATCTCTTGATTTTCCCATGTCAAAGAAACAGGCTCTGTGTTTTGCCTTATATGCATCCACAGCTGTGCCACCAATTTACTCATATGGACTCTACTAACCTATCAGAAGCTTCTTCAGCTCAGAATGGAATCGTCTGGAGTTTCTTATTAATTAACAACAAACTTAGTGTACATGTACTCCTAAATTTGATGAAAGTGATAAAAAACAGAAAGCTCTGTCTCTCTTTATTCTGACATTTAACTAATTCAAAATATATTTCAATATTTATCTAAAACAAAAGTTTACTCTAAATTGATGTTGTAGTAAAAATGTTTTATGTTTTATCCCTAAAGTGTATGTAAATATCTGGTTACAAATGTGAATATCCTGCTGTGTACTGAAATCCCTCTTGTTTTGCATAGAAATATACTGAACAACATACAAAGCATAATATATAAAATAACATTTACCTGAGTTTTTTCTTTGAAAGAAGCCTCTAATGTCCATTCTTATATTTCAGTACATAACTGAAACCGATTTAGTCGGGGAGGGTAAGAACTGAAAATATGAAATAAACACACGTAAGCTAAGACTAAAAAAAAAAATAGCATTTGTTCGGCTTTTCATTTCGCCATTTGTTGATTCACTTGAAGAGCAAGTAACGTAATATGGGTCAAGTGATCAGTTTGATATCAATCTTTCGTGATTCACCGTCATATTTACATTATTTGTACAGTACGAATGATTTGCTTTGGTACCTGGTCAGACTTAAGCTCTCCTTAGTATGGCTGGCTCCGTTTCTCCAACAGCGCACTCACAGGCGGCAGCTGCCCCGCCCCCTCGCTCAGTCGCTTAGTGCCTGAGCTCGGATCATACCAATATCAGGGGGGATTCACGCACAGTCGTAAATTCCCACAGTGTGCACTATGTGCTTCGAATATTGTGTGTACTTTTTCTTTTATACAGTTGTCAGCCAGGCATCTAACTATGAAAAAATTACACTCCAAAAGACCCCGGGCTTCTGACAAAACAACCCGGGCTTAAGCCCAGTAAGCCACCCCCAGGCTCCGCCCCTGGGTGTCTGAGATTGATTTCAGTGATACAAAGAGTCCTGAGACACAATTCCATCCATGGGTTTAATTGAAAAACAACTTATTTAATCTTTATGAAATTTAAACACAATTTGCATAATAATTTGGAATGCGGTTGTTAATGGAAAATTGTATTTAGTAGTCAGTATAATCTTTTAGTGATATAAGTTTGCATATGGTAGAATACTGCATGTAGTTATTTGTATTAGGAAATATTCAACCATGTATACTTAGAGGCATATAATTAATTGTGTGTGATCTCTAGCAGGCTGCAGGCTTGGCGTGCACCTCAGGAATGCACCCCCACGTCCTGGGAGAACGAGAGAGCTTGTACCTGGTTTTATTGTTTTATGGTAGGATTAACGTAGTTACGTCTGTTTTAGTCTAAGTGCTTTAACTGCTTGACTTCCTCACCAATGTTATCTAGGGTGAGGGAGGTCTACCCTCTTCCTGACCAAGGATGTGCCTTTTATGACCCTTTGATCAGCAGGACACACACGCGCGCACACACGCACGCGCGCGCACACACACACTGAAGTATAAATAAAGACCGGGGCAGTTTCTAAGCGCGAGTCTCAGTCTGGAGGCTGCCCTTGCTAGCAAGAAGTTCTGTGTGTTTCTCTTCTCTGAGTCTTTGCTGAAGAAGTGTTTTAGAACATTTTCCCTAACAGCGGTGTACACTCATTGGCCACTTCAATGGGTACACATTCATGGTGTTGAACCTCATTTTGCTTTGAAGATTGCCTGCATTTTTTGTAATATAGATTATATTCCTCAAAGGTTTTACCCCATGTTGACATGACAGCATCACAGAGTCGAAGGTTTGTTGGCTGCACATTCATGATATGAATCTATCCACGCAATCCCAAAGGCACTCTATTGGATTGAGATCTGGAAGCAGCCATCAGAAGATGGATACAGCGTGGTCAGAAAACGATGAACATGGTCAGCAATGATACTCTGGTAGGCTGTGATGGCTAAATGATGCCACACCAAAACATCACCAGCCTGAACCACTGAAGCAAGGCAGGATGGATCCATAATTTCATGTTATTTACACCAAACTCTGACTCTATTATCTGCCACAGTAGAAAACTCAAACTAAACTCAAGTTTTTCTAGTCTTATGTTATCCAGTCTTTTTTTAAGTGTTTTTGATGAGCCCATGTGCACTGTAGCCTCAGTTTCCTGTCCTTAGCTGACGTGGTCTTCTGCTGCTGCAGAGGTTTGATACATTTTGTTACAGTGGTTACAGTTACATTCCTAACACTCCTTTGATATTTCTACCCTTTTTCAGACCATCCTCTAAAATCTGGTGTGGGAAAATCCCAGCACATCTGAAATACTCAGACATGCCTGTCTGGAAAAAACAAATATGTCACATTCAAAGTCACTTAAATCATCATCCTTTTGTTTGGTTTGAACTTCAGCAGGTCTATGTGCATTTATGCACCGAGTTGCTACCATGTGACTGGCTGGATAGACAGTTGAATTAATGAGCCATTCAACATGTGTACCTAACAGTGTCCTGTGAGAGTAGTTTTCCTATAATCAGAATATAAATGAACCCAGTTTTATAGTCAAGTCTACTTTACCTATCCGGTTGTTAAGTGATGACGTGACGAATCCTACTTCCGGGCCTAAAGTAGTCTGTGTTTAATATGGCTTTTGTGTTGTTAACATGTTTAATGTTATGTATTTTCTTCTATTTAATCTCAAAAAGCTCCTAAAACAGTCAGTGATCACTGTTGACCTCCCTCGGCTTTTATTACCGCTAATTATTTATTTAAGCTCAGTTTTTAAAACCTTAGGATGTAACTACAGCCCAGCCCGTGCAGCAGTATATGAATGACTAACCTCGTATTGTGGATGGATTATCTCAGTTGTTCTCCTGGCTGAAGTTTGGTCCTTTTACAGCATCCTGCCATGCGATTACATTTGTTCCTGACCACCGAGAACACTCACGTTAACTTTTATTGAGTGGAAAAAAAGTTAGCTTGTTTATATTATGCTAACATAGCTGTGTCGCTAGCGGTCATGTAGCACATCATTATATACCAGCTAGCCAAACTTCAGTAACCCTACAAACGTCACTGCTGTTTAGTTTTCTGTCTTCATTTATGTTGGAAGTGATAACAGAGCTGTACGTTTTAATTTGTTTCCAAAGCCCCGCAGTCAGGACATGCTATATTGTATTTAGATAGAAGCTAGCGAGCTAACTTCTAACTCCGTTAAATGTCATAAATTCCGTTTTCATGGATGCCTGGATGTTAAACTCAATTGTTACACCTGGTAGGCAAGGCAAGGCAAGTTTATTTGTATAGCACAATTCAACAACAAGGTGATTCAAAGTGCTTTACAGAGACATTAGAAACAAAAACAAATAAGAGCAGAACGCTGGTAGAGCAGAACGCTGATCATTTTATTAAAGATGAAAGACTTTAGACAGTTTTTCAACTCTCAGTAATGCCATAGTGCTCGTTTGATATATGGACCTGCAGCGGAGTTTAGGCCCAGACACGGCTAGTGACGTCAGACTGAACAACCGGATTCTAAAAAAACCCTGTGTTTGTCAGAGTTCGTCCACAGATCAGTCAGCTAGATGACAGCTTCACCTTCTCCAGTCTGATGTATTAGAGCACCATGTGCCCAACATCAAGTCAGTTTCATTTATAAAGCCCAGTATTGAAAAAAAAAAAATCCCAAATGTGCTCAAGTGGCTTTACAGATTTTAGAGCATGGACCTTCGATTTGTGGAAATGTACCCTGATTCATGTGGGAGAGAAAATATTTCAAAAGACTGAAAAAAAAAACTGTGTGTGAATTTTAAAAAATGCTGTCAGCTTTGCTACAGCAGGAGATGTGATTGCAAAGACTGCAGATGGTCTAAGGCCATGTCCACATGAATACATTTTCATTTTAAAATAGAATCTTGATGCAAACGACCTCTTTCCAGAAGAGTGTTTCACATTCATACCATTCATGTCCGTCTGCCTGAAAATGCACCATTCAAGTAGACCGAGTGTACCTCCTGTGCATTTAGGCAGGATTGTCATGAAAGAATGCAGAATTTCCCTGCACAATTATCACAACACAAGGTCACCGACACCTGCATTTGATTTTAAATTCAATACTGCTAGCCAAGCCAGAGATGTCTTTTTTTCCTTCCACAAAAAAGTTATGGGGTAGAAGCATGGTGCATAAAGGAAGGATAAGTAGTGACTGATCAGACACGATCCAGAAGTATCTTAAAGTTTCAGTTTCAGGCTGTGCAGAAAATGAAAATGGGTCAGCAGTGTTTCCAAATGCTTCTGCTTTAGGGGTCCTAAAACAGCAGAGAGGTGGGGGATGCTAGTGGCTGCTGATGAGTGAGGTTTTGACCCACAAACATGGATTTGTCCTAATTTCTGCATCCATCTGAAAAGGGTTAAATTCACTCTAAACGAGCACATCAACTGAGCATCACTGTTCACCATCTGTGAATTAAGACAACAAACAACAGGCAGCCTGCTGTGGCTTTGCACCCTCTGGGAGCGTCGGGATTACCAAAACAGGAAAATGTTTTTGCTTCTCTTTGTTCTTCTGACAGTACTTCTCCTTTAAAGGGTCTGCTTCCTCCGACCTCTGAGAGCCAGTAGCCCCGCGTCCACCTTTCCTGAGCCAGCGAAAGTGCCTGGCATGTCGGGCAACATGACACGCTACAACTACATACCAAAATAGCACAGCTAAGTGAAACACCAGCTCATATTGTAGCTGCAAAACAAGTCCCCATATCTGTCCAAATTTCCAACTCTGGCACAAAGTAAGGAAAGCTTTGGAGGTTTATGGTTGTCACTTTAGATTTTCTTTTATTAGAAGAAGTTGAACAACTCATCAAGCAGCTCCACGGTTCACTGATTTCACTTTAACTGGAAAAACGCCCTAACGTGAACTCCAGCTCTGCTAAACAGCAGCACTGCACTTATGTGAAGGTCAGCTCCTCTTGCAGGAGGCTGACTGTTGTCACGATTTGTGTAGGTGACACAAAGCCAGAGTGTTTTCTGTATTCAGGGCATGAAAGACAGGTAGAAACACAAAGAAAGAGCTGATTTTTTCCCCCCATCGTTTCACTTTTATGTACTTTCAAGACAGCAAAATGAGGTAAGATGAATAGAAGTGAGTCAAGATGACTGGTTATTAATTCAATTATGCATGTCTCAAGAACAGCAATTAAGAGGTTATTCTCCCCACAGAGCAGCTGGTTTTGTCCTTGACCAGAGCGAGGACACAGATAATCCACTTTACTATCATTATACTGAGGGTAAACTGAACATGTTCAAAGTGTAGACACCCTGTACGATGCACATGGAGGCTGCTCTGTGACGTTACAAAACATTTCAACAGTAAATGAGCTTATATTGGTCTGAAATATCTTAATCCTTTCCTATGACTCCACAGTAATTAATCATCATTAATCATAATCATACTCTGCCACATGCTGTGCTGTATAACCATGAATTCAGACAACAACAAACTCCAATCCTCTAATGCGCATTTATGTAAAAGCTTCAATTTTTAGATGAGAAACTGATAGCCAGGAGCTTAGCTTCTCATAACGACAGGAAGCAAGACAACAGCTAGTTTCAGTTGCCTACAGGAAACAGCTTTGATGCACTTATTTCCACAGACTGTATATATACGATGGATGTAGCATGGAGGGTGTCTCGAAAGTGAAGCAAATTCAGAAATACCTTAAATCTGCATTCTCACTAAGCTTTCTCATTGGCTAATTTCAAGTCTTCACAGGTTCATTTCCTCTGGTCCACACAGAGAAAACTAAGAAAACTGTGGTCAAACCACAAATGTGTCACATTCAGTCCACTTATTGGCCAGATATGGAAATAGAAATAGCTCTGGTAGCTGATGGAAGTCATCTTAAAGAAACTGCTTTGTAGTTCTCTTGGACCCAGACCAAAACCATCTCTTCCAAAGGGGTCTTGGTGTGAATGTTTTGGTGTGCACCGAATTGTGATTAGGATCTTCACAACTGCTTTTCCAAAATTAAAATAGGCAATAAAACGTTGGTGTGTTTTAGCTGGGCTCAGGCTGAGGCTCCCTTATGATTGACAAATCACTATTGTATGACCATGAAGTTACCTCGGTTTCTCAATCCTTTACTCATTCAGTGTTTGAACAAAAAAAAACAAAAAAAAAACTCCTTCTTATGCGGAATTTTGAGAAATTAACTGGCCACTCCTTCTCCAAAGAGTCTACTGTTTAGTTTTTCCAGCCAGTGGCTGTTTTCTTGGAAGCCTGTTTTTCACTTGGCACATCTAGCATCACAAATGTCATTGCAGTGAATAAAAGGATGCACATTCCTAATCCAGCTAGTTAGCTAGCATTGACCTAGTGGGGCAAAAAAGTATTTAGCCAGCCACCGATTGTGCAAGTTCCCCCACTTAAAATGATGACAGAGGTCAGTAATTTGCACCAGAGGTACACTTCAACTGTGAGAGACAGAATGTGAAAAAAAAATCCATGAATCCACATGGTAGGATTTGTAAAGAATTTATTCGTAAATCAGGGTGGAAAATAAGTATTTGGTCAATAACAAAAATACAACTCAATACTTTGTAACATAACCTTTGTTGGCAATAACAGAGGTCAAACGTTTACTATAGGTCTTTACCAGGTTTGCACACACAGTAGCTGGTATTTTGGCCCATTCCTCCATGCAGATCTTCTCGAGAGCAGTGATGTTTTGGGGCTGTCGCCGAGCAACACGGACTTTCAACTCCCGCCACAGATTTTCTATGGGGTTGAGGTCTGGAGACTGGCTAGGCCACTCCAGGACTTTCAAATGCTTCTTACGGAGCCACTCCTTTGTTGCCCGGGTGGTGTGTTTTGGATCATTGTCATGTTGGAAGACCCAGCCTCGTTTCATCTTCAAAGTTCTCACTGATGGAAGGAGGTTTTGGCTCAAAATCTCACAATACATGGCCCCATTCATTCTGTCCTTAACACGGATCAGTCGTCCTGTCCCCTTGGCAGAAAAACAGCCCCATAGCATGATGTTTCCACCCCCATGCTTCACAGTAGGTATGGTGTTCTTGGGATGCAACTCAGTATTCTTCTTCCTCCAAACACGACGAGTTGAGTTTATACCAAAAAGTTCTACTTTGGTTTCATCTGACCACATGACATTCTCCCAATCCTCTGCTGTATCATCCATGTGCTCTCTGGCAAACTTCAGACAGGCCTGGACATGCACTGGCTTCAGCAGCGGAACACGTCTGGCACTGCGGGATTTGATTCCCTGCCGTTGTAGTGTGTTACTGATGGTGACCTTTGTTACTTTGGTCCCAGCTCTCTGCAGGTCATTCACCAGGTCCCCCCGTGTGGTTCTGGGATCTTTGCTCACCGTTCTCATGATCATTTTGACCCCACGGGATGAGATCTTGCGTGGAGCCCCAGATCGAGGGAGATTATCAGTGGTCTTGTATGTCTTCCATTTTCTGATGATTGCTCCCACAGTTGATTTTTTCACACCAAGCTGCTTGCCTATTGTAGATTCACTCTTCCCAGTCTGGTGCAGGTCTACAATACTTTTCCTGGTGTCCTTCGAAAGCTCTTTGGTCTTGGCCATGGCGGAGTTTGGAGTCTGACTGTTTGAGGCTGTGGACAGGTGTCTTTTATACAGATGATGAGTTCAAACAGGTGCCATTCATACAGGTAACGAGTGGGGGACAGAAAAGCTTCTTACAGAAGACGTTACAGGTCTGTGAGAGCCAGAGATTTTCCTTGTTTGAGGTGACCAAATACTTATTTTCCACCCTAATTTACGAATAAATTCTTTACAAATCCTACCATGTGAATTCATGGATGTTTTTTTCACATTCTGTCTCTCACAGTTGAAGTGTACCTCTGGTGCAAATTACTGACCTCTGTCATCATTTTAAGTGGGGGAACTTGCACAATCGGTGGCTGACTAAATACTTTTTTGCCCCACTGTAGCTAGCTGATCAGCTCCATCCTCATCAAACTATATATTCATGTACGCTGGCTATATCCATCTTACATTAATTACAGCAGTTATCGCCACCTTAAACAACAAATGTAGATGGCTCCACATTTCTGTATAAAAGGATAAAGAAGCATGATACATGTATTGAAATTGTCTTCATGAGCTAGCTAAATCCAGACCTGCTGCATCTAACTGCTTTTTCAATTTCACAAAACACTAAAACAATAAAATCCCACAAGCTAAAAAAAAAAATCAGAGTTTGCTTTACTCAACTAACAGTTAAAAAGAAAAAAATGATGAAGCTGACACCAGCACCTCATTATTTTTATGATTTAAACATACAACTGATTGTCAAGGCCTAGAAGAGAAGAGAGGACTCAACTTTTGTTTCTTTTAAGAGTCCATTATTTGTCAGTGAAGCTTTCATGTGCCTGAGGCCTTTTATACTGACTGTGTTCACTGAGTGGGCAGAGTTGTGTTCAGCCAACCAACAACAGGTTTCTGTGAATGAGGAATGCTGAAAAATATTTCAGTAAAAACAAATTTCCCACACGAGGGACTAATAAAGGTTATCTTATCTTATCTTAAATGTGAAACTCCATGTTTTAAGCTACAAGCGCTAAATTGCTCAAAGAAAGTGTTTCACACAACCCCCCCCCACCCAAAAAACAGAGCAAAAAAACAATGAGTTTAACTTGAGTCAAGAATATCCACAGTATATTTTTACACCACAACATTTTTTTAACATTTGTAGTTATTTTAAACACCGAGGCTTAACATGCAAAACATGCCAAGAGCTCGTACAACACGATGCACTTGCAAGACAATCCAGCAGCGCAGGGAACAGCTGAGCCGCGACAAAGTGTGTGACAGGACGACAGCGTGATAAAAGGGACACCAGGTGATGACAGCGAGGGCAGCACAACATGCTGACAACATTTGCACATCACGACAAGCATGAAACCTCCACTCTGCGAATCACATCTTACAGCTTGTTACAGTTTCCACAGATACCGAGCAGAGGATTAACACGATGGGGAGGATGAGATGAGGGTGGATTTTGTTCAAAGGCAAATAAATATTTAATGAAGCAGGGATGGGAGAATTGATCCCCAATGTATTAATACCTGATGTCTTATTTTGGAGAATCAAAAAAAAAAAACCTAACTGTAAAAATTCACAATTTCATGATGTAATGGTGACATTTCCATTAATAGCTGCCCTACTTTAAATTTTACAAGCGTCCCTATATTCATACTGAGCTACTTTTTACACTTTTTTTTTAAACCAAATAATATTAATAGATACCAAACTTATACGCTTTGAATACCCCAGGCGTTTGTAATTAAGCAGCTTCTGCTGAGTGAAAGGTACACACAGTGACCTAAAGCTCAGCATTAATTGGTAGGAGGTATCACCCATCCCTATCAGACAGAGCAACAACACAGAGACAGCGGTGTGTTTGTACCTCTCTCGGTGTAGCGGGTACATTTTACAGCTGGCAGACCACTCCTCTGCAGCAGAACAAGAAGGAGATAGTTCAAGTTATAAGGTGAAGCATAAAACCTGCTGATCTTACCAGCCACTGCTTCAGGGGGTCCACATCAAGAGGTTGGGACATTGTGTAAAATGTCAGTGAAAGCAGAATACCGTGATCCGCAGATCTCATAAACCCATGTTTTATTCACAACAGACATTTTACTATTTCAGGAAAAATATTAGCTCATTTTGAATTTGATGGCAGCGACACGTCAATAAGTTGGGACAGGGCCATGTTTACCACTGTGTAGCATGCCCTCTTCTTTTAACAACAGTCTGTAAATGTCTAGGAACTGAGGAGGAATGTTGTCCCATTCTTGTCTGATACAGGACTTCTCAAAGTGTCTTCTTTCTTGTATTTTTGGTTTCAAGATGCTCTAATTGTTCTCAGTTGGTGAAATTTGGTCTCTACTGCAGGCAGCTCAGACTTCTACTATAAAGCAATGCTGTAATAGATGCAGTGTGTCGTTTAGTATTGTCTTAATGAAATATGCAAGGCCTTCCTTGAGAAAGACATGTGGATGGGAGCATTATATTGCATGTACACTTTTCAGCATTATTTGATGCCTTTCCAGATGCACATGCTGCCAATTCCGTAGGCACTGATGTAGTGATGAGTGTTGATAACAAGCCGGATAGTCCTTCTCCTCTTAAATCCAGAACAGTGTCCATGTTTTCCCAGAAGAATTTAAAATTTTGATTTGTCTGACCACAGAACATTTTCCCAGTTTTCCTCTATCCATTTTTAGTGAGCTTTGCCCAGAGAAAATGGCAGCATTTCTGGATTATGTTGACATATGCCTCTTCTTTGCATCATAGACCTTTAACTTGCATTTGTGCATGCAGACAGTGATTTCTGGAAGTGTTGCTGAACCCATGCAGCGATTTCCATGAAAGAATCATATCTGTTTTTAATGCAATGCTGTATGAGGGACAGAAGATCATAGGCGCCCTGTATTGATTTTCAGCCTAGTCCCTTGTGCACAGCGATTTCTCCAGACACTGAATATTTTTGAATTATATTATGTACTGTAAATGAGGAGACATTTAAAAGTCTTCATATTTTTTCATTAAATGCAGACCTGTTGCCAAATGTCATTATGGCAAAATGTTGTTTCCTTTCAGTAACACTTACTTTTTCAGCATTTTGTTGCCCCGATCCAACGTTTATGAGATGTTTTGCTGCCAATAAATTCAAAATGAGCTAACATTTTCCATGGAAGAGTAAAAGTGTTACAATTATTTGGAACTGGGGAGGTTGTTGTACTTATCAACAGTACCAAGAGAACATGATCATATCCTGCACAAAACACTTCAAGGATCATAAATAAGATAAGATAACCTTTATTAGTCCCACACGTGGGAAATTTGTTTGTGGTAAAAACAAAGAATTTCATTTAGGTTAGACCTGCTTAAAAACACACATGAAAAAGACTTACACTTAAGACCACAGCTCCATTTAAAAATAGTACTTATACATAGTTCTTGTGTCATTAACACACAATAAACCCATTCATTAGGCTCCTCCAAATGCTGCCCGAAAATGCAGATTTTCTGAACCATTTTTAATGTATTGCTGTTGCCGAGCATTGATGTTGAATTAATAGAAACTGGTCATAAACTTCACCCTGTCTAAATCTGCAGCCTGTTACCTCAAGCTAGAAGGTGTTCATTATATCAAGACTGCATCTCCATCCATTTCCAGGCTACCCATGTCAGAGGATAAGAACAAGAACTCCAAGACAAGCAGCACGGCTTGAAAGCACCTGTGTGAAAATTCATTTGGTTTATGGACCTGAAGCGACTCTTAATCAAGACTCTGCTCCATCTGTCAAGTGTGCAGAAGAGCTGCAGGCCGTCTCTGGATATTATGAGTTCTGCAGACTCCTGTTTGAGAGTACACGGTGGCCCAGTGACTAAATCTAGCTTTTTTTCTCCTTTTTTGCCATTTGGCCCAGGTGACTGAATCCTGCTGCCTCTCTGCTGCTCAGAGGGATGAAGCAGAGTTGATGCCTGGCTTAAGCTCTGACAGTGAAAATGCATCAAACACAGGCCATCGGAGCAGATGTTTGCTTGTTTGTTACTGTCAGAGGACCATTTCCCCGCTGGCATCAACAGAGTGGATACAGTCTACTTTAAGCTTTTAGCGTTGACACTGTGGCACAATGCCACGCTGACTGGGGTTGGGTATTTAGTTCCTAATCTGACTTTTATTGACAGTAACACATTCCAGTGCACCCTCTCCATCTCACACATGGAAAACACGACAGCAAAAGAAACATTTGTGGTTTCAAAGCCCTGAAACCACAAATATTTCCATGACTTTGAAACCTCGAACCTTCAAACCTAAGAATTGAATGCGTGGGTGCTTTACAGCAGTTTGCAATCACTTTGTAAAAGTACTCCAATCACTGCACTAACACAAGTGAAATATTACAATTCATACTGGAATTTCAGGTATGTATAGCTACTTGTTGTTGGCCAGTTTACTTTATTTATTTTTTTAATGGTAATTGTAAACAAAAAAAGAAAAGGTGCCGCTCAGGTGCGTCCTCGGACTATGCCCCGCCACATAAATGTTAACCTGACCAACTCAATTTTGGCCCTGGATCCAACCAAATAAATAAAAGAAAATATTAAGCTCAATGAAAAACTGTTCAAATCTGAGTTTCCTGGATGACAGTTGTCTTACAGTGCAGATTTCTAGTCTTTTCCATTATCACATATTTTCCATCCATCTTCTTCTGACTATCTGGATCCGGGGTCACAGGGCAGCACTTTTAGCAGATATGCCCAAAAGTCCCTCTCCTCTCTCCAGACACCTCTTCAAGCTCGACCCTGAGGCATTTCCAAGCCAAATATTTTGCTGGCAAGAAAATAAATGTTCTTGAAATGTATTTTAGATCACATTTTAGCTGTATAGGAGCACACGTTTTAGGAAACGGGGTCTAATCTGAGCAGTAAACGGGTAAATATCGGCACTGTTGCATTACTGTGCACTGAGAACGATTACATTAAGTAGTTTAGACTGCAAATAAATAGAATGTAAAACCACAATAATGCAATAATGCAGTGAAATCGGATCCTCCTGCGGGTGCCAGCTTATCGTGGCGCATCAGTGAAATCACATTAAAGATAAAAGATGATGCTCTCGTGCTTTGCATTCATTTAAGGAGCATCTTAAAGCGCCATATAAGTCTCCCAGAGGTTGGAAGCTAACAGCTTGGACTCTGGTAGTGGGAAGAGGGTTCAGGTGTATCTGAAGCCTAGCTGGAGACCTGCACGTATAATTGAACACACGCAAACACACTGACAGAGTTAATGAGATTGAGCGCAGCATGACACCAACAGCATCCCAATAAAAGCCACCCAGGATCCCCTGCAACAGAATCAGCCTGCAGACTCGCTCTTCAGTGAGGAGGAACAGAATAGAGGAAGTCTCAGCAGTTGGAGCATTTAAATGACCTCCGTGTGCGTCATCATAAAAAATTACCATTACTTTTAAACAAACCGCCAGCGTGACAGCCAGACGGTTACATGTAATGCGATTATCTTCGTTGGCACAGCGGTCAAAAAAATAAGAGTTTTGATCAAAATAAGTTGGGATCTACGTTTCAAATTAAAGACTCCTTTCTCGCTCAGCAGCTACCGGGATGTAAACAAAGAAAACAGCAGACTGTCACGTGTGAACTAACGGTAGAATTGCTCCAAAAGCTTGTACAAGATGCCGTCCAACGGAATCAAAAACCCACGTCGTCAGAAACGAAACTACTTCGTCACAAAGTTCACATTCAGCTTTTCTTTTTTTCTTTTTTTAAATCAACACTTGAAGAGAAAAGATTTCAGACACAAAACCACAACTTACCCCATGCTCCGAGGATTTAGATGTTATTTTGGAGGTTAAATCCACTCCTAATTTCCCTCTCGCCAAAAAGATTTTTCCTTTCCTAAAACCCTGGACGTAAGTTACATTTCTGAAAAAAAAAAGACAAATCACTTCCGACTCCAGATTCCTCCAGTTTCCCCTCCAACAGTACTCCTCTCCGCTCAAGTCAGTTGCACTCCAGCCCGCCTGCCCTTCTTTGTCCGCGGGGTTTCCACAGCCAAGAACACCGCGAAACTGTCGTATCCGTGCGTAATTACGCACCGCGAACGTTTGGCTCTGCTTTGCGGCTCGGACAGACGGACGAATGTCGATGAAAAGTCGGGCAGCACAGTGCTCTTGGCTCAAACCTCCTCCAGGACTTCTGTGCTGCGCTCCCCTCCTACCACTGTGCCAGATCACACTGGGATTCCATTCAACTATTTCTGTGGGACCGCGGGGTCTCCACAGTGCCATCTAACGGGCTCCGTGGAAATGACTCCTCATTATTCCGACTGTTCATTTATATGCCAGAATAAGAACTATGTCAAAATGACATAGTTATAGCCTTAAATCCCCCGCCCCGATAGCTATTTACGACAAAAGCTTAAGCAAACAATCAGTCATGATGCGCACTGCTGCACTTGATGTGTTAATCTCATGTCAAACCAGATTATGGTGAGTATGGAGATGTTTATAAAGAGCTATATGGTAATCCCAATTATTTCAAATCAGTATAGAAATGTACAAATATATGCCAGATTAGATTAGAGCTTTTTTGTTTTGTTTTTTAAACTCAGATGCAGGCATTAAGCCTCTGAAAACTGAGAGCAATTGCTGTAGTTTTTATAGCCATATTGGATCTCCTGAGACTAAGTCTATTCACGCCCTCCTTTGTTGTATTTTTCCATTTCATAATTTGCCAAATGCTTTCAGTGCATCGCCGATCTGGGATATAGACAGGTCGGTTAAGTGCTACACAGTCGGTTTCTTTTTGGAAAAGCAAAACTTGTTTGCACCATTTTGCTTTCTTGTTAAAGTTCTATATTTCCCCCTAAAAGTGCTGGAAATATTTCTGTGTGCTTAGAAAGAGTCTCCACTGATTTATCTGCATGAATATAGGCTGAACATGGGAGACTGGAGCCTCAAGTGTGGTGGAAGAGCAATGGGAGCGCTAATCATGTTGCTCAGTGGGCTGTTACAGCGATGCAGCTGACTGCGCCTCTGTGCTGCAGGGAGGCAGCAGGGAACATCGGATCCTCGCCTTTGCATTCAAGCAATTTTCCTTTTAATTTAGAGAGACACTTTTCACTCGGTCCAAGGCAGTTTGCAGCACAGCTGGACGGTCTGGACAGGATGGAGCTAAACCTTCAGGCCTTTGCCTTTAACACACAGGGCATTAATCACCTCTGGCAGCCCGGTGTACAGACACAGATGGGTTTTTCTTGGTGAAGCTTCTTCTGCCTCTCTAGTCAAGCAGTAACTGAATTAACTCACACTGTCCTTCGCAAGCCCACAGTGGCAGGTGAAGAAAATACTCGCATGATCATCTGCAAGACATTAACAAATAAATCTATGCAGAGAATCAAATCTTGGATTTTGAAAGGAGATTCTGGAGTTTTCCATGTGAGACTGCTGCAGTTCTGCGCAGCGCAGAAGCACAGAGAGCCAGGAAAAAGTCAAGGTTTAAGTTCAAGGTTTATGCCCAAGCAGATCAGGATACGTGGCTGACTGCAAAGCCTCTAAAACCCACACGGACCACCTTCTGATAATAAAAAAACATTTTCTGACTGATGTGAAATTTAACAAGTTCTGACCAGAGAAAGTGTATTTTTATGATGCCTGTGAAAGATTCCCTTCATCTTGCTGGCCATTAATCACACGTGACAATACACCACGAAGCGATCAGTCTGACACAATCTGCCACATAGAGAAAATAACAGGTTTTTATCGATCTGAAACTTTGTCTCACTTCATCATTGTGACGTGAATGGCGAGAACTTTACGACAGGTGATCTCTCAGAACCCTGAAGGCTTGTGTTTCACAATAAAAACCAAATCTTAGAAATCCAGGTAAATATATATATTACTGTAAAGATTGGGGATTTACAGATAGGCACATTTTATTCAATATTTCCTTTAAATGTGCGCTGCAAAGACAAAGTAGAGACAGCCCAGCTCTACAATGAAAATGCTGAGGCTCTGGCAGGTTCAGAGGTCAATACAAATCTGTAGTGCTGGACACAAAGAACTCGAAACCTGGCAAAGCGTCAAGCTCCACTACGTGTGCATATTTCTTTGTGAATATGCAACGTTTAATTAAACTGAGTCTTACAAAGGGGGCCCAAGGTCTCATATATAGTTTCATTACATTACATCATTATTTAGGCACATAAGAACGCTCTGCATGTTCCTGCTTTAATTTTAATGCGTTAAAAACGCTGAATGATGCGCATGTCACAGAGAAACAGCTCATATATGAAGGGTCAGCTTTAGCATCGTTCCAGAATAGATGAGATTGGATTTCTGTGGGGACAGAAATAAATTAACCGATCTATCAACTTTTTTTTTTTTTGCTCCACTCTCTGCTTTCAGTGTCGTTCGCTACACCGACCAGGAGATGGCAGCAACGCGCACTTTCCTCCAGTGAAGAAGACGCATTCTTGTTACGTAATCAGAAAGCGCCCGCGGACCTGATACACGAGGATGTGTTAGTGTTTACTGAAATAAGAGTATTTTAGCGATTCTTTTATCAAAACGCGTCCACAGCTGATCTCACCGAGCTTCAGAGGACGAGGTAAATCAGAAATGGGCGACTTTTCCTCCCTCGGTCTGTCAGACTGGCTGGTTAAACAGTGTAAACAGCTGGGAATCAACAAACCCACTCCAGTCCAGGAAAACTGCATGCCAGCTATCCTCCAAGGTAAGACGGGGCGGGGATACTGGCACATATATGCTTGTAATACCTGCTGGAGGATCTCTGAGTAACTGTTAAGCTGGTGTTGAGGATGTCTGGAAGACTTTCTCTGTTATTTACACAGCGGAGGTGGACTTCCTCGGCAGCTCTACATTTGCTCCATCACTATTGAGGTGTTTCTTTCCACAGGTCGGGATTGTATGGGCTGTGCCAAGACCGGCAGTGGGAAAACAGCAGCGTTCGTGTTGCCAGTGCTGCAGAAACTCTCAGAGGACCCGTACGGCATCTTCTGCCTGGTGCTCACTCCTACCAGGTCAGTGCAGGGGACAGATGTGAGCATCCAGAGTCTCAGTAATGCCTCATCAGACAAGCTGTAATAATGTTTTTTACCAAGGATATTTCCTTCATGTTTGTATTTTATTTTAGTTCGTTTTCAAGTTCACAAAGTCATTTTAATTAGTTTACATTTTTCCAAAAGTCTAGCTAAATTTAGGTAACTAACTTCTTTCATATCTAGTTTTATTATACATTATAATAACCTCGATGTACATTCAAGATTCATGGTGATAATTGAGAATCACTGGGTTGGTGCATAAATACTATTTTGTGCTGTGTTATCTTCATTTTCACAGATTTAACTAAAGAAATGGGAAAAAATGTGTTTTTAATTACAGGCAGCTGGTAACAAAGTGCTTAAAGATTCGGTTTAAAATTGCTTCGTTGATCAGCCTGTTGTGTGTAGTGTTGGGCTCGTAGTTTTAAAAAAGCAGTACACGTTGCTCTTTGCTTCTCTTAAAAGTAATGCAGTACTTTGCTTAGTTGCACGTCAGAGAAAGTAATTTGGTAAACTGCTTTTTTTCTCACAGGCAAGTTACTCTGTAGTAATTATAACTGCAATATGATTACTGAATTTATTAGAGTTACTAAGTTACTGAAAAATCTAATGTTATTACATTAACACGTTACTTTGGAGCGTGTTATTCTAATACTGGTTCATCCTTTGAGCTAAGTGTCTCCTTTATCCTTGAATGAGTCATAGGTCAGTGTTGGCTTAACAAACCAAAAACATTCATCTGAAAATGATCAGTTACAAGGACTAGAGTGAAAATGAGTGAAAAGCAGGCCAATGAGTAACTCTGAAAGACCTTCAGAAAGCCCAAAGAACTATTGTTTAAGACCACTTAAAAAAAAAAAAGAAATACGAGAAAGTCTGATCCTTGGAAACAAAATATAAAGAAATGAGGGGTCGTTCAAGATTTTTACACACATTTTTACAGGGAGCTGGCCTATCAGATTGCAGAGCAGTTCCGAGTCCTGGGGAAACCTTTGGGTCTGAAAGAATGCATCATCGTCGGTGGAATGGGTAACTACTTTCTTATTTCTGGGTTGAGGTTTTTGTTTTTTTGTTTTTTGCAACAACAAAAAAAAGAAAAGAATAAACATCAGAGATTCTTTCTCCCTGAAATCTCTCATCAGTATTTATGAAGCAAATAATTGAGCAGCTGACCTTTAATCAGAGTGTAAAAATGTGCCAGATTTACCTGTTTCTGTTGTGCTTTGAGTGAATTTATTCCACCTGTGCAGAATTCACAGTTCACCGTTAAAGGTGGGAGTCCTGCTCAAAATGTGATGATGCTCAGCTGCAGGAACCAAACAGTGTTGCCATTTTCCATGAACTTGGTTTGCTTTTGTCTGATACTCGTGCTCTGTGCTGACTCTGCTGTGTTGTGGGCAGACATGGTGACCCAGGCCCTGGAGCTGTCCAACCAACCACATGTAGTCGTAGCAACGCCAGGCCGACTAGCCGATCACATCCGCAGCTCCAACACCTTCAGCATGAAGAGGATCCAGTTCTTGGTGAGTTCACCGAAACTCCAGATCCAATGATAAGATTATTGTTATTACATAAACTTCTGTTTATATGAAGTACTTATGTCACGTACAAGTTGTAATCTTTCACCAGTGTGCACACTGTTTAGTATTTTTCCACCTTGTGGAGCCACAGTTAGATGTTCAGTAACTGTGATGTAATTGGATATAATATCTCCTGGTTTTAGTGACTGTTTGTGTGTCTCCTTTTTGTCTGTGGCAGATTTTGGATGAAGCAGACCGGCTGCTGGAGCAGGGCTGTACCGACTTCACCAAAGACCTGGAGGTGATCCTGGAGATCCTGCCGGCCAAGCGTCAGACGATGCTGTTCAGCGCCACATTGACCGACACCCTGCAGGAGCTGAAGAGCATCGCCATGAACGAACCGTTCTTCTGGGAGAGCAAATCGGAGTGAGTGACCTGCATCTGTCTCGCGATTTGCAGGTTATTCATGGTCCAGTGAGAAATCGAATAAAACTGTTAGCAGGGTTCAGATTGGGAAACGGCGTGTGCAGATTTTCACCGGATACGTTCACAGAAAACTAAAAGAAACGATGTAAAATGTGAAAGTGTGTACAGAATAAAACAGCAGCTCAGCAGCTGAGCTTTATGTTCTCTGTTCAGCTTTACATGTTTTCTCCTTCTGGTGAGGTTAAATCTGTTTTCTGATCTCGGTGGGCAGAAAAAGGTAATAGAATCTAACTGTGCATGAGCGCTGTGTCACAGGCTCCACAGTGTTCAGTTGTTTCATCACCTGATGTTTCTGAAGCCCCGTCACCTTCAGCGACGCTGTCTGTTATATTTTTGAAATATCAAATCTAATCAGTGGTCAGTGATTTATCTTTTGTTATTGATGTTGTCAGAACACGAACGGTAGAGGAGCTGGACCAGAGATACATCCTCACTCCAGAGAAGGTGAAGGACGCCTACCTGGTTCATCTGATCCAGACATTCACCGATGAGCATGATGATTGGTCCATCATCATTTTTACCAACACGTGCAAGTAAGAAGCCACGAGGGGTTCAGCATCCTGTGTGCACATTTACAGATTAAAGCAAGGCGGTGCTGTTTTATGAAGCACAGTCTGGACTGTGATCATTAATTTTCCACATGTTATAACATATATTTGATTTAGAAGAGGAAAAAAACGATCATATGAATGATGTAAAACTTCTGCGTGCAGGTCTTTGAGTGTTCTTGCCTTTTTGTAGCTGTGGTTATGCTCACGTCACACTGAATACATTTTCTTGACCAATTCAGGAGCTGTCAGATCCTCACCATGATGCTGCGGGAGTTTAACTTTCCAACCATCTCTCTGCACTCCATGATGAAACAGGTGAGGCTTGTGTGAACAGCAGCAAGGGCACAAACTGACATCAGCAGGGGGCCTGCTGAGACATTTTAAGGGCAGCTTCTTTGCAATGACAGCTGAGTGAGGTGCAGTCAATTAACTTTGCACCTACAAAGCATTTGACTTTGCTTTCTGTGTTGGAGATTTCACAATTCCTCAGAGGTCCTCTACAAATATCTGGGAATTATATTTGTGTCATTAAAGGGACAAAGAGTCTGTTGAAAAGCTTTTTATAGCAGATAAATGAACCCGCAGAATAACAGACTGTGCTTTTTGTTCTTCAGAAACAACGATTTGCAAACCTCGCCAAGTTCAAAGCCAGCGTCTACAAAATCCTGATAGCGACTGATGTAGCTGCCAGGTGAGAATGCACGCAGAGCATTGGAAAGAAATGAAAAGGCCACATTTTTATGACTCTAATCAACAAATCTGACACAAACATTATGTAGTGTGAGCCTGTTTAAGGCTTCTGTCACTCCTCAATGGAGACACCACAAAGCATTTCAATGCAGAAACATGCGTTTTCCTGTTACTTCCCACCCACAGGGGTTTGGATATCCCAACTGTCCAGGTCGTCATTAATCACAACACCCCCGGCCTTCCCAAGATCTACATCCACAGAGTCGGGCGAACAGCCAGAGCAGGTTTTGTTTCTGGTTCTTTTTTTCTTCTGAAATCGTCTTCCTCGCGACATAAACACCACTCATACACTGTGATGTTTTCCTCCTGCAGGGAGGAACGGAGTGTCCATCACACTGGTCACGCAGTACGACATCCACCTGATTCACTCCATCGAAGAACAGATTCGTAAGTCGCATCTAGGGCTCAGTTTAAAGACCTGTGAATAAAGCTGGTAGGAAAGCTGCACCTCAGGATAGATTGTAGTCCATCGGTAACATTAATAAGTAAAACATGTAAAACTTTTGACTTTTAGAGATTGTATTTTATCTTAAACTTGGATGTTTGCACAATTTCTGATTGCAAAAGAGATTAGATAATGATTTTTGCTTTTTGAGATCTACAGCTCATCACCATCTTGTAAATATCACAAAGTGTGTGTGTGTGTGTGTGTGTGTGTGTGTGTGTGTGTGTGTGTGTGTGTGTGTGTGTGTGTGTGTGTGTGTGTGTGTGTGTGTGTGTGTGTGTGTGTGTGTGTGTTTAAACACTGGCCTCTCGTCTTCTTACAGAAACCAAGCTGAAGGAATATCCTGTGGAGGAGAAGGAAGTCCTGAAGATCCTCACCCAGGTCAACGTGACCCGGCGGGAGTGTGAGATAGTACGGATGTTTTATCACTTATGCTCACCTCTTGCTTTTCACTGTGCTGAATCCAGTTAAAGTGGAACATCGCTGTTGTTTCACATGATGACTGACAGTCTGAAAATTGTCCCGTTAGTCAGGGATGCCTGTTTTGAACCTGCCTCACCAGTTAAGTGTTTTCACTGTAAACTCCATGTTGCAGAAACTCGAGTCAACAGACTTTGATGAGAAAAAAGAGATCAACAAGAGGAAACAGCTGATCCTGGAGGGGAAGGTGAGTGCAGCCTCTTAGTGAACTATTTAAACATTATTCTGTTTTTGATTAGAAGCATCATTATTATATTTTTAAGTCGAGTTGAACGTCTGAACAACAGTGAGGCGTTATTTTCCAGATCTCGGGGTGACTGCTACTTAGGCAGAAGTGACAAAATAATTTTAATAGTTTGATATAAATATAAATAGTAAAACTAGACTAGAGTCTATGAAAGGTCTGTAAAAAAATAAACAGCTTCTTATAAACTCTGAAATTTTTATGAGTCATGCTTGATGCCTTTTACTTCACATTTAAGGTTGATTGAAGATCATAAACATTCAGAACAGCAGCGTTACACATCAACTCGCCAAAACTATGAATACGAGACAAATTAAATGTTATCCAGTATTTGACCGTCTCCTGATGACATCACCTACTCCTGAAGGGTGAACGGCAAAGCAAGATTAATGACTCGGTGAGCTCTTTTTACCGGGCTAAATCGCCATGGTAACTTATGCTGAATACATCACCTGTGCACGATGTTTTAGCCAAGTTTTAGTTTAAAATGAGCTGGATTTTTTTTTTAATTATTATTTTTCATTTATTTACAGGATACTGTGTGATATAGATTATGAAGGAATAATATATGCAACTAAAATTAGAGCTAGCTATAAAGTTCCACCAGTGCAAACTGTGTGTAAGTCTTTTATAGTGCTGTAATTGCAGCTGCTGGAGCAAAATTGACGATGGCATTTGTCACAGCACACAATATTTTGCTGCGAGGCTGTCGGAAAGTAACCTGTGACTAAATACATCCAGTTTAAAGTTTCGGAGCTCTGATGTTCACCTGACATAAAGTAGTGAAGCGCAGGATTCAAGTAAATTAAATCAAGTTGAAATGTTTTTATTTGACGAGTCTGCCTTGCAGCAGTGTTGCATTTAACTGTTACATTTTTTTTTGTTCTTTCATCACCGTTGTGATGACAACGTAATGTAACAGTAATGAGAGCCCACACAGAGCATGAAGCAGAGAACATTTAATAACCACTCTGTCATCTCTGATTGGGGTTCTGTATCTTGTCAAGCCAGCGACTACAACACAGCTGTGGTCGCTGAGGGTCAAAGGTTACGCTGCTCACACTCACAGGCAGTAGCTTTTTGTGGCCATGTCTACTTTTAGTATGGATTCTCTACAAGAGAAAATCCATCATAAGTGTCCAGCGCCCTTCTGCAGCGGAGAACTGATGGAATAACCAGTACGTGTTATTACGACCATGTGCATAACTAGCCTGTGTGAAACAAGCCTTTAGTAGCAGTGTGATGTTTTGGCTGCACAGGTGTAATGAATATGGACACACATGATAGCAGCAGGCACCTCTCTATTCACCGTGTTTTAAATAGAGTGCCTAAAATACCTGGTACCTGCCCTACGGTGAGTTTGGCATTCTGGTATTCAAGAAGTCATTTCCTGCCATTTCAGGATCCAGAGCTGGAGGCCAAAAGGAAAGCTGAGCTGGAGAAGATCAGGAGCCAGAAGAAGAAGTTCAAACAGAAAATCCAGGAGAGCATTCAGAAACAGAAACAGCTAAAAAAGAAACTGATGAAGAGAAGACAGACGAAAAAGAAAGAGGCGGCGCAGGCAACTGCATGAAAACCGCCTCATGTATATACTGCACACTGTATAATAACCTGTAATATTTGTACCTGCAAATAAAATTCAAGCCACAGAAACAACTGAAGTTGACAGCGTTTATTGATTCAGTTTAACAAGAGAATCAGCATCTTGTGATGAAACGTCACTGCAAATAAGACTGTTTCAAATATGTATTTACATCACATTGAGACTTTAATTCATGAATTAAATCTCGGCCTAATGACGTGGTGAATGAACGCTCTGTGTGGAACAGAATCACATCTTCAATGATTGCTGCACATGTTGGAATTGACTGGAGCTCAGAAGATGGGAGGAAAAAAATATTACGGCAACATTTTTTTAAAGCTAACACATTAGGATTCACCGGAACAAGTTGATATGCTAAAATGTCAACTATTTCTAACTCAAACATAACAATGTAAAGCGCAACATGATTGTCACGTGTGTGCAGAAATAAGAAGCAGGTGAGAAACAACGGTGCAGTACATTCTTGCTGTGTTCAGAAAGTGTCATTCCTGGAAGAAGTTACAAAACTACAATCCTTCGGACAGTTTGAAGAGAAGATACAAAAAAAAGAAAGGAAACGGCGTCCCGCTCATTCCTGTACTCAGCAAGTTGCTACGAAAAAAATAGATATCCCATATTTCAGTAAAACTACACAACGAAACGATGCACACGGCAGCAAAATGTCTGACGAAAGCAAAGTGGATCAACTCAGGAGGAACTGCTCAGCACAAATCAAACAGCCACAGAAGGGGAAAATAAAATCTAACAACCTCCATTTTTACCTCACAGAGAAGGAAGGTGGCTTTTGTATCCCCTGCCCCTCAATCAGCCCAGCTGCTAGACTCACTCGCATTTTATTCAAACAATAAAAATATATAAATAAAACAAGTCCTTTTCTGTGGGTTTCTTAAGCCCTCTGGTGTCAGAAAGGTTGTTGGAAATGCTGGTCGTTTGACTGGAACTACATTCATGCTTGTGCTGCGGCTGTTTATCTGAGGGTGAGCGGTTATAGGCACTGATTCTGGTCTCATTCGCTGTTTATTTCATCTCTCTGCCACCGCCCGATCAGTACTGGGTGGCATTTTCTGCTGTGAGTGACTGGGGGTTAATAACAGAACAATTTGAATCCACAGGAACCAAAAGTCTTTCGGGTCAAGTTCATTTCTGAATTTCAAACACTTCTTTTCAACCTGATTAGCTTTCGTTGTATTTGGGTGGTCAACGTGACCTTTAATATGGCTTCATTAAGGTGGAAAACACAGTGGCATCTGGTATGAAAAAGTCCACTCTTTCCCCTAAAACTTTGACTTTAACATGTTTCCTTCTCTGCCTCAGCCACCTTCCTTTTCTTCTACTTTCTTGCGGTTGATTGATCGCCACGACTGCCTGTTAGCCTCATCTAAATGTCCCCGTTTAGTTTCTCTTACCTTAAGCAGGGATTCACGTGATGAGTGTGGACAGTCCACAATCCCCTGAGAAAATCACTCAGAGCAAAAGCATTCAAGCATTTGCCAATGTAAGCGTACACAGGGTGTTTTAAAAAGACAGCGGGACGTCAAAGACGCCGTCGTCTGAAAGATTAAAATAAGAGGGGAAAAAAAAAAAAAAAAAAGCCTTTGCTGAAACATCAAATGACGCCGAGCTGAATATTCAATGCTGGTCACGTTTGATAGTTTCAATGACTTTTTTGCAATTTTGTGCTCTGTGGTAAGAAAGGTAAACTGTCCCATGATGATCGCGCCATCGTCGGGATTCGCGTCTCATGTCTTGAAAACGAAGGAGAAAAAAAAAAGTCTGAAATCCCCATGCCCCTCCACCACTGACGGGTGGTCGAAACCACCCCACTGCAGACCTTGTGAACGAGCCAGTGGTTCTCAAGGCAAATGAAAGGCCTTTCAATATCAGACTCAGACACAGAAACAGAGTTTGTCGTTCCTCTCTGAGAGGGTCCGTCGACTGCCGCTTTCTTTAGAGGCTGCTGAGGTTTGGAGGGTCCAGTAGAAGACAGTAGGTAGCACGCTTCTCCCATGTCAAACCTAATTTTAAAAACAGTCCAGGGCACTGCACAGGTTGATAGTCAACCAGCTTTTAAGCATGGGGAAGCAGAACGGCAACCAGGTCGTGAAACCAGGTTTCTTCAAATTCTGCTGAAAATCTACGATCTTCACCTGAAGACGAGCGTATAAACTTTTCTCAGACGCTGTGGATGGGAAGGTGTTGGGAAGATTATTTTATTTGGAGCTCAACCTCATTTGGATTCCCATGAGAGACCGTTTGGACCTCTCGTGTTTCCCTCAGCAGCCCGACCACAAGCCGCCATCTTTTCGACCTCCCTCCTTCACGGGCATTGGTTCCTGCCTCTCACTTGTTCACTCGGCCTCTTATGCCATCTCCCTGCCTGTCTGTTCGTGCTCTCTTCTTCTACCCTCTTTGTTTCTCTCGCTGGTCATTGGTTTGGTTTCGCTATCCCGTCGCTTTCACTTGGTGGTGCTTCGGTTGTAGCAGAGGAAAACAGGTATCCATTTTATGTTTTTATTATTTCCCAGATTAAAAAGCTGATGAACTAAGCTCAGCTCAAGCCTAGCTCCCTTCTTTGGGTAACCTGCAAGACAACACGGATGAGAAAAGTTGAGCTGGTTAGAGCTTTTGCATAACATGTTTTATATGCCTGATGTGATTTTAGCTCATCCACAAGTCAATTATTATATAACATTTCCAGTGGATGATTCCTGAGGTTTCAGGCACTTTCACAAAGTTTTATGTGAAACTGGACTTAAAATATATTGTAAGTTAGCCAAGATCAGTGAGACACCTGAAGCTTGTGGCAATCAGTCATGAGATCAGCTTTCCTCTGAATACTTTGACACTACACTGCAGCTAAAGACATAGTTCATGTACTTACACTTCAGTACTGCGACAGTCCAGTCACGCCGCCATGCTGGTACGCACGTTCACCCTGGTAGGTCGAGTCCTGGGACAAAGCCACGTCGATTTGGGACTTGAACTCGTCACCCAGGTAGCTGTCCTGGAGGACATAACGGTACACAAATCAGTTGTTTTTCCATCCAAGATTGTTCAAGTTTGTCCACCGACGCCTTCAGAGTTTAACCGATAAGTGTTGAGAGTCATCCAGACGTTTTCAAGGGACACTCAGACGTACCTGCCCCTGAGCAAGCAGTTTTATCTCCCCTGAAAACAGCCCTGAATGAACTGCTGCAGAACTTTTGCAAAGTGAGAACACACAATGGCGAATCAAAAAGCGCCTGGTAGTTCCTGAGGTGGAAAACACTGCAAAGTGTTTAGACAGGAAACTTTTTCTTTAACCTTTTCTAATTCAATCTTAGTAATGCTTTTATTTATTTATTTAAATTGAATGAATCTGGATTAGAATACAGTTTCTCTGGTCTAGATAGGAGACTGGTATTTATAATGATTTTAAAAGATATGTAGCAACTCATCATTCCAGGTTAATTTCAAAACAAAAATTTCTCAGAGGATTAATGCATGATCACAACCCAAGAGATTATTAATGAAACAGCAACACTGATGATATTTATGGCAGCAGTTAAACTTGGTTGTCATTAAATTAGCGTTACTCTCTGCTGCATCTCCTTTCTTTAAGCAACAGTGACGCGTTACCTGGGAGAGCTCCGGCTGGGAGAGGCCAGGCTGGCTCATCTGTGAGGGCTGGCTCATGGAGATGTAGCCTTGTGTCAGTGGCCCCTGGGAGAAGGATTGGGAGGCTCCATCCTGGCTGGCCTGACTGTTGGGTCCATTACCCTGACAGGCACCCTGGTGTGCTGAACCACGGACCCTCTGCCGCCCACCACGCCCAGGCTTACCTTTCATTGCTCCACGCCCTTTAAGGAGGGGGAGGAAGGAAAAAAATAAATAAATAAAATCACAACCTGTCAAGTCATTATGCTGGGTAGGTATAAGGCATGAGAAGTGACAGTTATCAAATATCATTGAAGGACTTTGAATTATGCCCTCAGTGAGCAGCAATTTTTTGGAATCACTGAACATTAAAAAACAAACAAAAAAAACAACACATCCAGAATAACCCGTCTGCGTGCCGTTATTAAGGTAGTCTGAGGTGGGACTAGTCCGAGCAATGCTGGAGGAGGTCTATCAACTTTCCCTCTCCCCCTTTTTTTTTTCTCCTTCTTAGGTTTAGATTTGCAGTTTCAATGAAAAACAAACTTTCCTCACTTCTCCTTTTGCTGTTATCGTACCTGCAGCAGGGCCATTGGGCTGACCTAGATAGCTAGGTGGAGCCATTGGTGGCATCACCAAGTTGAAGGGTATAGGAATATTCATAGCAGCCATGGGACCTGGGCCTGCACCAATCATCCCAATCTGGTCATGTGTTTGGAAGTACATATTAGATGGACGTCCACCTGAAAGAGATCATCAGTATCGATAAGACATGACATGCATGATTTAAAAAAAAAAAAAAAAAAAAAAAAAGCTGACATATTACCATTGCTCCGGTCGTATGCAGAACCAGGGATGAGAGCCTCACGGGCATCGTACATTGCAGTGCTCATAAAACGTCCTCCCTGGAAAACACCGGTGATGTTTAGAACAGATTGGACTGATTTGCACTAACCAGCTTAAAAAACAACAACAACAACAACAACAACAAAACCACTGCTGCCTTCAGTTTACTTCCTGTGACAGCTGACTGGATGCATGCAGCCTTTACATTCATGGCACAAGTTTTGGGAGACCCCCTCGTGTCAAAGCAGGTGTGAATGTTGACACCTTTAATCAGACTCTCCTCAACTTGCTAAGCACAACACTCCTCATCAGAAGAGAAACAAGACACATTTAAAAACAAATAGACAGCAAAGACACAAAAACACCTTGTGACCAAAAGGTTGAGCCCCTTTTCCATTAGTACCTACTCTGATCGATTCGCCACCTGATACCAGGTACTAAAATGTGAGGATGTCAAACTGTGCATGCCACCGATTAGCAGGTCAATGGCGTCACTCAATGAGTCACGAGCATCTTGTTCACAAAAACACATCTTGTTGGATACTAATTTACGTCACAGGACGCTTGGCCGCGTTGCTGTGACGACGACCATGCACATTAGGTTGTAATGGAATGCCAGTCGAACAGAGTCAAGTCAATCCAAGCAGGTAGTAATGGAAAGGTATCACGATCCTAAACTACTTTTTAACTCAACTTCCACTGTTACTCAGGTGCCAATTCCCAGTATTAGTTTGGATTCATACATCATTTAAAAAATTTAAAAAAAAAAAAAAAAAATGTATGACGCGTCCTACTCACAGGGTTGATGGTGTTGACCAGTTTGCGGGGCTTGCTGAACTGCATGAGGCTCTCCCTCAGGTTGTTTAGGGGCCCCTCCACGAGGACCTTTTGCTCCTTGTAGTTGTTCAGCAGGTTGTTCCACAGTGGCTGCTTGGAGAGCGCCTTGGGGTTGCCCACAATGATGACACCATACCTTCAGACATAAGACAACTGATGAGGGGTAGGTTGCAGCTTACACAAATCACACAGTGTGAAATGTTGTGTGCGCAGAACAGAGTCAATCTAGTGTGTGTTCATATAGCCTGATCGTTAAAATGAAGCTAAATTTGACACATGAGTCATTCAAATCAGAAACGCACGATCGATTGAGCCGTGCTTCATCTGTCCACTGTGATTATTTTAACAGTTCTTACTTGGCCCTGGTCAGCGCCACGTTGAGACGGCGAGGGTCGTTCAGGAAGCCAATTCCCTGGTGCTCGTTGGCTCGAACACAAGACAGGATGATGAAGTCCTTCTCTCTGCCCTGAAAGGCGTCCACGCTGGCAATTTCCACTTGCTATAATGAATCACGATAAAAGGTGAAATTGCATTGTAAAAACAGAGGACCAAATCTGAGTGGTCGTGTGCTAAACTTTAAACAATAACTTCATGTTGGTCTACTCTCAACTCTGGCTCTCCAGTTGTTCACTTTCTTTTTTGTCCATCTCCTCTGTGGAGGAGACGGGACGTCCTACTCCTAACTGCTCCATGTTGATGTTGTCCTGGTATATCTGTGTGTAACTATAAAGTGTTTGCTGGAAAAGGGTATTTTTGCATTTGTGTTATAAGTGATACCTGATAGAGTTTGGTGTGCAGGGAGCCGCTGAACTGCATGTATTGGACCAGGTAGGAGCGCTGACCCTCGTACGGGGTGATGATGCCGATCTGATCGGGTTTGGCTCCCGCCTTCAGCAGCCTGGTGGTGATTTTCTCCACGTTGGCAGCTTCAGTCCTGAAAAAACAGTCAATCGTATCAATATTGGGACAATCATTTAAAGTTAACTATGGCAAACTGATGCAAAAAAAAAAAAAAAGCAATCACGTCCACAGTTGCTTTAAACCAGGGGCCAAAACAAATTACGTCAGCAAATTTAAGTAGGATTGAAGTGAAATGCCACCAAGTAACAAACAAAATGTGAGAACTTACCTGTTAAGGTACGAGGTTCCAGAGCTGGCAATCTCCTCCTGACCTTGAGTAACGTAAAAGAACATGGGCTTGTCTGGTTGTGGCCACTGGAAATCAAAGCCCTTCTTGATGCGGTCAGCTGAGGAGAACAGGACGGTCTAATTATTGTTAAGTTATAAGTTGGTGGATCTTCTACTAATCAGTGTGGAAATCAATTTGCTCCTTCATCAAACCAGATAGTGAACTGCCGGATCGTAACAAACCTGCAGTGACGCCATTCTGCAGGGATCCCTCGTAGAAAATGTTAGAGGGGAAGGCACTGAGAGCCGGGTGCATACGGTACTGGACCTGCAGGCGGATCGGCCGGATCCCCAGGACCACTAGGCGCTCAAACAGGGACTGCGACAGACCTGCTTTAGCCGCCTTCTTACACATCACCACAGGACCCAACTGGCAGTGGTCACCCACCAGAATAAGCTGTGTGGAGGAAGAAGAGCCACATAAGTGTGACGCTTTGGTTAGTTTAACAACACAAGACAAGATATTAATGTTCAGACTGTTGAAAGTTTTAATACTTGACAGTAGCTGCTACTACAGTTTAAATGACAAAGCTTTACATTTTTAGTTGACATGTGCCAAAGTATTTCTTCATTTACTGTTAATGCAAAAAAACGACAGAAACCAAAGCAAACAGCAGCAGCTGGGAACTAATGCAGCTGTTTGGGTTTTGTACCTGCTTTGCTCCCAACACCACGGGCACCATACACTCGGGCTCAGTGGCTTGGGTGCTCTCATCGATCAGGATCGAACGGAACTGCATCTTGGCCAGACGAGGGTCTCCAGCTCCGACACAAGTGCAGCAGATTACGTCAGCATTCTGGACAACAAAGAGGAAATTATGATCATTATCTGCATCTCAGGTTGAAGAAGCTATTGAATCATCTTAATGGACTGGTACAGACAGCCAGTTGAAATGGGATATTTTCTTCTCCTGTACTGTCATGTGCTGACTGGCTGAGGCCAGTGGAGTTGCAGGATTTAGCTACACAGTAGTGTAGCAGCAACTGTCTATAATAGGGAGAGGCAACTAAGGATGTGGACAACTAATGTGGTGGATGTTTAAATGCTGCTGCCCTCAGTGATCAGCACCACAACTTGTAGTTAAAAATTAAATGTATAAATTAGGCCACTGCTTCTGCAGAATAATTCTCAGAGGCAAACAACATTTGACTGAAATCACTTGTTGCACCAAGAATGCCTGAAATCGCCGACTTCCAGCCGCATTTAAAGTGAAAACCAACACCTCCTCACCATGAGCAGCTCCCTCTCAGCAGTGCGCTTCAGAGCCCTGTAGCGTTTCTCATCAGCAGACGACAGCTCGCCAGTCTCATCTTTTAGCTGCTGTAGTTTCTGAAGCTCCGGCATACTGTGGAGACAAAGACACATCAGATTATTTACACCAGTACATTACAACACCAAATCTGTGATATAACATGGTCACACCTGGAAAATGAAGGACTATTTCCCCTCATGCTACTGACCTGTCCATGTTGCTGATCTGGTTGTGTAAAGCAAGGAAAGACACAGGGGACTCGATGGCCTCCCTGCTCTTGGCACACAGCCTGACAACCTTCAGTCCAGTCTTATCGATCTTCTCAGTCAGCTGGTCCACAGCAATGTTACTGGGAGCACACACCAAAACTGGTCTACAGGACACATGCACCACAGAGAGAAAGGGAACAAGAATTACACGACTGGAATAATAACACGCGTCAAGTATAAAAGGGTTAACTCAATTTTTGCCTCACCCGTTGCCCTGTCGGGACAAGTGGTACACAATCGTGGCAGAGGTGACGGTCTTCCCAGTGCCAGGAGGCCCCTGGATCAGACTAAGAGGTCTCTGAAGCACCGTCTTCACAGCATACACCTGAACATGCAAGAAACAAAATAAATCAACTGGATACTTAAAACAAACGCAGTTTGCCAAAAACACAAAACACTTTTTGCCGATCATAACAGAAATCTTTTCTTATTCTTTGAGTTTTCTAAATTAATTTACAAAGATGAATGTCTTTGTTGCACTAATGTACAGTAAATAAATCAACTAAAATTACACTATGTCCTACACTGAGATTATGGCCATCTAAAAGTTTTCTCGTATGAGTTACGATGTCCAAGTCTGACCTGTGAGTGATTGAGGTCAGGAAGGCCTGGGGCAGTGAAGCGCTTTGGCAGCTGGCACTTAATGGTGACATCCTCAACTTCATGCCCCAGGAGTTTGTGGTAAATGTAGCCAGACACTGAGGTCTCATCCACCGCAAACGTCTTCAGGGCGCTTTGCATCCTGCAGCAGGACATAAACAACTAAGTCAGCCGTTACTGCCAAAAATAGCTTACCAAATGCATTTAAATTAAGCTGAAATCTTTACAACTGGTAGTCAAATCAAAAAAAAGAAAAGATAAGACACAATGAATCTACTGAAAACATGAGGTGGAAATGAAAGGAAAGGAAGAAAAGACCTTTTGGTACGCCATGTCGCTAAATGCTCTGGCATAAAACAGCTTACCTATCAAAGGAAGTCGACTTCCACACAAAGTCCACCTGGAAGTTGTGGGGGATTTCCACAGGTGCTCCAACACTGCTCCGCAACTCAATGGCAATTTCATCTCCATAGTCTTTAAACACGGGCTATTAAGGAAATCCAGCATTATCTGTAACATACTTCTAGTGGGTGAGTGTGGGCTTTGCTGTCTGTACTTCTCGGTTAGGACAGTCACTGCTGCCGTAAAGGGCCACGCTGGAAGGCAACATTAAGAAACAGATCATATCAGCTGTGCAAAGGATACTGTCTGGGACCTTGATGACATGACCGATGCCCTTCCACAGCGGGGCCAGGTCTCCCTTGTACCGCAGACAAATCTCATCACCTTGCATCAGCCGCATATCTGGGGTCAAGTGAAAGGACACAAGTTAGAAACTTGCATACAGAAGTATTTAAGGACAGGGCTAAGTTTATGAAAACACATGATACAATACCGTGCCCTCATCTAACCCCACAACACAAAACAGAGGTAAGAGGAGAAAAAAAACAAAACAAAAAAACAAAAACAAAACACGCACACATGCCACCAAAAGATGCAGGGATGGGGGAGGTTGCGTGCAAGGCCTGAGGGGGGGGGAGTAGGATGGGAGCTACATCTGTACCACAGAACCACTGGGAGGAAGGAAAGTTTAGAGAATTACCACCTGAATCCGTCTTAGGAAGAGTGAAATAGGCAATCCGCTTTTTGTTCAGCCCCAGATCCCACCTAACTGTTATATTATCTTGAGTCTGAAAAAGGAGGAAAAAATGATCAAAACATCAGGAATAATAATACAGATATCACAGCTATGACAATATTGCAGAAAATAAAGTAAAAACACCTGATCAGAAAAGTGCCTTATGCCACAAAAACACATTTCAGATCGCATCTGTAGTCAGGAAAATCTATCATCACATCCTGCTTCAGCATGAAAATAAAATAATCCTCACCATACCATTAAAATCATTAAATGATTAAAGGCTTTTTAAAGATTAAAAACTTTAGCCATGTACATTTCTGGAAGTAAAACACCAGTAACCACATTCCAGGCACCTCTGTGTGGAACCATGTTCAGGTACCTGTGACTCCTTAAGCTTCTTGTCGTAGTCAGCTTCCAATTTGACCAAAGGGCCAAATATATTTTGGTATTGATAAGCATCCTCGTAACGCAGCAGTACATGCTGGGGCTCCTCATCTACTCCAGGTTTCTCCAGGTCTTCCAAGGTGGCAGTGGGATTGTCCTGTAGGAAAACCACAAAAAACAATAAAAACAAAGTCAACACTCTTACAAGCCCTGAAAGAGCAAAAGGCATACAAGTGGATCGTACCTTCCAGAGTTCCTCCAACTTGTTGATTTGCTGGGCCGTGATCTGACGGGCTCTAAGCTGCTCCTGTTCTGATGGGATCTTCACCAGCCAGGACAGAAAGCATCGGTCCTGGATCAGCGGCTGCCACTGCGAGCTGTCCCAGTTGATGTCCTTCAGGCTGCTTTGGCTGGCACAGGGCTGCCTGAATGGAGGCACAAAATTCAGGCCAAGTATTGGAGGTTTCAAACTAATCGAACTACTGTTAAATCACAGTACTTCTTACTGCAAGTCCATGAGGCCATACAGAGGGTTATGTTTACTGTCAGAGCCGCAAGCTCTATTTCAAGCTTAATGCACATTAGTAGGGCGGTCCAGAGACAACAGCTGCAGACTCTATAGCTGACTGCCTGTTCACTACTTTGATTGATAGTGCATATTATGTGCTATAGTCAGAACACTGGCTCCGTCTTCGCTGAACACATTGGTGTTTGTGTGACAGAAAAATCCACGCTGGGGACTTTATTTCCCACTTCCAGCACAAACAGAAAGTAACAGTCCAGAAGTGTTGTAGCTCTATTCATCTGCCATAGTACATAATGTATGTACACACACAGCTCTGTGTCTGTGCTGAACTCTGTTGATCAGAGGGCAAAAGCAGAGAGTTTCTCACACTTCCACCATGAAGAGAAAGTATCACGAGAGCAGCAAGTTCCATTAACCTCCTTCACAAACAGCAATGAACAATTAATCCTAATAATAATAATAATAATGGATTGGATTTATATAGTGCTTTTCAAGGCACCCAAAGCGCTTTACAGTACCACTATTCATTCACTCTCACATTCATACACTGGTGGAGGCAAGCTACGGTTGTAGCCACAGCTGCCCTGGGGCAGACTGACAGAAGCGAGGCTGCCATATCGCGCCATCGGCCCCTCTGGCCAACACCAGTAGGCAAGTAGGGTAAAGTGTCTTGCCCAGGGACACAACGACCAGGACAGAGAGCCCTGGGATCGAACCGGCGACCTTCCGGTTACAGATGCGATTCCCAACCCCCTGAGCCACGGTCGCTAAGTCAGTCTAAGCAGACCACTGAAGGTAAAAAATATAAAACCATAACATTTATGCAAAGCCTGCCCAGTTCTTTTTATTAACTTGAAAAAAAACAAAACCATAAAAAACCTAGAACATCTTCTTGACTGTTCTGAGTCTCTTTTGAGCTGCTTTAATATGTCTGAAAACAAATATGAGCCTATGTGGGGGGGCTGCAATACACAGGTCAATTAAAAATTTCTAAATACGTGTTTCATATAAATTTCTGACAAGATTATTTACCCTAAATTATTCCATTTTGCAAAAGAAGAGCTCTCTTTAGCAAAAATACATTAAAATAAAAAGGTTCATCAATTTTGTTCATGAACCTTCATCTGTTGGCCATTTTTTCCTGTCTATCTCATTATTCAGGCATCTCAAGGCCTCTTTACCAGTGTCCTAAAGTCTAAAGTAAGGGGGAGAAACCTAAATAACTGAGAAGAAAAGAACTTTATCATAAACTTCCAGAGTCAAATGTAAATATTCAGATCAAGCTTCACAGAGGTAGAATATTGTCCTGCTTCAATCAGGACAGTCCCCAGCAACATACCTGCAGAGTAGCACCACCACAGAATCAGCCTTTGCTGGGATGAAGCCCAGGAGAAAGACGTTGCGACAGCCGCAGTTGTAACATTCCAGCACGGTTTCGCCCAGCGGCCCATCTTTATGCAGAGTCACTTCTTTGCATTTCGCTCTCACCAAATGGTTCACAATATGGCTGCGAGGCAGACAATGGAAGTCAAACCAAACAGAAAATTAAAAAACTGACACTGAGCCCGAGAGCAAAAGTGGGAAACGGCCCACTTCACAGTTATGAACAAAGGCTGTGAATAGGATACGATTCCTATTACACTGCTTGGTAGCATCTACAGTAAATAAACCTGAACACGCCCTCTGTTCAACCAATGCAAATACAAGAGTTGCCATCTACTTCTCACAGATCTCTCATTACACACATGCCACATGACCTGTCTGTCAAAATATGGCTGGTGTTGGCAGAAGTGTGTGAAAATTTCATTGTTATCGTTTCAGGTTATTAGTAGTTTCACTTTCCGATTCCTACATGCAATTAAATAAAGACAAGCTGACGACGCACCTGCCGGATGTATTGCCACGCCCATTACAGAACCACTTCTTGCTGGTATTGCAGTACACCACACACGCTGGATCGTGGATACCACAGTAGCTGTAAGGAACAACCACAGCAGTGTTCAGAGCAAACACAACAAGAGCAAAAGACCAACTGTACACACATGATATCGGATGTCAAAGGAGTCAGCATATTATACGGACCCTGTCAAATGCTACATGCTCACATGCCTCAAACACAAATATGAAATGTCATGGGAATATGTTGCCGCCATACATGCAGGACTCTTGAAGCTAATTCATATTCAATAGGTGTCAAAAACATGTACAGTATTTCATAAGTTTCAACAAGAATGCACACAAACACTCCCAGAAAGCCAATTTAAGAGAGTTAAATACATTTAAATTGCATATTTAACTGCCAATTCTTATTAAAAGCTTTTACCTAAATTGCACTGTCAATTTAATGTTTAGTATTCTTACAGGATTATGAAAGTAAACAGGAATGAGATTCAAGCAGTAATGTGAAAAGTATTAAAGCTGGTTGACATTTCATCAGGGCCACGTGAATCGTATCGTAGCACTAAAATTATAAACCTCTGATAGTGCACTACAATTCAACCATTGGGAGTAGCTAAAAATTGTACAGCATACTAGTGATGTAGATGACGATCACTAACTAATGTACTGCAATCAGTTCATCGGTAACGCACAGTCTGCTGACATCCTGCCACGGTGCGATTTTTTCCAGCGTACCTGCACGCGTGCAAGGGCAGGTCTTTGGTGTAGTACGTGTCCTCTTCATCCTCCTCAAAGTTCAGCTCGGCCAACAGTTGGCTGGCTTTGGCCACGGAATCATCCACTCCACCGTTGTGAAGACCCTCATCGGGACCATTTACCTGCAGCACAACACCTGCTTTACTGAACAAACTCACCGCTAACGATTAGCAGCCAGGCACACAGCGCTGAGAGAGCCACTAAATTATAAGTTGACAGGTTGTCAGCGCTCATGAATTTTCTCTATGATTTTTACAGTTACGCTCACGAGTTTAGTTTACCTAACACAGTTCAAAATAAAGATAAAAATACAATTACTGTTACTTCAGAAGTTTAGTTAGGGGGCTTGCTAACGCTGCAACCCAGCTAACACTGAGCTAAGTAATGCTATCCAATTTAGCGGGCTAACAGGTAGCGCTGGGTCAGCTAGCTAACTACAGCTAGCGTCAGTAAAGCGCGCTTTCTCGTGCCTTCCTGTGAAATTGAAAACCTCAGACCTGGCTGTCCAGCTGGCTCTGTGTCTGCCCTTGAGTTTGCGTCTGACTGGGAAGGGTGAAGTCGGTGAAGTCATACTCCGAGCCCTGGGTGTCCGCTCCGAGCAACTCCGCTTCCTCGGTGTCCAGGAAGGTGAGGGTCTGGGAGCTCGGCCCGTACGCCTCCACGCTCATCTCGACTCTCTCAACTTTCGCTTTACTGACGGGTTTCCGGGATTAGTATAAAGACAGTTAAAATCCAAAGCGTTTTCGTTGATCGACAATTGGTTTAGAGCCCGACGTTAACAGTCTCAGTTTGAACCTAAATAAAAAAAAATGGAACCGATCGGAACCTCGAAAGCTGCAGCAGGTCCAACAGCCGCGGTGACGGACTTCCCCAACGTGTGACGTTCACCGGAGGCTGGAGCTCAGCTCACAGACAGGTCTCTACAGGGAAGAGCTCTCACTCTGATCCCATATCCGGGTCTCAAAGCAACGTCACGAAACGCTGTGAGGAAATCCATTAAAAATAGCAATACTAATACATATAATACTCCTAGCTCTTTTGACAGTTTTTTCAGTAGGTTTTGTTTTTAATTTTTTTTATACAAATTGCATGATTCCCAATTTGTGTCCAAATCTGGTTAAAATTTTTTTTAATCTAATCGTGTTTTTAGTATGTTTTGTATGGATAGCAACGAGTAAAAACTCGGTCCCACGAGTTTATCATTGAGTTTTAGGTAATTACGTTAACAGCAAAATTGTTTAAAATAGTATCAACCAAGGCAGGGTCTGCTTAAGTAACTTAAATGTGAGCATTTAGATGGCTCCTATGCCAAAATGTATTTTAAAGAATTCAATCAAATGAGAGGTCTACGAGAGCACTAAGATATGAAGGTATGTACCAAAGAGGAATGAACGTTAATAGGAGTGAGCCATGCCTGTGAATGAGAGAGGCAGGTGGAAAGGTCAAGATGCAATGAGGAGGTGGGTGAGTTGAAATACTTGGGGTCAACCATGCAAAGCAATGGACAGAGAGGTGAGAAAGAGTTAACATAGGATAAAGATGAATGTCAGGTGATTTTTCCACAGGTAATAGGTCTTGAATAATCAGGTCCTAACTTGTCTTAAAGATCTCACAGTACCATACCGCATAAATAGAGAATTTGTGGTTCTACTAGAGTTTCTAAAAGTGGAATGGGAAGAAGAGCCTTCATCTTTCAGGCCCCTCCACTATAGAATCAACTCCCTGTTTGGATTCAGGAGACAGACACTCTCTCTACTTTGAATATTAAGCTTAAAACTGATTTTTTAAAAGGGTTATAATTAGGGCTGTATCAGGCAACCCTGAAATTTCCCTTAGTTATGCCGCAAAAGGCCTAGACTGCAGGGAGCTTCCCATCATACATTGTTTCTTCTTCAGTCACCTCATTTTCACTTTTTGTGTTTATGCACCACTTTGCATTCAATCATAAGTTATTATTAATCTCTGGCTCTCTTCCACATTAGGTTTTTTGTCCCTTCTTCCTCTTCTTACCCCCAACTGGTCACAGGAGATGGCCACCTCTCCCTGAGCGTTTCTACCTGTTAAAGGGAGTTTTTCCTTTCTACTGTTGCCAAGTGTTTGCCCAGAGGGCGTTGTATGATTGTTGGGGATTTATTCCAGGGTCTTTATCTTCCAATATAATATTCCAATGCTTTTTTGAATTGGTGCTATATAAATAAAACAGAATCAAATGGAATTGGTGACAGGAGGATAGCAGCAAGAATGAAACGGGAGGGGAAAAAAAGACAGGAGGCAGAAGTGGAGGTGACAAAGTTAAAGTTAGTGACCAAGAGAAGGAGGCACAGCTTAGGCTGAATAGTTTGGAGACAAAGTTAGAGAAAAAGGCTGGGTATATTAGGATAGACCACAGAGAAGGATCATGGATGTAGTGATGGGCATGTGTGACTGAAGAGGATGCTAGAGATCTGATCTGATTAAGATATAGGCAACCTAACTTCTTCATAATATTGTGAGTTGTGACCCGTGTTTTGTGATGGTGAGTCACAATCATGTAGATGTCATTAACAATAGAGTGGAGCCTCGTGGTAATAACTGTGACAGGCCTTTCATGGTCATTGTACCAACATGTCAATTACAAGGTTTCAATAGGAGTGAGTACTGAATGGAAAAGCACAAACATCACTTGTACTTCTTTTATTTCAAAGCCTTTCCTTTACAAAGCCAGGATTACTTACTGTAACAGTGCTTTGTTAATGAAGCTGAAGAGCATACCTTTCAGAGGATACTCCCAAAACACAGGTAGAGCACACACTGATATTAAAAAAAAAGAAAAAAAAAGAAAGTACTTTTTGAGGTAGCCACAAGGACAGCATCAGTACTACATCTCTGACCTGACCCACTGAGAATTAGTAAGGCCTTTTCATAAAACACATACCCAACAGCAAGGCACAGGAGGGAGTTTGGGGTCAGAGGTCACCTCATGTAAATTTGAGGCTTTAACTTTTGTGAGAAGAAATTCTGTTCTTACACAACTCTTTTTTTTTTTTAAACTTCTCTGCACACACAAAGTCACAAGGTAAAATATCAGCACCTAAAACAACATCAGAGATTTCTGAAACACCACAACCAAGAAATGAGCTGTGATAAAAAAGTTTAGGTCTGAGATGGAATTCAGTTATGTTCAGCTCCGTGCTTCACTTTGTGATGTACAGAACAGCATTAAAACAAAATACAAAGCTAAAAACGGCAATTTACTCAAATTTAATGGCACCAACTTGCTTAATTATTACTGAAGCACTACACAGTGTCAGGTATTATGACATAGATACAGTGGTGTGAAAAAGTGTTTGTCCCCTTCCTGATTTCCAAGTGTTTTACATATTTGTTATACTTGTCACCTATTAAACCAAGATAACCTGAGTAAATGCAAAATGCAGTTTTTACATGATGATTTCACTGATTAAGAGAGAGAAATTATCCAAAAGTAGTTGCCCTATGTGTTAATCATGAATTTACTGCGATTAACCACATTTTTTGGAAAGCTGAGTTCAGTTTCACTAAATAGACTCCGGCCTGACTACTGGCAGACCTGTTGAATCAAAAAAAATCCTTAACTATAATCTGTCTGACAAAGTGAAGCAGGTTAAAATATCTCAAAAAGCAACACATCATGCCACAATCTAAAGAAACACCTGAGCAATAAAGTCTGGGAAGGAATGCAAAGCCATGTCTAAGGCTGTGGGCCTCCAGTGAACCACAGTGAAAGTCATTATGTCATATGGAGTAGACTTGGAACAGTGGTGACGTTTCCCAGGAGTGACTGGCCCACCAAAATGACTCCAAGTGAACAGCAAGGACTCATCCAGGAGGTCACAATAGAATCCAGAATAAAATTAAAGAATCACAGACTTGTCTAGTTAAGGCCACAGCTCATGATTCAACAATAAGAACCAGACTGGGCAAAACTGGCATCCATGGGAGAGTTCCAGGAGAAAACTACTGCTGACCAAAAACAAGAGAAAGACTCATCTCACATCTGCCAAAAACATCTTGATCATCCCCAAGAGAGCTAGGAAAATGTTCTGTGCAGCATTTCAGAAAAGGAACATCATACCAACAGTAAAATATGGTGGTGGGCTGTTTTGGTGCCTCTGGGTCTGGAAGACTCGCTGTGCTAAATGAAACCAGGAATTCTGCCGTCTGCCAAAACATCCTGAAGGAGAATGTCCGGCCATCTGCTTGTGACCTTAAGCTGAAGCGCACTTGGGTTCTGAAGCAGGACAATGATCCAAAACACACCAGCAAGTCCAACTCTGAATGGCTTTGGAGTGGCCTAGGCAAAGTTAAAAAAGCAGTTTCTGCTCTAAAACCCTCCAGTGTGGTTGAATTACAACAATTCTATAAAGATGAGTGGGACAAAACTCCTCCACAGCACTGTAAAAGTCTCATTGCCAGTTATTGCAAACGCTTGATTGCAGTTGTTTCTAGTAATGGTGGCCCAAACAGTTACTAGGTTTGGGTGGCAATCACTTTTCCCACACAGGGCCATGTAGGTTCCCCTAAATAATAAACACTTTCATTTAGAAACTGCATCTTGCATTTACTTGGGTCATCTATGCCTAATATTTAAATTTGTCTGATGATCTGAAACATTTAAGTGTGACAAACATACAAAAAAAAAAAGGAAGCGAGCAAACACGTTTTCACACCACTGCAGATCTATCGTTGGGGCATGAACACTGTATTTAGCAGTATATAAATGATTACAGGCCAAAATTACTTGAACTGAAGCTGTGTTAGGTGTAGGCAGTCAGATTCTCAGGAGCCAGGGAGTGATCGAGATGACAAAACACAACACAATCCAATTTTTTTTTTAAAAAAAAAGAAAAAAAGAGCATTTACTCTGGGAGTGTTACTGCCATCGCCATGCATTCCTGCTCTACGTCATAATCACCGTGAGGAAAAGGGTTGACAATGGAGGTCTAGAAAGCTACACAAGTTAAAGTGACAGAAAATAAAAACAAAACAGAAGCTTTCACATTGCTTGAGAAATGCTGTCCAAATTCCAGATCAAGTAAAACTGAAATACACAAGAAAAGAAAGAAACCAAGTGCTACAGAAAAGACAGGAGGCCCAATTCTGACTGAAAGCCAAGTCCAACTTCATCAAATCAGATTCTCAGATAAAATAAGCAGCTACACCTGATTTAATGACAGGAACGACAGAAAGTTAATCAAGGAAACAGTTAGAGCTGCACAACCACAAAAGAATGATTTCCAAAAGGTTTAAGATAAAATATGCAATGTCAAAGCCAGCAGGCATCCTCAGACACAAATCACAGCAAGTGTCACTATTTCACCATCCAGTGAGTCTGGGAGAGTCATGCCCAAAGTGCGCTTTAACAACAAGGCTACATGATATGAACTACTTCACTCTATATAACTCATCTGTTACAGTTTAATACAGACTTTCTACAGTTAAAATCCAGTTGTGCAGCCTTGATGTATGACATAATTATCCCACTGAATCAATGAATGAGATCTGTGAAGTAACATTGCACATCCCGGGGCCAGATCTCAGTGGGGGTGGGGGGTGGAAAGAAGGGGGTGTTTCTGTCAGAACTGGGTCGACAAACTGGGGAAATGTGAGCTGGAACCAACCCGTTCCCTGATTTAAATAACCTTTGTCAAAGAAGGCAAATTTACAACTTCTTATAAAGAAAAAGGACTCAAGAAAACAATTCAATATAAATGAGAAAAGCACAGATAAGCTTTAGAATACAGAGAGGAGAATATGTGAAGGAAAATAAAATGAGCAGTTTACTGCTGGATGTTTCATATTAATCCATAATGCAGACTTTTATGTGTGCTACGTGAAACCTATTGTGACCAAGTAAGAAAAAAAAATCAGAGAAAGAACCATTATGATTACAGTTTCCCCCAAATGTGTCTTCTATAATAATTTTAATAACCCTACCCCTATAAGGTGCATTATTAGGAGTCACATTTGGGGTTACAGGTTATAATATCTGCCACATTAGAGACCACTTGCTGCGTCCGCATGTGAACAACACAAGCAGCATTTTGCTCCTGTGTTTATCTGGTTTTTCCTCACATTTTGCTCCAATGTCAGAATGCTTCCAGTTCTTTTAAAGCTTACGTTACAATGAGACTGTAACAGAATCAGGCCTAGCAAAGCAAGAAGCAAAGAAGCAAGACAAACTTTGAAAGCAGATTATACTGTGAAGTGTCATTATTACCAATTAAAGATACAGTTTAAAAAAAGGGGGGGGGGAGGTTTGGCTACTTGTGATTAAGTGCAATTTCTCTTGTGTGGTAAGAGCTGGAGAGGCTAGTTGGTATATGGAGGTCACTTAGTGGAAGTGTTGTTGGCAGTGAATCTTCCCCTCAGCTTGGTCCATAAGCTCCAGCATCTCCTGGATGACGGCCTGCAGTGCACGACCCAGGTCTTCTTTACTGTAAGGCTTTCCAAGAGGAGGCACATGAATAAAGGCAGAGCGGCCGTGGCTCAGGTACAGAGAGGTGTAGTAGGTAAAATCACAGAGATACCTGTCAAAGAAGGGAGCACGGTATTTAATAAATGAAGAGACTGACTCCATAACACAAACAAACAATAAAACAGCATTTCCATGACGCAAACTCGCCTCTCAGCTGAGCCACTCAACCGTGCACATACCTTCAAAGGGCCCTGATCACTACCTGTCACACTGAAGCATTGTTATGTCACTGCTAGACCTTGACAGCAGTAAACATATTTTGCCTTTTCCCAAAGGCCAAACTGCATAACGTGACTACTGTTTATATCATTACTATAGCCTGACAGCTGTCAGTATATCAGAAACACTGCTGTTTGTGGCCTAGCAGAACAATTTCAGGCTGCCTCTGAAATCTAAAGCTTAAAGCTTCAGTCAAAACTTCTAGATTCAACTAAGACAGACTTTACTTAAAGTAAAGCATCAGTTTAGCAGCTTAAGTGCATTTATCACTGCAACTAGCAACTAGCTAATTTGTCAGCCTAGTGTAGAAACTTTCAAAAAGCCTAAATTCAAACCATGAGAAAATATAAAAATAAACTCCAGAAAGCTCAGATTCAAGTCAAAGTTCTCTGTCTGTTCATCACTGGGAACTTTGTTTTCGATCTCTCATTATAGTAAAAATAGTGATTACAGTTTCTTTCAAACATTTGCCTCAAAAAACAAAAAAAAATATTAGTCAGGCTCCAAAAATTGAACTTCAGCAGAAAACGCTGATAAGGTCTCAGTATTTACAATCATAGCAACATATCTGTGCCGAGTTCTGAGCTAGCCATCTCTATTTAAAAGTACCGCCATGTGAGCAGTACATGCAACAGTTGGACGGATAAAGATACACAACTTGGTAAAAGAGAAAAAACACATTAAATAATGACCTCCCGGCATCTCTGGAGACAGACACGGCTACTCCCAGCCCTGATGCATTCACTCTTTTGCAGACCGATTCCATGTCAATGATCGAGTTGATGCAGTCTGGGCCTCCAACAACGCAGCACTGTGAATCGGGGCAGAAGCTGCTGTTGTCCAGGCCCTTGTAACCATGATTTCTTCCACACTTCTCCAGCGTGACAGTTGTGGCCATACCCGAAACTCCAACATGAACTACCAACTGTCCAACAAAGAAAACAATAAAAACACAAAGTCAGAATGACTAGACTATTGTAGGCTTCCCTTACACCTGAGGCATCCATGCTCTCGAAACAGGGCCTAGGATTATTTTACTGAAACAAAAAAAAGCAAGGAAACTCAAGATAAAAGCTCAAGCAGAATTTTACAATGTAGCCCCTTCATAGCGAGCTTTTAACAAAGGCACTTTCAAGCCCATAATTCATTGTATTGTTCATCGGGGCTTCTAACTCTTAAAGCAGCGGTCCCCGACCCCCGGACCAGTTGTTTGGTACCGGGCCGCAAGAGTTGAGGCTCGGGTGTGAAATTCATGATTTTAGTTTTTAGCACTATTTTTATTTATTTTTTAATAGTTTTTATGGTTAAGTCTGTGTCCCTGGGTCTTTTCCCGTGTGTTACGAATACATCTTTTTTGGTACTGGTACTGGTTTTATTTTGTTGTATTTATCTGCAACACCTTAAAGGCCGGTCCGTGAAAATACTGTTGGACATAAACCGGTCCGTGGCGCAAAAAAAGGTTGGGGGACGGCAGTCTTAAAGCGCAATAATGCTGTCAGGTTAAATTAGGCTCTCCTCTTACCAGTGGATGATACTGCTTCCATAATGAAGGAACCAAACTCTGGACTTGTTGGTACTCAACAGGAACCTCGTGTACATGCAGATTCACATCACTGCCCAGCCCGAGCTTCTTCAGTTCCTGTCAGAGTAAAATTAAAACCTGAAGTTTAGAAATCATTCCACATGTTGAAACATCAGTTTCAGCTTCTTCAGTTAAATTTAGATAATTTACAAAACTTGCAGTAGATAAGCCATGAAATGCATTCGTCATGCGGCGCTACGCGCTGTGGCGACCCCTTGTGAATAAAAGAGCAGCTGAAAGTAGTTTTACAGGATACTGTAGGCTGCCTCCTTTGCCTATGCTCTTATCATTTTTACTTCATGCTCACTGACATCACTGACTTCATGCTCTCTTAATGCTTTGCCATTCCCAAATGGTATAATTTTACAGTCAACTTGGCAAACAGAATGAACAAATACTTCAACCCCAAACTCAGGCTTCTTCAAAAGCAAAATCAAGAAATAAAATATGCCAAACACCGACTTCACATATAAAAACAAACAAATCTGTATCAAATTCAAAGCCAGTAACCCAACAGCTTCCCCAGTCTCCCTGCAGGACAAATAGCCCTGGACACTGACCTCCCAGCTGTATTGAAAGGAGGCTTATTTGACCACGTCTGTAACCCTGCCACAATGTGCCCTTTTGTTTGCCTTTAATATCCTTATCAAGTCCGTCTAGACACCCTGACAACCACCATCATCCCCCCCCACAAAACCTCTGACTAACACTGCTACATAGTACGAAGCCGGCTGTCAGCATCGCAGAACTGCCGCACAAACATCTTCCAAGTGTCGGCAAAAACCACATGACAACCTTCAAGACTTTTGAAAAGCATTTTTGGAGCTAGAATAAATAAATAAATAAATAAATAAATAAATAAATAAATAAATAAAAATAACACCGTCACACACTTTAACTGTATGGCACATTAACTTGTATCAAATAGACTTTTCCAAAAGTCATTTAAGTGTAAATACCAATTCTGCAAATTATTACCTCTTTATTAGATGCTAAAAAAATGAAACAAACAAACAAAGAAAGCCAATAAATACCTGTACTGCTACCCAGCTAGCGTTGACAGTGTGCTCTCCAAATGGCCCGAAACCTGCAAAAGATGTCAGCTGCTGAATTAATGTGGATTATGTTTGTGGTGTCTGCAAAAACAGACTTTTTTATAAGATTTATTTATTTGTTTAAATGCTTCTACTGATATGACCTTAAAGGTAGTTTCTAATGGAAAAAGGGGGCCGTTAAAGATTTGGGTTGACTGAAATGCTGATTTGCAATATAAAGGTATACATTTCGTCTTTTATGTCAAATGCAACATCCTTTTCAGTAGCATGACTGAGATGTAATTACCTGTTGTTTGAAATTATAAACTGTTGTTTTGAAGAATGCACCTCATTATTAATAAAATAAAGACCCGCTGATGCACAACTGCAAATGAAAAACGGTAAAATCTCAGCAGCCCATGGAAATTCACTCGGGGCTGTTTATATAAGGCTCTACCACGGATTCCCCCGCCCCACTGTCTATCCTAGGGTCACTGGGTCCCTGGGGGTTGGGTGGAGAGGGGATCAGTCAGTCTGACAGGCTGATGAAAAGGAGCAGAGTGAGGGGCCGGCAGCTGCCAGCCAGCCTGCTATTGTGAAGGTGCTGTTCCCAGGCAATCTACACTTCTCCTATCAGCTGGGGAGACACGTTTCTGCACCCCTTTGTGTCTATAAACAGCAAATTAATGTGTCTGTTCTGCCAAACGTCACCATTTAACACTGCTGTTTGCACTAACGAAAATATGTTCATATAGCTGGACTTGAAATTGCATCGGAGTGTGATTTAGATAAACAAATATGTGCATACACAGTACTTGTTATATTAACAAGTATTATAAATTGGTGATTATTACATAGGGATGTAACTTTGAATCGCAAGTGATGCAAAATAAGTTTTCTGAAATACAACACAGAGACTGGTTGATGAACAGCAGCTCTAAGTCTACACTAGATTACCATAATGCAAAATAATGAGACTAAACAGGATGAACTAGCATAAAGAAACTCATTCAATAACTTATCAATAGTGGAACCTAGTCACCATCTGGGAATAGGATATGTATTTTTAGCCACAGATCTATAAAGGCATCACACACAACAACTGGACAGAGGAAGATACGAATAATTCAAAGCAATAAAGAATAAAAAACAATAATTTAGGCTAAACGGTTCATTATTAAAATCTCTCTGTATTGTGTTTTCACCTTTATCTTTTGTTCATCTATCTATATTTTGTCGATTACTGACATAACTCCTATGATATCAGTTTTTTTAAACTGAAATAATTTCAATAATGTCCCAAGTCACAACTAACAACATCTAATATTTATGAAAATATATGCATTATTACCTTTGCTGCCATATGGTATTGTGCTCAGTATTAGTGACTAATACTTCAGATGAACACGAGCTATTTGAAAGCATTTAGAAACAAATATGATACCGTAGCCATAGAGCAAAACAAATGTGTAGACAACACAAAAGGCGCTTGTTTTTGGAGGAGTAATTTGTTTACTGTCTGCGGCCTTTCAGCTGAAGTCATCTAAAACAATGGTGAGACCACCGAACCGGCCTGTAGCGTCAATAATGCATCCCCCCCAAAACTCTAAAGGGTCAAAACTCCCACAAAACAACTCGTTCCTTTCTGTACAGTTGCAACAGAGTGGAGCAGGAACGACCTGACGCCATTAATGGAGCAGCTTTAGTCTCCTCAACTTTTCCTCAACAGACAAAAGAGACAACGACAGCGGATAAAAGAGCCCAAACCTGTAACGACCACAGCCCGTTTACTGTTATCCATCTCCCGTCCCGTTCACGAGGAACCGTTGCCTCTTTTTCTCGGTCTTTACTTTGAACAGGGTTAGAACGAGAGTCTACCCCGCAGAGCTGACGGCTCCTTCTCCCACACACAGACCAAACCGGAGGTACTCCCTCCTTCCGCAGGCAGCCTAAGACGTGACGTGATTACGTCAGCACCCCCCCCGAAAAGCTACAAAAATGTATACAAAGGCAGTATACATTTTTGAAAGATTTTTTTAAATTGCTCATTTATTTATTTGTTTAATTGAAAAATATAAATCCATTCATTGCCTGCGCTGAAGATGTAACTTCAAAAATGAATATTATTTTCATTTTCTATTAAACTATTTACATTACTGTGCAAAGGTCTTGAGCTACCCGTTTTTCTTTATATTTTGCAAGTAAAATGGGAAATAGGTGCAGATATATATCGAAGCATGTGCAAACATACATGAAAATACAGAATATAAAGCAAAAAACAGAGTCTATACAATTCTAACCAGCATGAAAGTCAATATTTACCTTTATTCTTTTATTCTTCAACACAACTTGAACTCTATTAAGCTTTCTCGTGACCTTTTTTAATATGGCTGTTTTATACTTAAATGATATAGGTCAGTGTAAGTGGTATAAGAAAGAAAGAAAAAAACAAAAAGCATTTCTCTGAAAATGGTCAACTATTAGGATGGACTGTAAATGAGTTAAAAAGCAATGAATTTCTAAGGAAAAACTTTGAAAGACCTTCAGAAAGCCTGGAGAGCTGTTGCTAATAACTGCTTTAAAATAAGAAGAAAGTGGTTATGGTTGTATTCTACATTATAATGATGAACAATGTGTTGAACTCAGTGTGTTTTTGGCTGTTGACCTGCTTTTGGATTTCATGTAAATCCTGTGTCTCATATCTGAAAACTTTTCAGTTATTTGGATCATTCGCCTCCATTTCCCAGTGTATTTGTTGACTTTAACGATCAGTAGTTTCAAACAATTGGTAAGGGACTAAAAATGTAAGAAGAAAGAAGAATAAAATTCTTTAAATAACTAATCTAACTGTTTGCTCACCACCAGAACGCCATACAGTCTCCGGTTATCAGTTTTAAAATCTGGGAGAAAACATGGTTCAGATAAAGGGGATTCTCTGCTAAATTAAACACCCACTAGTAAACTATCTTTATAAATAAAACAAAATAAGTATACCTTAAGTATATCTTGGGAATAGGAGAGATGCAGCTAAAATAAAATAAAAAATGCAATTTTAATATTTGATCTGATTATTTTGATGATATTTTTTACTTTACTTATTCTTATTCCTATCCCTTTAAAGTGGCAAACACGAAAAGAGATGCACATTTTAATCTTCGCACCTTTCATTTGTGCTCATTTGATATTGGAAATGCGTGTTTCTGACAGTAGGGGGCAGCATCATATAATACAGCCATGAATGCGCCTCGCCACACCGGAAGACAAAGAGTAAAAGTAGGTGGGAAAATCGTGTTAGCAAGTAAGACACTAAAAGAAAAAAAGAAACAATCAAGAAACCATCAAAATGGTGAGTTGTTAAAACTTTTATTCTCTTCAGTGGCGCTGAGTGCTAGATTTTCAGCTAGCATTTTCAGTGCTAGCAGCATCGCCTTGCCTCTCTATACTCGGTCCGTTAGCTATGGGAAGTTAGCTTAGCAGCTAAATTAAGCATCGTTTACGTAAACTAGTCGTTTTTAATAAGCATATATATCCAGACTTAACACACAGCTTTGGAAAGCTTTTAGGTCGTGCTCCACTTGCTGAGGCGGGGATTTATTATCTCGTTTAGCTCCATACTCTTGCAGCTGTAAGGTTACTGACAGTTCAGTGGAGTCGGTGAGTAAACGACGTAGACATAAAGGCACTCTTAAAAAACCTGAACATAAAATCACCTTCATGTCTTTACGCCAAACACCGCGGCTATGGAGACGTTTTCTCTGGAATAAAACACTCCTGGCTGTTTTATGCACTCTCGCTTCAGTGCTCACTTCGGTAAATGCTGTTGATTACACATCTTTTGCCATGTTTGACCTGCTTCTCTGTTGTTTTGCAGCTTCCCCTGTCTCTGCTGAAGACTGCCCAGAACCACCCTATGGTGAGACTAACCTGGACCGTGTATACAATTTTATATAACAGGCTGTAAAATAATAATAGTCATGAGGAGAGAAAGTGACATCTCAAGATTTCTTACATGTAGAAAGCAGTGAATTGTAAATGTGTGAGCAGAAAATGATTCAGGTTTCTTTTGAAATTTATACTGTATATAATTGTGGATTCAGCTCTGACTGTCTCATTTTATTTTGCTAAACTATCGCCCGTCCTAATTTCTTTTTAGAACTTTAATTGGCACAAGTTCAGTTTAGTTTTTGTAGTGAGTATTGAAACTTTTAATACAGCTGTGAATTCTGAAAACATTGTAAGACAAGCTTTCCCCCCTCGTCTTTTCTCTCTGTAGTTGGTGGAGCTGAAGAATGGAGAGACGTACAACGGTCACCTGGTCAGTTGTGATAACTGGATGAACATCAACCTGAGAGAAGTCATCTGCACATCCAGGGTAACACTGACCTTGCTCTTACATTAAACTCTAGATTAATGACTGATGGTTAAAAAAGACAGTTTTCAGTGATTACTTGAAGCTTTCATTGTTGTGTGCAGAGTTATCATTTTATATTAAGGCTGAGTAAGTTATTTACACTTTTTGGTGGATACACCTGCTGGCTGTCTGCGCTCTGGTGTTTGTGCACAGCCCTGCTTTTCTCTAACTGTTCCAAAAACACTGATTTGGACTGAGCCACACATTAGTCTAGATAAATGGGTACAGGGAATTTTGAATGGAATGAGAGTGAACTTTTGGATTTTTTTCCCCCCCTTTTGCTGTAAATACACTACTAAAGTATTGTTTCAGTACAGATATTTCTATATATGTAGCTGTTCGGTCTTATGAGAGAGTGCTTTTTTTTTTTTTTTTTTTAAATCTTGAGTTAATTGTTAAGCCAATTTGATGAACCGAAAGCCCCACTCCACCTCTCACAGGATGGAGATAAGTTCTGGAGAATGCCTGAGTGCTACATCCGAGGAAGCACCATCAAATATCTACGAATCCCAGATGAAATCATCGATATGGTGAAGGAGGAGGTGGTGTCGAAGGGGCGTGGACGTGGAGGCGCCCAGCAGAACAAACAGCAGGGCAAAGGAAGAGGAGCAGGTGGCCGAGGTGAGAGGAAGCAGCTTTTGTTGTTCGTGCTGGATGTCTTAATAAACATGGGAGAGTACTGAGTATCGTTTCCACATTTCTGTCAGTTCTTTCCAGAGTGTTCATAAGTTAACAAATTTACACCTGATAAGTGTAAAAATAAATTATCTAAGTTCAACTTTAATTTCACTGAGGTTAAAAAATTATCGAATCCCTAACCAATCTAGGAACCCATGACTATTATCGTAATCATAGCTGAAATTTCTGACAGCTTCTACCACATACAATTATGCAGGATTTGACCAACAGGAGCCTCATAACTTTTTCTTATAAGTGTTTCATTTAAAGTCTTTTCATATCTACTACCTTCTTTTTTTTGTTCACATGAGAGGATTTTGGCTGCTTCACATCAAAACCTGATGATTTGTAAAAGATATCAAACAGATCTTTCCAGTTGGGCAGCACGGTGGTGTGGTAGTTAAAAATGTGGCCTCTCAGAATAAAGGTCCTGGGTTTGATTGCATTGTGGTTTCTGTAGGCCCCCAAATCTGCTCGCAAAGTTGGACATCCACAAATATTTTGGGGATTTGAAGGATCTATGTTAACTTAAGATACACTCTTGAAAGTCCGTACTGCTAGAGCAGTAGTACCAGATATTTCCCTATTTCCCTAGACCTAGCTAAGGTACTTTTCTTAGAAAATGAAGTTTTGATTCCCAAGTGCATCTTTCACCCCCGATTTTCTTTTTCCTCTGACAAACCTGTGATAGTCAGGTGTGAGGCATTTCCAGTTATTAAACATATATTGGTCTTTACTTGGTGTTGGTGGCAGGTTCTTTATAACTTTAAATTTTTTCTGTTTTCAATGTCACATACCAATTCTCCTTAACTGCATTATTAATTCTATTTATTTTTTTTCTATCAATTTTAAATATTAAGATTTGGTCATGTTTACAGGGGAATGGGGATACTTTCTGTTACCTGCTCTAACACAGACTTTCTCTTGTATCTTCTCTGTAGGTCTGTTTGGCAGCCGTGGCCGAGGGATGACTGGCCCCGGTCGGGGTCAGCAGCAGCAGCAGCAGCAGCAGTCGGATAAGAAACCAGGAAAACCACAGGGAATGAAGAACCAGCACTGAAGGACGACGCTGCACCTCTGACAACATCCTGTTAATCAGTGATTCTTCCTTCGGCACGTGAAGAAAAAAAGTCTCTGTGGTGTGTTTTTTCTGCTGTGATCTTTGTTAGGACTGATTGTCACAGAAATCTCACTGTGAGACGTTAAGAGAAGCCGTGCTTTTGCACTGAATTTTGTTTTTTAACATCTGGAAGTTGATATTAACATTTTTTTATGAAAATGCCAGTGTATCGGCCAGAGCTGGCAGACTCCTCCTTTAGCATCAGTTTGTATATCGTTATAACAAGAACATTTTGTATCATAAACCACATTATCTAAATTCCACTTTGCATCTGTTGGTACACTGGGAAAATGTTTTTACTTTTAGTTTTTGACGGTTGTCTCCTCAGGTGTGGTTTTCATGGTGTAGTGGCCCATCTTCTGTTGCAAGAATACTTTGTTTTCCTCGTTGTTTGTGAAGTTTTGTGGTTTGAGACCTTTCTTCTTTTTTTGTCTGCTTGCTCCGCTGTGGGGTCAGTCACAGCAGGTGAACAGCAGACTGATAACCAGGAGACACAAATTCAGTCCCTGTAAATTAACACTTCTGTTAAAACGTTTGTAAGACAACCAGTTAGGATATACAGACAAAAAGATTCTCATATTCTTAAGTCTGAAATGGATAGAGTCCAACATGTGACGTGTTGGTTGGGTTTCATTTTATTTTTGTAACAAAAGACGATATTGTAATTTATTTACAGGAGAACATGAGAATAAAACAGCTTTTGTTAAAGGAGTTGTAATTATTAAGTACTCATGTCTGAGTCTCAGTTTGCTGTTCAGGGTCTTGTTCAATATTGTGGTGAATTAAGTGGTGCTGATATCAAGCTTTTCTAGTCTGAACAGTCAAAGTGCATTAATTCATACACTGATTTATTCTGTGCCTTTTGGGGCTTTTAAAGTAATGGACACACACACACATTCTGAGCCATAGGTACCACCACCTAGATATATACAGGTGAAACTCTAAAAATTAGAATATCATGCAAAAGTTCATTTAAGTAATTCAACTCAAAAGGTGAAACTAATATATGATATAGACTCAGTACATGCAAAGCAATATATTTCAAGCCTTAATTTGTTATAATTTTGATGATTGTGGCTTATAGTTTATGAAAACCCCAAATTCAGAAGCTCAGAAAATTATAATATTGTAAGAAGGTTTAATGTTGTAGGCTCAAAGTGTCACACTAATCAGTTAATGAATCCAAAACGCCTGCAAAGGCTTCCCGAGCCTTTAATTGTCCATTAGGCTGGTTCAGTTCAGTAGGAATCTCAATCGTGGGGAAAACTGCTGACCTGACAGTTGTGCAGAAAACCATCATTGGCAGCCTCCATAAGGAGGGAAGGTAACAAAAGGTCATTTCAGAAGAAGGTGGATGTTCCCAAAGTGCTGTATCAAAGCCCATTAATAGAAAGTTATGTGGAAGAGAAAGGTGCAAAAGAAAAAGGTGCACAAGCATCAGGGATGACCGCAGCCTGAAGAAGATTGTCAGGGAAAGGCCATTCAAAAGTGTGAAGGACCTTCAGAAGGAGTGGACTGAGGCTGGAGTTAGTGCATCAAGACCTGCCACACAGACACAGATCCTGGACATGGGCTTTGTATTCCTCTTGTCAAGCTGCTCCTAAAGAACAAACAACAGAATCGCCTCACCTGGGCTAAAAGAAAAAAAAGAACTAGTTTGTTGCTCAGTGGTCCAAAGTCCTCTTCTGATGAGAGCAAATTTTGCATCTCATTTGGAAACCAAGGTCCCAGAGTCTGGAGGAAGAATGGGGAGGCACACAATTCAAGATGCTTGAAGTCCAGTGTGAAGTTTCCACAGTCTGTGTTGATTTGGGGAGCTGTGTCGTCTACCGGTGTTGATCTACTGTGCTTTGTTAAGTCCAGAGCCAACGCAGCCGTCTAACAGGACATTTCTTCATGCTTCCTTCCACAGACCAGCTTTATGGAGATGCTGACTTCATTTTCCAGCAGGACTTGGCACCTGCCCACACTGCAAAAGATACCAAAACCTAGTTCAATGACCATGGGGCAACTGTGCTTGATTGGCCAGCAAACTCGCCTGACCTGGACCCCATAGACAATTTATGGGGCATTGCCAAGAGAAAGATGAGAGACATGAGACTGAACAATACATAAGAGCTGAAGGCTGCTATTGAAGCATCCTGGTCTCCCATAACACCTCAGCAGTGCCACAGGCTGATAGCATGCATGCCATGCTGCATCGAGGCAGTAATTCATGCAAAAGGGGCCCAAACCAAGTACTGAGTACATATGTATGATTATACTTTTTAGAGGTCCAAAATTTCTCTCTTTAAAATCCTTGTTTTATTGATTTCATGTAATATTCAAATTTTCCGAGATTTTGAAATTGGGGTTTTCATAAGCTGTAATGATCAACAAAATCATAAAAAGTAAAGGCTTTTAATATCTTGCTTTACATGTAATTAGTCTCTGGCATATATTAGTTTGACCTTTTAAGTTGAATTAGTGAAATAAATGAACTTTTGCATGATATTCTAATTTTTTTGAGTTTCACTTGTATAAAGTAAATACTGAGTCTGTACAATTCTAATAAGCTTGGAAGTCAGTATTTGGTATGATCACCTTTATCCTTCAACACAGCCTGAAATGAACACCATCCACACAGATACAGCAGCCAGGGAAGAAGAAGAATATCATATGAAAAAGGCCCGGAGTAAATGTGGTTATCCTAGCTGGAATTTTGTCAAAGCTGGGAAGACACCTAAAAAAGGCTCAAGGAGAGCAGGACAACTGTTGCCTAAGCAGAAACCTCTACTGGTCCCTTATGTGTCAGCAGTATCGGAACAGCTGAGATACATTTACTCTAAACACCACGTCTGCGTGACTTTAAAACCCAAAAACACGCTGCACCAAAAATTAGTTCACCCAAAGATCTGGTCCACTGACACAAACAGAGTAATATAGTGTACGCTGTTAAGTGCCAGGAGGATTGCCATGATTTATACATTGTAGAGACCAAACAACCTCTGGCTAAGTAGATGCCACAACACAGAAGAGCTAACTCGTCAGGCCAGGACTCTGCAGTCTATTTACACCTACAGGCCGGTGGACACTCTTTCAATGATGAAGATGTACACATCCTGGACAGGGAGGAATGCTGGTTTGAGCGTTTGGAGTCAAGGAGGCTATTTACATGAAAAGGGAAAGAGGAGGAGCCGTAGGGATACATCTTTCACCATCTTGCAATGCTGTGATTGGAGACATTCTCCAAATCTATGTGACTCGTATTCATGGCCATTGATCAGTGGTCATTACAATTTGCATGTTAATGATCAGTGTTATGATATTTTGATACCACGGTTAGCATTTACAGAAGATTGTTTTATACAGGAAAAGAGTTACTCAATAAGGTCCATCTACTAGTTGTTTTTCTCTTTCTCTGTGACCCAAGAATTAATGTGTAAGACTCACAGGCTGGTACCCCAAGGTCGAAAACACCACAGAGACGAGACCACTTCCTTACTCCCATCCTCCCTTCCTTATCTTTTAGAAAAGAGCTTGTTAAAGGCCAGGTGGTTTGTTTCAGAATTCACTAATGAAAGAACTCTGTATTCTATGTCTAGGAGTGTATTTTGCTGGGATGATCATAAATTGTAGCTGAACTGATAAACTACACACAGGATACTTCTTTGCTCACAAGGCAGGAAGACGTTTCCTTATTTGGTCTGTACTGGTTTGAACTGAGAACTTGCTGACACACGAACCTTTTTTTTCTCTATATAAGCTGTTATGTACTAAATAAACCTTTGAGTCGATTGGGAAGGCAACCTAAAGCAGTCTCTGTTTTCTTGTTCTCCCAAGCTGCTCCCGAGCTCGTACTAACACGCTGAATGGCATACCTGAGTGTTACTTTAAATAATTAGGAATCTTAGAAGGAAAGGACAAAACTCTGCTTATCGCTCACGCCACGGAGGAAACCCGGGATGGCAATTTCCTTCAATTTTGGTGTCAGAAGTGGGATGACTGACAGAAGGTAAATATGCGTCTTTCATATTTATATAAAGACCTATTATACCTCTCTCAGTGATCGATCCATAAAGAAACGGGATATGCTGACGAAGTTTCACTTAGTGATCCAGAGAGATACACTGACGACTTCCTCAGTCCCCGAATAAAGTAAATTAACCCTTGTGTGGTGTTGGTGGACACAGGAAGTTGCCTGTTGTCTTGAATATTTTAATTTTGTTTAAAAAAAAAAAAAAAATAATAATAATTAATTGTTTAATTAAACGTACGTTAAAAAGTGAGAAGTTGCTCACTCACAGAAAGCTAGTAAATAATTAAATTTAATTTTGTTAAAAAAAAAAAAAAAAAAAAACGAAAGAAAACTGAAAACGGGTCTCACAGACCCGATTACCATACAAGGGTTAAAAGCAGTAAATTAAAAGCAGAAAGACACAGGAAGTTGCCTGTTGTTTTACGAGAAGTTGCTCGTTAAGCGAGAAGTTGCTCGCTATGTGAGAGTTGCTCACACAAACAAAAAATTGCTAGCAATAAATTTAAAGTAACCTCAGCTGTGCCGCAGCGAAAATACTAACATAAATCCTTCAAGCGTGTAAACCCCTCTGGAAATCACTGAACATGGGTCAGAATTATTCAAAGACCACAGACAGGTCCGATAAAAAATCTAAAGTACCTGTAAAACCAAAAAATTAATAAAATACAAAATAAAGTCTCAAATAACGGCTCAGTATAACTCCCATTTCCGGTTACGTGTAACCTACGTCCGCGAATCGGTGAAGACGTCCATGATCACGTATCCAGAACATGCGGGAGTGCTTATGTGACTGACTTTGTTTACAACTTAAGAAGTTCAATGCATTCTAATTTATTTCCGGAGCCTTATCCCGAACGATTATCGCCAGAAAACAGGTCAGTAGAAATGTTGAATATCATTTGTGATAAGAAAAGTAGTCTGCTTAAAAAGTCCTGTAGAAAATATATGATAGAATGCCGCGACGTGATGCATCAAATGTTACCGCTATGGACAAAAGGAGGGTAAATAATGACAAAGTCGCCGATTTCTTTAAGAATCTAAAGAAATTCCTGCTAACAATGTCCAGAGACAAAATTGACTTAAATGCAGTAACTATGTGTAAACAGAAGCCTGATGAATCTATCCTAGTATTCATAAAACGCTTTATGCACTGTTGGACAAGCTAGAGGTGCAAATTTGGCTCAGTTTTCCAGCAGCCGCAGACACCCAAAGCAAAAATGAATTTGTGTATTTCATTTAACATAAAGGGTGAAATGTTTGCTGACACTGATAACAGTTATGTTTTCTCTGCCCTATGTACCGACATGATGGAGAAGGAACATCCTCTGTGTCAGCTGGACCCTCAGCAGAGAATGAACTCAACATCCTTTTTGTCCGGTACTCTATGTCACACACTGTGCCAAAAAAAACGTGTACAGACGCCACTAACAGGTAATCCCATGACTGGGAGCCACACTTTTGTTTCTCTCACACTGTTCAACAACATGATAACTGCTCACACAAGTGAAGGTCAAACAGTGATTTTGTCACATAACTCAGACATAGGTTATGATATAACTACACCATGTCGTCACATAGATCTAACCTAACCTATCCACTGTACTATTTCTGCAGTTACATTGCCAGCTGAATACCAGAATATGACATTGTGGTCTAAAAGTGAGAATGATATAGGATTTATTGACTGTACACTTTATCACGTACACCTATTAAAACACAACAAGCCAGTATATGTCAAGCAACATCCCATTTCTGCCGAAAAAGCCGCAGCTCTAGATGTCATGATAGGAGATTTAGAGACTACAGGAGTAATAAAGCCTACAGTATCTCCATATAATACTCCTGTCAATCCTGTGCCAAAGCCTAACAAACCTGGCGTATGGCGTTTCATACAAGACTTAAGGCAAATTAATGCAGTCAACATTCCTCTGCCACCTCTCGTTTCAGATGTTCACAGCATATTGACATGCTTTGCATACACACTTTACCGTGGTGGATTTATGCTCCGCTCCTTTTTCTCAGTAAGACACACAGCCGTTATTTGCATTCACACATAGAAATAAGCAGTACACTTGGACTCGTTTGCCCCAAGGCATGATAGACGGCTCTGCTGCTTTCTCAATGGTGCTTCACTCCTCCAGGGCTGCACCCTGATCCACATGTGGATGACCTCCTCCTCTGTGCTCCGAGTGAAAAACTATGTCAAACTGCTACACACATGCTTCTCCAGCACCTCCAAAAGACTGGCCACAAAGCATCTGCAAAGAAAATGCAGTACTGTCAGACTTCTGTTCAATATTTGGGATTCACACTGTCTCACGGAAAACGTTCCATGACTGCAGACAGGGTCAAAGCTGTGACCTCTGTCCCTCGTCCCACTACACAGAAGGACATGTTGTCCTTCCTGGGCATGGTGAACTATTGCAGACAGTGGATACCAGACTGTTCTTTTCATGACCACATTCTGCGTGACTGTTGTAAAAAAAAGACAAGCCTCCTCGAATACTGTGGTCCACAGAAATGACTGCCTCTTTCAATGCATTACAGGGAGTGCTGACCTCCGCCACTCAAAGGTGCTGCCTGAATTGTTCAGGAATGCCGGCCTGCCTGAGAGCAGTAGCAGCTTGCTCTATCATGATAAGGGACTGCGAGAAGCTCACACTCTCACATGACACTATTCTACACACCAATCACCAGGTCACGACCATTCTAGCAAACATAACTACACAACATATGCAAATCTCACTATAAAAGCGAGCAGCACACCCAATTCGCCAGCACATTTATTGATCCTATGCTGTGTTCTTCTGACCGACAGGATGGCTCAGACAGGCTTGACGTTCATGACTGCATGACACGTATACAGGAATCCACAGTACCACGTCCAGATTTAGAGCAAACACCTATCCCAGACTCAGCCACGGTTTATGTGGACGGGTCCTGTTCAAGGCCGAGTGACAACTCATTTCTTTGTGGCTATTCAGTGGTAACAGTGCCTGACATCATACTAGAGGCTCACTCATTACCATTTCACTCAGCACAAAAAGCAGAGCTCATGGCTTTAATACGCGCCTGTGAGCTACATTTGGATAAGCATGTGACAATTTGCGCAGACAGCCGCTATACATTTGGCGTTGTGCATGACTTTGGCACATTGTGGAGACAAAGAGGATTTAGATCTGCTGATGGAAAATAAATTGCTAAATTCTGATTTTGTTCAAAGACTTTTTCAGGCTATACAGCTGCCATCGGCCGTTGCAGTTGTAAAAACGAAAGGACACAGTACAGCTGACACAGACGAAGCAACAGGTAATGCCTTAGCAGACGTGACAGCCAAGGCTGCAGCTGCATCACAGCTCCCACCTCCGCAGGAAGTATTATCTGTGCCCCTACAGCTGCCACTTGTTACACTCCCAGACTATTTAGACACAAATGTTGATTTAAAATTCATACAAGAGCAAGCCTCTGCATGTGATTACACCTATTGTGAGAATAATGACTGTACCTTAGATGACAGAGATGGCTTATACAAAATCTTAAGGGTTTGATTGCCCTCCCATATTCCCTGGTGCCAGTCCTTGCCCGACATTTTCACTGTGTGAGTTATGTCGGACAAAGAGGGGTAATAGGGGCAATAAAATCAAGATTTGTAATTGAGAAAACATCACATGCAGTAAAAAGCATATTAGCAACCTGTTTAACATGTGCACGAACTAATGTAGGTAGCTCAAAAGCGAAACATCAGCATTTACCACAACCAGATTTTCCATTTCATACATTACAAATTGATTTTACACATATGCCAGCGCAAGGAAGCATCAAGTACTTACTGGTAATAGTGGATCAATTTAGTAAATGAGTAGAAGCTTATCCAACCTCAAAAGAAACTGCAGAAGTAGTCTGTCAAAAGTTGAGCAATGAAATAATACCCAGATTCGGAATACCTCACCAGATTAACAGTGATAGAGGATCTTCATTCACATTAGAAGTAATTCAAAAGTGTGATAAAACTTTAATGACCTGGGTCAAATTACTTACTCAAGTCCTGTGTGAGATTAGAATGACTCCATCTACAGTAACCAAATTATTTCCATTTGAAATAAGACTATTTCCAACACCATGGTCAGCTTCCAGAGGGGCACCGCTAGTAGAAGGTGATGTATATTGCATTGTCCACTGATGTTCACAACCTGGTAGAAAAACTGAATAATAACTATCAGAAAGTTTGTCTCTCTCAGCCTTTCCCCTCCACAGTTCCACCAGTGGAGACAAGGAGACGCATGTTGGAGAAGCCACTAAAACCAAGGACACTCTGGGAGGCCGCGCGTGTTCCAGCCCCAGACTGTACTGGCAGTGACGAAGAACCAGCATCCTTACGGACGGACAACCTCAGTGGATTCATGCCAGCAGGGTTAAGACCAGCCCAATCGGACCATCTCAGGCGTCGGATCAAGCAGACGACATCTCCGGCGAGCCAGCGCCCGGAACTAGAGCAAATAAACACACACGGGTAGATGACATCTCAGGCGAGCCAGCGCCCGGATCCAAAAGTTACATACACACACGCAATCACTGATTAACACACAACGTCTGAAAGAACAACAACAAGGTACTCAAACATCCAGCAGGAACAGAAAGCCAAAAGTACCACATGATGTCTAACCTGATAAAGCCAGACTCATTCCATCCTGATAATGGAGAAAATGAAATGCCCATTGTCATCATACGACGCTTATTCAATGTCTCTCGAACCTGGGACCAGGCCAGAAGACGACTGAAGAACTGTTTTTCTTATATATTTAGGTTATTTATCATACTTATCGCATTAACCTTAGGATTTTTCTTTGCTATGTTGTATTGTAGACTGCAACCATGTTCACATTTCTGCAGGTCATATTTTGCTGACTATACCTCATGCTCCATTTTGCAAGACACCTACTTAATGCACTCCTCACGCTCCCTAAAATCAGTAAATAGCAACATAGACGCCACTAATAAACCATCTTATGCGCCCTCTAGAACAGGAGCTAACGCCTGGTATGAAAATGCCAGAACAGCCGCTCGTGATTTAGGAAACAGTAACTGTTATGTCTGTTCAAAGGCTAATCCAGAACAGGTAATAGTAGGATACCCCATATCCGGTTTCCCCCTCGCTGAGGGACTAGAGAAAATCGGCGGAGATAATGCTCTCTTTAAAGACGCTTTACAGTTGACTCTGAGCCCTCTCGACTGCCTACTTAGACACACACACACACCAACTAACCCTGAGACTCCATTAGGCGAATTATTGAAGTTATCTAATGACACCGCAGGGACCTGCGCCCCAATGAAACGCCCTAAGACTAGGTTAAAACCCTCACTGCCCTTAGGACAGAGCCCTCTCCATTTTAATACTAGTATGATATGTCTGCGCAGACTAAAGTTAACTGGCCCAGACACACACATAGATTATACAAAGGATAACTATACATTCTTCTCTGACTCCCCAGGTGCACGCTGTAATGAGACATGGCTAGCTGTCTCTGTGGCTGAAGTTGTATCATATCTGGAGGAACACACACACAGTTCAAGTTCGAGCGCAGAATCGATCATTGTTCCCCCAGAGGGTGTCTTAAATGATACTGACTGGGGGGAGTTAGTTAAATCACACATGGTCACGCGCCTGACCAGACCAATCCCACATGCTTATTGGTTGTGCAATAATACCCTTAGATTAGCTTTACCTGTTAATTGGACCGGTACCTGTGGTCTAGTAACCGTTGATGTATGCTGTACTTTCATTCCCAATAATACCGCCCCTAACGGTTCATTCACACAAGCTATGAATAGACTTGATGCATTGAAGATAGAACTAATTGCCAATACAGGTCACGGTCAGTGGCTACATAAGTGGCTACAGGACACGTTTGGATAATGGAAGGAACTAATTGTAGCCTTTGTAACCGTTGCAGCATGTTTTCGATGATTATTGTCTGTTGTGTGGTACCCTGTGTACGTTCAATGATAACCCGTATACCTACTAGTACAGCTACTTCAATGTATTTGCAATTGGCACAAATTGACCCAGATTATGTGTCAGATGTCATCAATGATGATCCTGATGTATGTATTGAGCATTAGATTGTAAATTGCTCGATTGTTCAAGAAGAGTATGACGTTTTCTTCTCTTTCTTTTCTTCTTTTTAAAAATTTTGATATTAAGCTTGCTCGAAGGACCAGTTACAGTTATGATTTGTCTTTATATTATGTTATTACATTCTGTCTTTATACTATGTTATCATTTCATGATAAAAGGGGAGAACTGTTATGATATTTTGATACCACGGTTAGCATTTACAGAAGATTGTTTTATACAGGAAAAGAGTTACTCAATAAGGTCCATCTACTAGTTGTTTTTCTCTTTCTCTGTGACCCAAGAATTAATGTGTAAGACTCACAGGCTGGTACCCCAAGGTCGAAAACACCACAGAGACGAGACCACTTCCTTACTCCCATCCTCCCTTCCTTATCTTTTAGAAAAGAGCTTGTTAAAGGCCAGGTGGTTTGTTTCAGAATTCACTAATGAAAGAACTCTGTATTCTATGTCTAGGAGTGTATTTTGCTGGGATGATCATAAATTGTAGCTGAACTGATAAACTACACACAGGATACTTCTTTGCTCACAAGGCAGGAAGACGTTTCCTTATTTGGTCTGTACTGGTTTGAACTGAGAACTTGCTGACACACGAACCTTTTTTTTCTCTATATAAGCTGTTATGTACTAAATAAACCTTTGAGTCGATTGGGAAGGCAACCTAAAGCAGTCTCTGTTTTCTTGTTCTCCCAAGCTGCTCCCGAGCTCGTACTAACACGCTGAATGGCATACCTGAGTGTTACTTTAAATAATTAGGAATCTTAGAAGGAAAGGACAAAACTCTGCTTATCGCTCACGCCACGGAGGAAACCCGGGATGGCAATTTCCTTCAATCAGGAAACTGACCTCATAGCCTGGTTGCGGGGGTGGGGGGTGGGGTCTATCCCAGCCATTCTATTGTATCTCTTGCTTCGTGTTTAAGGTCACTGTCTGCTGGAAGGTGAGTCTCCTTCCCAGTCTCAAGTCCTTTGCAGCCTCCAACAGGTTTTCTTCCAGGACCTTCCAGGATTTTCTTCCAGGTTCTTCCAGCTCCATCCATCTTCCCATCAACTCTGACCAGCTTCACTGTCCCTGCTGAAGAAAAGCATCCCCACAGCATGATGCTGCAACCACCATGTTTCACAGTGGGGATGGTGTGTTCAGGGTGATGAGCAGGCAGTGTTACTTTTGCTCCTCACGTAGCGCTTTGTATTTAGGCCCAACTTTAGTCTTATCTGACCAGAGCACCTTCTTCCACACAGTTGCTGTGTCCCCTTCATGTCTCCTGGCAAACTGCAAAAGGCACTTTTTATGTATTTCTGTCAACAATGGCTTTTTTCTTGTCGCTCTTCTTTATAGGCCAGATTTGTGGAGTACACGACTTACAGATTCTCCCCACATGAGTTGTGGATTTTTCCAGCTCCTCCAGAGTGACCGTGGGCCTCTTAGAAACTCCTCTGACCAGTGCTTTCCTTGCTCAACCTAACCCTACAACTTTTATCTACATCCATGTCTCCTTTTTGTACCACATAACAATTATGTGCTACTTTGTGTTGGTCAGTCACTGACAATCTCAATCGAAAACATTGAAGTTTGTGGCTGTAAGGTGACAAAATGTTTAAAAGTTGAAGGGGTATGAATTTTTTTCAATGCACTGTAAACAACCATAAAACATAAATATGTTATTGTATTAAAATTTTTAAAAACACTATTGATTTACTCACAATGAATCATAAAATAACCAGATAATCTAAGTCAGACAGTCTCCTAAAGCTGAACAGATTTTTTTTTTCAGAGGGGGTTAATTTTCAATAAGTGACTGAAAATGTGTAACTATGGCAGAAATAATACATTTTAGGTCACATGTGTGTTACAACTACTTCATTGACTATATCAGAGGAAACATTTTCCAATGTACTTTAATCTTTTAGCAGATACACAACAAATAATCAATACAGGATACTTGATATATGTAAGAAAAAATACAATTTTGTCTCTGAGTGCTGGTCAATAGTAAAAATATACTTGATAAAAAAAAAGAAAGCAGAAAAAAAAGAAGAAATGTGTACATAATCCTTCGACATAAAGGGTAAATCAACAAAGTTTCACACTATATGATTGTCAAATTCAACAATGCATTTCTGAATTTTCTAAATAACTCTTAGTAACTTTTTTAGATTGACAAAATGCAACACATGAGCAGGTGGCTCATATCGAAGAAATAATGCACTTGTTTTATCTGCCTTGCTGTGTATCATTGTTTTTGTTGAGCCTCAGTGTTATTTTTAAATTTTCAAATCCAAGTATTAGAGAAAACAGATAAAATGTAAAATATTGACTTTTTATATTGATGCAAACAAAAAGTATTTGACACTGTTAGTAAAATGTAAAAAGAAAACTATCAATCTTTAATTTCTTTACTAGTTTATGTTTAAATCATAATTTGTTCTTTAGCTGTAAAATAAATGCAAGAATAATGCTAAAACAAACCATAAAAACAGTGAATCATCATCAATTTTCTCAGTAAAGGAATGAAAAATTAAAAAAAATAATACAAACATAGAAGAGTAAAACCTGTTGGTTTATAAAGACAAAAAATAAAAATGATAAACTCATCCAGTTTATCTCCTTACATACTTCATGTTTGATGAAGTTGCTTAACACACAAAAATAAAAAAAACAAAACAAAAAAACTTTCCACCACAGATAAATAGAAATGATCTCATTACTGCAAATCAAATGTTTTGTTTAAATGAACGTATTCAAGTCACTTTTATGCAAATGAACATTTATAATTTTTTAACATGTAAGAAAAAATGGAAAATGTGCAGTTTTCGTACTAGTTTATCAATCTATCCTGTTGTTACTTCACCCTAAAAGATTTCACCTTAAAACAAAAACATAATCATGTAAAAATGATATATAAAATATATGAAAGCAGTCATACTGTATATACTCTCACAGTGAATACATGAGCAGCTCACTGAGGATGTGCTTGAGTTTATTCTGCTTTGCTGTTTCATTGTATTCACAGAGGTTAAAGGTAATTTCTAATCTTTATTATAAACGAATCAAGACAAACATCAACAAGACCATAAACAAATAAAAGAGTTCAAAAAAGTAGTATGACTTAAAGTTAAATGATAAACTAAGATCTCTGGTTCAATTCAATTCGATTTAATTCAATTTTATTTATATAGCGCCAAATCACAACAAAAGTCGCCTCGAGGCGGTTCAACACACGTCATAGAAATCTGATAACTCAAGCTATTAAATGAAAAAAAAAACATAAAAAATTAGCAAATCTCAACTTTTACACAAATGCAAATAAAAACTTAGAGAATTAAAAAATATAAGAAAAATTTTATATGAATGAAAAAGTAGAAAATGCTCAGTATACCATTCCCTTGCATATTTATGAACGAACCACGCACATTTACATTGGATTACACGATTTTGCTTTTTTCTATGCGTATCAATCACCTATTGCTTTAATTTCTTATTAAATGGAGAAATATTATTCACTCCTTGCAGCATGATAATATTACTCTTCTTTTTAAAATTCAAACCATTCGCAAGAGAAGTAAAATAAAATGAAAAATAAAATATTAAAATGTAAATATAGTTTTTGGTTGTTGAATTGAATTTGTAAAATAATTCCAAAAACAAATTAACAGCACAACACGTCCTATGATTATTACATCAATAAATGCAGAAAAAATACCTTTGTTTACTTCTTTAGATAACTAATATCTCTCTATGCACTCATTCAGTTGATCACTCATTCATCAACTCCTGTTTGGCTGTGATGGTGTATTTCCAGGTCTCAATTATCTGAGACAGCTTCACCTTTTCAGAGAGGTTTTCCTCCACGTAAGTAGGGACTTCTACTTCTTTACGATCCATGTAGGCACTGACCGCCTCCTTCAGACTGTCAAAAGACAGAATATATTCATTTAATAGATAACTTTACATTGGAGCAAATAATTTTTTACTTAGCAGGAAAACTAAAAACATATTATAATAAAGACACACTTTTGGTATAGACAAGGCCAAACGATGGGGCACTATAGTGATGTGGAATAAAATATGCATAAAAACTCAAAAGTAATTGGACAAAGACCTTTTTAAGATAGCTTTGCCTCTGTACGCCATTGCAGTTGATTTTAAATGGAAAATTTAAGACTTGATGGAAGTGCAGATTTTTTTTTAACTGTTTAGGAATTACAGTCATTTTTATACACAGTCACACATTTTCAGAGACTTAATTGAAAATTAATTAGACAAACTAACACAGTTTTAAATATAAATAATTTTAAGTTTTTAATACTTAGATGAAAATCTTTTGTTTCATTCTGACTAATCTATAACTTTATGCATATCTTTGCATCTCTGAGATCACTCTTATATATCCATATTTTGGCTACACAGGATCATCTGCAGTGACTGTGAGGCTTAGGATGCAAATCGTTCTTCACACCTGCTAAATCAGGGCCAAAAACAACCCTGGCATTACCAAACAAAAATTTGGTACTATACAACAGGTTTACCTCCATGATGGATTGTAGTCCTCAGTTGCCCGTAGGCGGCCCAGGCGCAACAAGAGGAACTCATGCATCTCAAGCAGCCACTGGTCCACATTTCCTCTGGACATGAATCCTTTCAGCTCAGTCTTGTTTTTCTCAGTCAGTGGCACCTGGTACTCGGCTGGATACCCCGAAAAGGGCTCCTTTTTAACAAGACATGCAGTCATGCATTTTGTATGTATATGGTAGATGGATTGGCATATATGGTTAATGGTCATACTGACCATTTAGTGATTTTTTTAGTACAAGCCACATTCATTTAATCTAACACTGAAGCTAAGCTTCAAAACTTACAATTTATCTATGCTTAGTGAAAAATAAGCATATGATGTTTAATCTGGCAATTTTGAATCTGAAAAAAAAAATACAGCAAAAATCAAACTTACTCTTTTGAGTTGCAGCATTTTTTCAGAGTTGAGAGAGGACAGGACTTGCCACAGACAAACACATTGCTGCAGTTCACATTTGCTAAAAGCCTGCAAAAAAGTGAAAACCCCTCAACAACTTATAAACAGTTTGTTCTATCTGGTTTTTGTCTTATTATTAATATTGATGTTTGACATGTGAGGCTCAGAGTGAAAGAGTGTACATGTAATGACCTTCAGTATGTGATGATCAATGCTTTGGTCCATCTTTAGTATTTCCTGAAGGTAAGTGACCAGTTTCATTGTGGGATCACCACCCGTCATTGAGAGGAAACCCAGAAGCAGCTCCACAATCTTGAGCGCCTCGCACACCTCGCTGTAGGAGTCCAGCTGTCTGGACACAGTATTCTGTGCCATAGATGTCAGAACACTCTGATAGAGAAACAAAAATATTAGCGAACCTCAAAGACACAAGTTATGTAAATCCCTTTATTGCTGTGTGCATGCACATGTACATAAATATCAAATGTAAAGCTTGAGTAGTACTTTTAAGTCAAATACAGCTGGATGAATGTCAGGAGTATTGCTTTATTTGCTGTAACTATTAGGCCTGAAATAAATCTGTGATTTGGTAAAAAACAAGAATTTAATCTGGTATAACTGTAATAATCCATTACTATCTAAAGTCCACATATCATGTGTCAGTGCTTTTGCTGTTAACTGGTACTGTTAGTTATTGACTCAGCACAAACCAAGTGAAAATAAATTTGTTGTTTAACCTGGAAATTTTGTACCTTAAATATGTATTTTGGGTTTTACACATAGACAGCTATAATCATGTAGGGTTGTAAAGTACATCAAAGTGTAGTGATAACTTGCTAACGCAGTACTGTACCTGTGGCACTTTTCCATGAACAGTTTTGAAAATGGTTTCATAGTCTCTCTCTTGCGTGTTGACCAACGTGGGAATTCCCTTAATGAAAAACAGGGGGTTTAGTGAAGGGGTTTGGTTTAGGGATCACAAAAAAGCAGTTTTAAACAGAATGGTTTTGAGCTTGGATTTCAAAAGTGGTGAATCAATATAAACACATAGATATTACTGCAAAATAAGTATGACCACACAGAACAGATACAATATGAGAACTCAAATGATGAAGTTAACCAGCACAATAAATAAAATCTCTGTAGTGAAGTGGTCTACACATTTGATTACACTATTTGTTTGTTTAACAATGTGCTGCACAGAGGTCTTTACACCCACATCTACATGCTGTAGCAATTCCTGTGATAAACATTTGGAATAAACAATAATAGCTTAGTCTTGCTTGTGTTTGTATTGTTTTTAGTTCAGCTTCAGCTTGCTCCCTGCCATCTGTTATGAGTTTATGACAGAAGTTTAACAGGAAGTGAACTTCCTTCTCATTTGTGCTTTTTATATTTCAGTATGTTGAATCATGCAAAAAATAAAAACAAATAAATATACACTAAGGGTGTTGCATGACCACCTTCAAAGATTCATTCTGAGCTTGAAAGATCCCTGAAGGTAATGCACAATCCAGTCAACACCAGATCGTACAGTAGTTAGGAATTTGGGTCATTTAAGGTGTGGGACACATGTTTTAACCAAACCAGGCTGTGGGGACTCACTGCGCGGGTAATGAGAGGTTTTCCCTGCAGAAAGCGGGTGAGGATCTGCTGTTGGATCCTGGGCAGGTCATACTCAGATATTGTCTCGTGGCCACGTTCCAAGCTGTACTGGCAGTTGGACAAAACCAGAGGAAACAGGTCCTTCTCCACATCATAGCTGATCACATGCTGCTCCATTAGCTCCAACAGACTCACTGTGTAGTCACTGCAGACATCACAATGTAGATATGAACTTTAATCTTCCAACATTTCTTTTCCAAATAATTTTGAATAAATGTTGGTCTAGAATGAAGAAAAATGTTTGTTGAGCAAAACTTAACTGTATTATATTTACAATATATAATATATCAATGGCATCGGTTATGTGGCTCTGTGTTTCTATGTCAAGCTCCAAGGCGAAAGGAAGGATTTTTAATACTAACACCTGTGAATGATACTCATTTGACTCACCTAACTTAAGACTATTGACGTTTCACTTGAACTTCAGGTAGAAAATAGATAGGTAGAAATAAAATGCAGAATAAATGGTACAACAGGTACAGAATAAAGTACCTGTTGTCCTCTCGTGTGTGACGGTCCACTGCATTCACCAACTCATTGTGGAGAGTCACCAGATAGCTGACCAGCCCTGTGGCACACAGGCCTGGACCCTGCCGACGGGGCAGGAGGTACCTGAGGTCACTGTCCAGGTCCAAATCCCTGCTGCAAAATTCTTCTGGAATTTTTATTTCATCTATAGTTTTGAAAGGACAGATAAATAATTCCTTATTTGTAATACAGCTTTTTCCATTACTTTGACTTATGTGGTATATACACAAAAACATCAATTATTGTACTCGACTGTAGCAGACAAAATGATGACTATTGTCATGTAGAGTACACTGTAAATGTATGTTCTCACAGGGCAACTGAAATCAATCAAGAACTGCACTGTTCTTTTAAGTTAAATTGAAGACATGTTATTCATTTATTTATCTTTTTAATTTCAACACAATGCACAGAACAAAATAGTTTAAGGAGAGACAAGAAAATATGTAATAACATAAACAGATTGAATGTGAAGGTGAGACAAAGAGCAGGTTAGTGCTTTACTTACTGCCGGTCACAGAGACTCTTAGCTCATTCCATGTTTTCAGGAAGGTCTCAATGTGTTTTTGATTCCATGGGCTCATGTCTGGAACAAATAATTTAGAAACAGTGACTAAAAACTTAAAAAAAGACAAAAGGCAAAGAAACAGTGACTACATTTTTATGACATGAAATGAAACAGAGAGAAAAAAATATGTCAGTTGTCCCTGCAGCAAATATTAACTTTGGTGATAGATTTTGTTTTTGATTTCCAAATGAATACAAATTAGTACAACAGTCAATTGTTCAAGTTTAAGTCCATCTAATCTCTGTACCTGTTTGCTGATCAATAAATTCTCTGATGGAACCCGCGATCTCTTCAGTTGCATTCTGGTACTTTCTCACCAAACGTTTCTGCAGCATTAGGATTTCTGGGAGGAATTTGATATGTCGAAATTCTCTTTCCTGTAAAAAGAAGTTTAGATAAATGGCTATCACATCTTTGGTCATTTCTAATTCTGTTACTGAGAATATTGACCCACTTATTGAAACTTTAAAGAGTAATTTATTATGATTTTATATATAGAATGTCAGGATAATACATGTTGCAAAGTAATACTGTAGTTTAATCAAATCTATAGATTTCACAGGTTTGGCTAATCTGTAATTCCAAATTAGCAGCAGGCACAAATGATTGCATGTCTTTATATGCCAATTTGGGCTTGTAGTCTGAAGTCAAGCTACATGTCAGCCCTGTGATTGGATTGTGAACTGCCCAGAACTGACCCCACCTTTCTATCAGTGTTAGATACTGGTGACCCTCTATAAGTAAAACTTTTAGTGCACACAGGAAATAATAGTAATAATCAATAATATTTCTAAAATAGTTTTAGAAACAACATTATTATGAATAATGGGATTCAAATTGGAAAAAAGAAATCAAAGCAGTGAAAGAGCTCAACTACAGAAAAATCAAAAGTCATAATATATATAAGGACAAATTTGACATTTAGTCTAAATGTAGCCCTGGCTATATAAATAGTTCATTTATTTTGATGGTTGAATGTAAATGTTATGTGTGTTTAAGAATGAATACAAATGTGTGTTAATTAGATGCACAGCGTTCTTATTTGCATTTTGAGGTGTATGTCATTATTTTCTGTAATGGTATTGGTATGTACTACAGTTCCGGGCCAATCCTGAAGTAGTCTCAGGTAGAGTGGGTTGGAGTAAGTGGGGAGCCGTGTTCACTCCGCGGAAAGAGAGAGGAGAGATGAGGAACAGTGTCATGTGGACGCAGAGTTCATGGGAAGGTGACAAACTTTTATTTTCAGGTTGACGATCAGTGTGAAAGCTGTAGTACCCTACTGTGAGGTAAATACGAATCTGTGAGTTGTGTTTGAAACTCATATATTTACTCATATATTTAGCAAATGGTAATATTGCAGTATGTAATAGTATGTAAATCAGCATTTAGCTGGGTTATTTGATTTGGTAGGAGGAGACAGAGCTCTTGCTGGCATGCCAGAGAGGTCCCTTTTGTTGTGCTTATGTGTTAACGTGGGAACATGTGGATACGGTAACTGCGAGTGCTGCTGCCGCGCCCTGCTAGTGGCCTTGACCCAGTTTCCCCCGCTATCCCCTTGAACTGCCTGGAGGTGTGAGTACTATTGTTTGCACGTGCTTTTTATTTTACTGCTTGGCAACAAGTGAAGCGGCCAAGTTGTTTTAGGTCCCAATGCACCCGAGCCACGACTCAGGCCTGCAATGAGGTGTTTGTTAACACAGAAAGACTGTTGCAGTTAAGGAGTGTGTGTGGGCCCACCATATTATTTAATCATTTGGTTACAGTTGATATTAGATACCTAACCATTGCTCGACAACTTTATTAATGTTACTTATTTTCTTTTGTTTTTTAGAAGTATTTTATAATTGACCTGCTTGTGTCTGGTTTATTTCCATATAGTCTATTTTATTGCACAATTCATGTCACAAACATCAAAATGGGAGTATCAGTAGTAAAGACCCCTCTCAATAGAATGTGGGGCGGGTGTTACATAAAGGTTGCACAAAAGGAAAATTTCAGGATTGTTTGAAATGCACAAGAGCAGTGAATTCCAAATAATTTTGTGAAAGCGTTACATCTGTGAGACACACACCTTCTGCAGGAACCTCCAGAGCAGGGGGAGCTCCTCCTTTTGATCATTAGTCTCCATAATGTGTGTGAGGCTGAGCAGCGACAGCCTCTCCCTGCAGCTCCACACTGCTGAGCTGTCGACCTCAGAGCCCTGTTGCAGTGAGGCGAGGAAGCTACAGTCATCACCGTGGATCGTCCTTATGATGAAGTTGGAAGATACACGGGAGTCATTTCTAATGGTTCCCTTTGCCTCTTGTAGGAGTTGGTCAAGATCCTGGACACAAAATATTGGCAAAGGCAGTTATGTACAAATAAGACTGAAAAAATATCAGTTATAAAATGAAAAAAGTCAAAACATGTAAATAGTGATTTTAAAGAATTACCTTCAACTTTGGTGTCATAATATCTGTAGCCACAGTAGTCTCCCAGGTGTTTCTGGATTCTTTGGATGTAAGGTGAGGGTCAATAGTAGCTAGAAAAAACATTTACATAGCCATTGGTTAAACAGTCAAATACCAGTTTCCATATTTGTTGACATTTAATCCTCACGAACAATTCCTGTCTATGGAGGTCTGCTTTATTCAAATTATTATTAAGTTTCTTTTCACAGTCTTTTGTCCTGCCATGTATGTCCTTTAACAAATGGCTTCCTTACAGTTACTGGCATGTGGTAGTTCTTGAAGTGATCTGAGCACCAAGTGAACAGATGTTACAGTGTCGTCAGCTCCTTTTCCCAGTGCCTGTGACAGCTGTTCAAGATCCTTTATTATGTGCAGCCTGAGAAACAAACTGACATCCTCCACAGGTGGCTGGATTATCTGTTGGACAACCTGAAAAAAAAAACAGTGGATAATAGCATCATACTACATGCAAGACAGCAACATCGTTCATTGAGTTGAACTATTTTGCAGAATATTAATCAGTGAACTACACACAACCTAAAACAATGCTAGTCTCACCAAGTCACCAAAAGCTGCTTAAATATTACAGCTACTGTACAAAATAGCTTTAGATACTTTATTTATGATGGTTAAGAGCCTCTAAATTAGAGCTCACCTGAGGTTTCTCTGAGGCTCCCAGCATCATGGCGAGATGTGTAACTAGCCGGACCAGAGTAAAGGGAGTCAGAGACATGTTTTTGGTATCTAAGGCATCTGGGTTGTTTCTCCGTTGAGGGTCTCCCAGAATGTGACCGGGGCGTGTTTGATCCCTAAAACAACAGATTTGCATGAGTAAAAAGTAGAGTAGGTCTCCCCCCAGTGCAAAACAGGTGACCTTTAGAAGCGCAAGCACACATGTGAAAGTTAATATAATATTACCCTTGTGCTGCTTTTAGAAAATTTAATTTTGACAATTAGTTCACAAGGTTATACTATGCATAAAATATGTATTGTTTTTAAGAGTATACTTGAAGTACAGCCATAACAAGACAAATAAACCCACTCTAACAAAAACAGACCAAACTGCTGCCGTTCTAAAACAAACTGAACTCTGCTTCTTATATTACACACGCAGCATCTACAATCTCAAAAGAAATAATCTCTGGAAGAAAAACCAGCAAACACAGCTAACAAAGAAATTAAAGAAAAAAAAACTGTATTGTATACAACAAACAAAAAAAGTATTCCGACTGACATTTTGTCTTTGAAGATATGTGTTACTCTTTCTTTGTGGAAAATTTGATATCACTATGTGACAGCCTCTTTTTAATACATACTGGTTGTGAATACTAACCAGTTTTTCTGCAGTATCCATGAAAAAAAATCTGAACTCATTCTTTACAGTTTTTTTTTTAAACTAAACCTTTCCAACACAATGAATACACAGAGTATGTAATGGTACTGGGTCTGTGACCCAGTGTTTTGTGTGTTTTATTTTTATTTTTTGATTATTGTTATTTTCTCAGTGTTTCCTGGTTTATTTTGAAACAGTCTTTGTGTCTTTGTCATTGTGTTTAGTGTCATTTCCCCTGTGGCGTCATTATGTTTATTCTAGTTGGCTGTTTCCCCATGTGTTTCCACTTCCCCTCATCACCTCCTGTGTGCATTTAAGTCCTCTGTTTTCCTTTGTTCATTGTCAGGTCATCTGTTTATTCCACATCATAGTTCTCACAGTCTTCATAGTTTTTATAGTTAGTTTTCCAGTTTAGTTGTCATACCTGTTTTGCCTTAGCTTTTGTGTTTTCTCCTTTCATCAGCCCAAATAAAGTCTCGCTTTTGTTTAAAGATTCCTTTCTCAGTGTCTGCTTTTTGGTCCATTCTCAAAAGACATCGCCGTGACAGAGCAATTCAATGATATCAAACTACTGGTCGGAATCGTCTCGTCAGAATTTTCTGTTCACGGTGCAGTCTCATTGTTAAACTTTTTAAATGCACAAAAATGAAAACTTATAAGTTTAAAAAATTGACAATGGGAATTTAGTTTATTTTACTTCACAAAATAAAGGATAATGTTGATTTAAAAAAAACAACCCACTAGAATAACAAATGTGCTTCTTTTAACAGATTTACCAATAAAAAAACCCAAACTTGAATGATTTCTGTCGTTCATATTTTATACAAGAGAAAGTTTTGTACAAAATCAGTTTATCTGCATTTTTGATGGTTCCCTCGTGCGAAATACCAGAATAATTTCTTTTTAATATTCCAGTATTGTTTTAATAGACAGCACAAATTATATAGCAATTTTTTTCTACAAAGTTTTACTTTATCAGTAAAGAGATTTATTTAATGCAGTATTTTGCTTTACAATTACTGACACTCACTCGTGCAATGGAACTTGTGTGAATCCAGGCAAGGCTATGTGATGTTCCCCTCCAACGTCTGCGCCACACTCCAGACATCGGCCTCTCTCCATGGGCCGGCCGCACTGCAGTGCAAGATTAAACATACAGTATAATTATAAAACATCGAGTCTGTAATAATTGTGAAGAATATATTAACTGGAACAGCAAAAAAATGGCTTACCATATCAACACAGCATGGGTGATTATTTGGACAGACTGTGAAAAAGACATAATATAGATTAATCTGTGAATTTATGGTCAGGTTTATGCAAATTACTCCTGAACCAAGTCTGCCATCTTGGTAAAACATCTGACCAATCTATATTAACTTTTATTCAATGGTCAGCAAAAATGACCAGCTAAATCTTAAAAACTAAATCTCTAGTGAATTTGCCCCATAATGAAGCTTTTTAAAAGCTTTGTGTCCCCTGGAAGTGCTATTGGTCGATTGTGGCTCAAGAGTTTGGAGTTTGCCTTGTAATCGGAAGGTTGCCGGTTCGAGCCCCGGCTTGGACAGTCTCGGTTGTTGTGTCCTTGGGCAAGACACTTCACCCGTTGCCTACTGGTGGTGGTCAGAGAGCCTGGTGGCGCCAGTGTCCGGCAGCCTCGCCTCTGTCAGTGCGTCCCAGGGTGGCTGTGGCTACAATGTAGCTTGCCATCACCAGTGTGTGAATGGGTGGATGACTGAATGTGTAAAGCGCTTTGGGGTCCTTAGAGACTAGTAAAGCGCTATACAAATACAGGCCATTAACCCTTTGGTGGAGCAGAATTCTACCAAAGATTTCAATTCAGGGTTGTTTTGGGTGCCATATCTCTTTTTCATAATGTCTTTCAAATCATTTAAGGTTTAGCATGATGACTGAAATATAGGTCATCCAAATATTTCCTGGTGAGGAGAGGAAATCCTCTCCTCAATTTGAAAGGTTGTCAAATTGTCAGAATACCCAGTTACAAGAACAGATCATTAAAAATGAATTTACTTGCATATATGAAAGGAATAATACTTACCATACCAAGTGAGCTGGCCCTGATAGTGTGTTTCTTGTTGTTGTATGGCTGCCTGGGCAACAGCTAACATGTCATCAGGCATTGTGGGTATAAAAGCCCTCTGTAGGTTAAATTAAGTGAAAATCTAATAAATGCCATAAAGGTAACATTAATCTTATCTTGCTGAAGTTATCCATTGCAGAGAGTAAGCAGCACAGATGTATCCTTCTTCTATTTTTGAGTGTTATTGTGTTTGCTGAGTTGTATTCCTGGAGCCAGTAAAGACTAGCTTCACTTTCATCTGCTTCGTTTTAACATCTGCCTTAACTATGACATTATCTCAGAGTATCTGCAATGGGAAAAATATCTAATATGTGGGAGTTGTGATGATTTAATGGTTAATATAAAAAAAAAGATTTTAAATGTGTTGGTCACTGTCCATCCTTGAGCACTATTTTGAAATAACAATTCCCAAAACTGTTTACTTTTTGTAGATAAACCTGACTCCATATTACATAGCTCAAAGGCACATTAGCATACCACTATCTTATCCAAACCTAGTCATTTCTGGAAATAAAACTAAAATCAAGGGTTTGAAATGTGATTCCACAAACTAATGGGTAAAACCATGTGGCTAAATCAATCTTTTATATACAATCACACTGTTTACCTGCATATTTTCAGGTGACAGGCCAATGTTTTTCAGTGGCATCAGCAGAGGGTGACTCCCTGTGTGCAGCACAGCTGCTAGATGGATGATCAGCTCGATAACAGTGTTTTCCTCAATGGTATTACCAGGTTGGATGGTAAGAGCTCCCAGTCTGTTATAAATCAATGCTGACGCAAAGTTTCTTACTTCTCTTTGGGGCAGGTATCTTGAGCCGTTAATGAGGTCATCAAATCCATTACATTGCTGTTGGGGATACAGAAAACATCTAAGAGAAGCAACACACTTTTTTTTTACTGTGTAACAGTATTAATAATAATAAATGTCTCTCTGTGCAAAATGGGTTTAAAAACATAAACAACTGTGGGATACTGTTTGTCCATGATTTGAACTGGGGAACAAATTGTGGCAGGGTAAGCCTGATATCCTGATATTTGTATCCCACTGTATTTTTTTTTATATATATATAAAGAGCTAATATCACCAAAATTTCATTATAAGAAGTGTTTGTGAACTAAAAATCAATAATTTGGGATGCTGTTTGTCCGTGATTTGGACAGCCCAGTGTGTGGTCCTGACGCAGGGGAAACAAATTCTGTTGGGGAGACCTACCTTGGCACCGCTGTTGTGCAGGCGAAGCCAAAGACAAGATATGTTTCATCATATTTTCTATTCTTTGGTTTTGAAGGAAGTTGGTTTGTAAGCATATTTGGCGATGCTTCATTCTCTGCTTTGCATTTGTGTGGGAGCCCCGTCAAAAATCCGTCCATATGCTAGTAGTGTGCGAGCATCCTTTTTTTTAAAATTCTTACTGCGCCCCCACTTTGGCAACCTCTGCCTTAATACATTAGCAAGGCAATCTGTGATATAATAGTCTAACTAGCTGTAGATATTGACAGTTAACCATGTCATACACAGATCAAGCCCTCTAATTTAGCATTTTTTAAATTAATATTTTAATACGCTTTATGATAAATCAAGATGTAGGCCAGTGTTTTAGCTTGATACCACTGTTTATCCGATGGCATGCCATATCTGGCTCGATTGTGGTTTGGGTTAAGTGGCCCAGGCTCATAGAAAACAGGTCTGGCCCGGATCTGGCATCAAGCTGGCACTTCTGACTGACTGGTGTCATGGCAGAGTGTATGTTACGGTCCTAGCTGGGCCTCCTGAAACTGCCCTTGTGTGGGTGTGGTGTTTTCTCTCTGCCTCTTCCTCTCTTGCTCCACCCCTCTGTCTCTCTCTTGCTCTTCTCTCTCCCCAGGTCACAGCTGCTGCTCCATGGCCTCATTTACCACCTGGGCCCAGTCAGCAATCACCTGCCTGAGGTTATATAAGCTGGGGTTGAACTGGATGTATGAGGGTGGTTTTCTCTGGTGTCTCCGCTTTGTGGTCTAGATGTGTGATTGTCCTGCCTGTGGTGTGGAGTTGTGGAAGGAGTGTGCAGTGTAGCTGCTACATGTGAGTAGTGTGGGCTTGTGGGCCTCGGCAGCAGTAAAGTTAGCTGCTGCTAGTGACAGGGTGAGCTTGTGGGCCCCTGGAAGTGCCTCCTTGTGGTGTGGAGTTTGTTTGGTTGTTGTGTTCTTTGTTGTTGCAACCTTTTTCTTTTTCTAGTGTTATTGGTAAAACGGTGTTGCCGGCTCTTTATGTTAAGATTATCTATAATTAAAAACTATTTTATTTACTAAACACCTCTGTCTGTTCTCCTTTCATTCTGTTATGGACTCATTTGTTACCAGTCCCCATACACACCCCTAGACCTTCATTGTGGGGAGGTAACAGTGCATGTCAACCAGATGTGGGCCAGGTCTGGCAATGATGGTACTTTTTATGTTCCTATTTTAGTTAGAAGACACAAATGCCATGTTGCAATACTATACTGCTATGGTAGCCAATGTTTCAAATGCAGGTTTGTGAGTGTACACTTTATCCAAAACCTAGTGAGGGTTTACTCATGTTTACCAATGGGATTTGGGATTTTATTCATGAGTGATGTTAAGGTGGAGTGCAACTTGGACCGGCAGATTGGTGTAGCCTCAGCAGTAATGCACTGTACCAGACTGTTATAGAGAAGAGAGAACCAAGATGTAATTTATCAGTTATCTGCATTCCAGCACTCACCTACGGTCATGAAATCTTGGGAGTGACCAAAAGAACAGGGTCACGAGTACAAATGACCAGTGATGGGAATAACGGCGTTATATGTAACGGTGGAGCTAAGGGGGCAAAACAATCACATGAGTGCTGCTGTTTGGCTGAGGAAGAATAAAGTAGTCCTAGTAAACCAATCACATGACCACTTCAAGATGACAAAGCAACAAGGTGATATATACCAGTTTTTAAATTGTGTTGATAGGCCACGTAAAACCAGAGTCATGATAAACAATATATAAGAGTTGTTTTCTTGAATACTTTCATCACGTTTACTGTGTAAGGGCAGTGCTAGCAAGCACTCTCTACATATGACCAAAAAATAAAACAAAAAACAGCCCTTTCGTGTTGGTGGAAAAATGTACAATGTCAACCAATCAAAAAATGATATGGCAACATGACATTTGGTTGTTTAGCAAGAGGGGGAAGTTTTAGGAGTGACGGTGAGAAAGAGAGAGACAATGAGAGAGAGCGAGTTTTGAGCTGTGAGACATTTGTGACGTTTAGCGTGTTTGGAGTGTGTAGTTAATGTGTTGTCTTGTGTAGTGTAGTGGATAATTTTGTGTTGTGGGTCAGAACAATGAGGCGACTGCTGAATGTTACAGGTGCTGCCAAAAAGTCACCAAAGGCAGATTACAGTGTAAACGATGTCTCCAGGTAGAAAACAGGAGGAGTGATACACCTGCTGCTGTCAGACCTGCAGGTAACAGGCTGTGATGTTCTCCTTTAGAGTGGACAGAAATTATTTTTTGGAGTGGCACAAATAATTTGTGTGGCATCTTATTGAATTCAGAACACCTGATTGTTATGTAAATAGTTTGAAATGGTTAGTTAAAAAAGGGTAAAAGGTAAATGGCTGTAAATAACTTTGTTGTTTGCAAAACTTGTGCATATGATTTTAAAATTTACAATTTATATTTGCATTTAAAGTTATGAAAAACATGTTTGTGGTTGTTACAGTAAAAACTATAACTTTTTCTACTCTGATTTTTACGTTTTTGTCTGATTTTAGATCAGTTTTGCTAATATAGCATGTCAAAATGAAAACATAACTGTAAATTCAGACACATGAGGTTGTGCTGAAAAGGATGATACCAAACAAGGCAAATTAAATAGTTTTTAAAGGTGAAATGTAGAAGGGAAAATCTAAAGTAGTCAAAAATATGCCAATTATATCCTGGACCCCAGAGGGTTAAACATTTTTTTTTTAAAGTAACGCAATAGTTACTTTTCCTAGTAATTAATTACTGTTAGAATCTTGTAACTCACTTACTAACTCAGTTACTTTTTTGAATAAGTAACTAGTGAGTATAATTGCCCAACTTGCCCAACACTGCAAATGACTAAATTACTTTCCTCTGCAAGGTGGCTGGACTCAGATTTAGAGCTAGGATTAGGAATTAAGACATTGGGATAGAGCGTAGAGTAGAGCTGTTTCTTAAAATTATTAATTATTGGATATTATTATTATCCAGATTCTAATTTTGCCACTGTTCATACCTTGGGAGTAGGATGAAGACCCCTGTTTTCAGATCTGTACAGAGTTGTGACCTCTCGGAAAAGAGCCAGCAGGAGGAACACTGTCCGATTCCTTCGTGTAGCCATACATTTCTAGTGTATTTCAAATAAAAACAATAATAAAAATCACAAGTATAAATAAAGATAAAAGTAAAAATGGGCATATAGAGTACAGCACTATGGTGAGTACAATAACTATACAACTAAGCATTTACGGTCTTAGCAGTGATACTGTACAACATCACTTGCAGTGCTCTATGAATAATGAGAAATGTTTCAATAAACTACCCACCCACGGTTTCATCAAAACAATATAACAGTAATAGGTAGATGAAACATGAAGGAGTGTCCGTAATATATTTATTACAGGACAGAAATACCTCACAGACTTCTTCTATCTGCTCGATGTTGCCGTCTACTAGTGCCTTGGCAACTGCATCTCTCACAGCCTTGTACTCCTCTCCATACACAAGATACTGGTCCATCAGGCCTCCATCTTCATTCTTTTGACACTGTGAATGAAATTACAAAGCAAATGTGTTTAAGTACATAAATTAGACCTGAGTTATTCTGGTGACTATGAATTAGTTAGATAACTGGCGTAAGTTGTACACCATGGTTTGTTTCAGTGTTTGTAAATAAAAAGCTACAATCAAAAGGGTTGATGTACAATCTTTAATACACTCAACAAAAATATAAACGCAACACCTTTGTTACTGCTCCCATTCCCCATGGGATGGACGTAGAGACCTAAAATTCATTCCAGATACACAATATAACCATCCCTCCCAAACAGTGGTCACAAATCAGTCCAAATGTGTGGTAGTGGGCACATCTGCTATATTGAGATAATCCATCCCACCTCACAGGTGTGCCACATCAGGATGCTGATCTGACATCATGAGTAGTGCACAGGTGTACCTCAGACTGCCCACAACAAAAGGCCACCCTGGAATGTGCAGTTTTTTGCGCTATTGGGGGTCTGGGGACCCAGAACCGGTCAGTATCTGGTGTGACCACCATTTGCCTCATGCAGTGCAACACATCGTCGCATGGAGTCTATCAGATTGTCAATTGTGGCCTGTGGAATGTTGGTCCACTCCACTTCAATGGCTGTGCGAGGTTGGATATTCGTGGGAACTGGTACACGCTGTCGTATACGCCGGTCAAGCACATCCCGAACATGCTCAATGGGTGACATGTCCGGTGAGTATGCTGGCCATGCAAGAACTGGGACATTCTCAGCTGCCATCTGCCCTGAACAATGTGAACCATGATTCATCCGTGAAGCGCACACCTCTCCAACGTGCCAGACGCCATCGAATGTGAGCATTTGCCCACACAAGTCTGTTACGGCGACGAGCTGGAGTCAGGTCAAGACCCCGATGAGGACGACGGGCATGCAGTTGAGCGTCCCTGAGACGGTTTCTGACAGTTTGTGCAGAAATTGTTTGGTTGTGCAAACCAATTGTTCCAGCAGCTGTCTGGGTGGCTGGTCTCAGACGATCTTGGAGGTGAACCTGCTGGATGTGGAGGTCCTGGGCTGGTGGTTACACGAGGTCTGCGGTTGTGAGGCCGGTTGGATGTTCTGCCATATTCTCTGAAACGCCTGTGGAGACGGCTTATGGTTGAGAAATGAACATTCAATGCACGGGCGACAGATCTGGTTGACATTCCTGCTGTCAGCATGCCAATTGCACGCTCCCTCATTGCTTGTGGCATCTGTGGCATTTTGCTGTGAGACAAAACTGCACATTCCAGGGTGGCCTTTTGTTGTGGGCAGTCTGAGGTACACCTGTGCACTACTCATGATGTCAGATCAGCATCCTGATGTGGCACACCTGTGAGGTGGGATGGATTATCTCAATATGGCAGATGTGCCCACTACCACACATTTGGACTGATTTGTGACCACTGTTTGGGAGGGATGGTTATATTGTGTATCTGGAATGAATTTTAGGTCTCTACGTCCATCCCATGGGGAATGGGAGCAGTAACAAAGGTGTTGCGTTTATATTTTTGTTGAGTGTATGTTCTGTGTGTGTGTGTGTGTGTGTGGGGGGGGGGGGGGAGTGTTCGCCCAGGGCGCCAAACAGGCTAGGGCCGCCACTGCCTGTGGTGGTCTGGTTGAGCATTTGTAGCCTCGCTACCAAACGGGCATCTCATCTCCGAGAAAGTTATACCAGAGAGAAGTAAAGCAAGTGTGTAAGTTCATCTCTGAATGTTTGTAAAGCATTCCCGCGTTAAACTTAACAACCGATATATGGAGCGACTGCCTCTTCTCTCTCCCTCCCTCTCCTGCTGCTACTTCAATTGAAACTGCTTAATGATCAGCTGATTGGCTTTTCTGTCGCGAGTCCGTCTCTCTTGTTTGTTTATCGCCCACTTCGCCTGAAAGAGGAAACCAGCGGCTGAACAACAGCAGCACGTTTAAGCTTGATAATCTGTTGTTAGAATTTATTTAATATTACTTTCAACACCAGGATCTTTTTCTATGCAGCTGATAGCTGGTAACTGTGCAGGGGCGGATCTAGCAAAGTTTAGCCAGGGGGGCCGATAGGGCATTAACAGGAAAAAGGGGGCACAAAGACATACTTTTCTTTCTTATTCTCATTTAAAATGTGTAGCTTTTAATAAATAATTATCTGAATCTTATACCCAAAGTTTTAATTTGATGTAAAATGTATAGAAGTCCATTACTGTATATAGTAACTATTAAGTCTAATATACCCTAGTAAGCTGTAGTACTTTTTCCTTTGGGAAGGTACTGTAGCCCAGTGGCAAACAGATGGAATTAGAGACTGTTTATTGTAATTATTATTAAAGGTGTTTTATTTTGTTCAGTTAAAAGCACTCATGATTGGAGAGAGACTCTAAAGAAAAAATCCAAATTATTTTGTATGGAATTGCATTATTTGTGTTATTTATTTATTTATTTATTTATTTTGTTTCTCAAAGGTTATTTTTTGACCTGGATACAAATGCAGTCCAACCAATGGGATTGTTTGTCCCGCCTTGTTTTTCATGTTTGGTTGCGCTGCTAAGGCTGCTTAGACCACACGCGCCATAGCAGTACCTGTGGGGAAAACGTGGTAGCTGTTGAAACAGCGAAGCTGTTGGTGTCTGCTTGATTAGCCGCCAGATTTGGATAGCCGAAGCTAGTTTTATGAATACGAAGTGCTTTGCACTGGTGAGTAACGAAACTGTTATAGCCGCTGATCGGCATCCTGAAATGTTAATGTTGTTCGCTTCAAAAAACAAACGCTAATGGTGACGGTACTATGCAAGTAGCTAGCGAGTGTGCTAAACGCTCACTCCCGTTGTTAAGCGTTAGTTGAGAACTTATTAGCTGTTGTTAGGTTAAGGAAAAAACAGTATGTCTATCTGTTGTATTGAAATGTTTTATTGTGTTACTTTTATTCATCACTGTTGTTACTTGACCGTGAGCAGAGTATATTGAGTTTGCTGCTTTTAATGAGCAGTGTGAATTGCTTTAATGATTGGTGATAGCTACATTGCCATGTAATGAAAACGTTTAGAATTTGATTAGTTGTACAACATTAGAAATTGAAACACATTTTGTTCATGATTTATACTTTAAACAGAAGTGTTAGTTAAGTGTGAACCGTGTTCATTTGAAGTAATTCTGACCTCACTCTTAGGTCAGGTTTTTTGAGTTGGAGAAAGGAGCCGAGACTCCTCGGAGAACATTGGATTACAGACTTTGTGGAAATCTGCAGAAGAGGAATAATTTTCCATTGCAATGGATGGCGAGCCACAGCCCATTTGGAATTGAATCTTGAAGTCTGGTTGCCTGAACTGTGGTAGGACAAAACAGTGCAAACCATACATCGATCGTGGACTGAACTCACACCAATAACTCACCAGATCACCAAACAGGCCTGATCTGGATCCTATTGACACTTTAAAAGACCCGGGTCTAACATTCTTTTCTTTTTTATTTTGGGTATCTGTGCGCGCACACACAATTTTGGTTGTTATTGTAAAGGCAATACAGTGCACAAATTTCAAATACAGTTGAACTATTGCTTCATCATTTGCAGTTGTGTTTTCATTGTGGTTACCCATCCTCTGGGCTCCTGTCGTTCCTGAAATCTTCTGATTTGCCCATTGTTTATATATTTTGTTACATACTGGTTACAGTGTAAAAGTGGCGAGCCAGCCAGGAGCCTTGAATTAATGGGTGACGATAGTGAAGCATATTTTGTGTGATTGAGCTTTTGGTAAGACCGTCTGTCGCACCAAAAGATGGATTTTGTTGAAAAATTAGGTATTAAGGTCCCAAATGCTGTCATAGTGCGTGGGGTAACAGGATCAGAAAAGGATGAAGAGATTTTTGAGTTCTTAAAGCAGTACGGCTCTATTAGTAGGGTCCTCACCATTGATGATCAAGTATCTGAATTCAACAAGGATCAGATAGTGGAGTATAACTCAGGAGTAGCAGTGCAAACATTAGGACCCTTGTTGCCCTATGTCCACCCCTCAGCTGCCAATCCTGATGTAGTATTTTCTGTACATGCTTTGACAGATGTTTATTCCCAGAGAGTTGGGGGGAGTGTCACAGATACTTACCTGAGTGAACTGCGAGGAATAGCCAAGCTAAGTGGGAAAGATTTTGAAGAGGTACTGAGAGAGGTGATGACAAAAATTGAAAAGTCTGTGGGTGTCGCCGAAGAAAGTGTTGCACTCAGTACTGAGGTTGAAATAGAGGAAGTTGATCATACTGACAGGCCCAGCCAGACCCCTGCTACTTTTATTGAATCAGCTGGTATTTCAGTCTGTCCTAAGCTTGGCCACGCTGATGATGAATATCGCACACCGACTTTAAGCTCTGGAACCAAGAGATCCCTGACTCTAAATCCTGGTGAGCTTAACCCACCAGACGTACAGAGAATTGTGGTTGAACACATTGTAAAGAGTGATGATAAGATGTCACGTACCCATTCCACCTTGAGACTGAGAGCTTTTTCTGGGAAGATTCCCCGGCCATATAATGAAGCTGATTATGATACTTGGCGCTCTCATGTTGATTTAATGATGGAGGACACTTCTGTTTCTGACTTGGAGAAGACTCATAAAATTCTCGAGAGCCTCCTCATTCCTGCTTCAGATGTAGTTCGACATCTTGGACCTGAAGCGCCACCATCTACCTACCTGCAATTATTGGAATCTGCCTTTGGCACAGTTGAGGATGGGGAGGAATTGTTGGTGAGGTTCATGAACACGTTGCAAGATCCTGGAGAAAAACCCTCAGCTTACCTGCATCGCCTGCAGGTGGCATTGAACCGTACTGTACGCAGGGGAGGTGTACAGCCACAAGAGGTCGACAAACACCTCCTGAAACAATTTTACAGGGGTTGTTGGAATCATGACTTGCTTGCTGTCTTGCAGCTAGAACTTAAGGATCGACAACCCCCATCACTCGCTGAGCTTTTGTTGCTGCTGCGTACTGCAGAAAATAGGCAAGAAACAAAAACTAGTAGAATGAAACGGCACCTTGGTACTACCAAACCTAAGGTTGTCTCCCATAGACAGAGTGTTCAGGAAACAAGCGAAACACAAGCTGAATCTGAATCAAGTGACCTAAGTAAGTTAAAGAAGCAAGTTGCTGACTTGAAGAGTCAATTGACAGCACTCATGAAACAAAGAAAACCCACTGCTTCTAAGAAAGAACACATGCAGAAAGATGAAACTAAAAAACCTGACCATGCAAAGACTGAACCAGGGCCCCCTCCACACAGCGCTTTAACTGTAAAGCCAAAACCGTGGTACTGTTTCCGTTGTGGGGAGGATGGTCATATTGTGGCCACCTGTGAGTCAGATCCAAATCCTGCCCTGGTAGCTGCTAAAAGAAAGGAACTGAGAATCCGTCAGCAGTTATGGGAAAGCCAACACCGAAACACACCTTCGTTAAACTGAATTCAGTCCCTGTCGTGGGACAGATGGGGACTGCAACGGGTCAAACACGTCCCGCTGATAAGAAGCCTAAAGTGACCACTAAGAAGGGTGCCATGTTAACATTGAATGCTGAGCGTGGTAATTTCAAATTACCCAAAGGTTTAATAGGGGCGAAAACTACAGCACAGGTTCAAATAGAGGGCAATTGTGTTAGCTGCTTAATGGATACAGGCTCTCAAGTCACCACTGTTCCCCAGTCGTTTTACAATCAGAACCTGTCACAACATGAGATCCGGCCTCTCTTTGAGCTTTTGGAGGTTGAAGGAGCCAATGGCCAATCTGTGCCTTATCTAGGCTACATTGAGATTAATGTTGTATTCCCCAAAGAGTTTTTAGGTGCTGAGGTTGAAGTCCCCACACTAGCATTGGTGGTTCCAGATGTTCGTACAGTCCCCCAGCCACTAGTTTTGATAGGTACTAACACACTAGATCTACTTTACGAACTCCATCGTGATACTTGTCCTGAAGAGTATGAACCATCACAATATGGTTACAAAGCAGTGCTAAAGATTTTGGGGCTGCGACACAGGCAGTGCAAGGATAACCGCCTTGGTCTGGTCACCTCGCTCGGAAAAGACCCCCAGCTAGTTCCAGCAGGACAAACCGTAGTGTTAGAGGGGTTCATTGATGTAAACAGTCATACCACTGAGAAATCTGTCCTCTTAGAACATCCCTCCTTGTCAGCACTGCCAGGTGGGGTGTTAGTTAAACCTTGCCTCATTGACTTGCCCCAGAAAGCGCCATATAAAGTGCCAGTCGTAATGACTAATGAGCTGGATCATGATGTTGTTATTCCCCAGAAGTGTGTGATTGGGGAAATCAGTGCATTTCATCGTGTTCTCTCACATGAGCATTGTGTGGTGACACCAGATTCTAGCACCAAGCAGAAGCTAGGCCTCAACTTCAACTTCGAGGACTCACCCATAAGTGCTGAGTGGAGAGAGAGAGTAACACAAAAACTTGCCAATATGCCGGAGGTCTTCGCGCAAAATGACATTGACTTTGGGAGAACTAATCAGGTAAAACACCAAATCAAGCTATCTGATGAGACTCCATTTAAGCACAGGGCACGCCCCATACACCCAAATGATCTGGAAGCTGTCCGAAAGCACTTGCTAGAACTTCAACAGGCAGGTGTGATCAGGGAGTCCACATCACCCTTCTCTTCTCCCATAGTGGTGGTGAGGAAGAAGAATGGGGATGTGCGTCTCTGTGTTGATTACAGGAAGCTCAATCTGCAAACAGTGAAGGATGCTTATGCACTCCCAAACTTGGAGGAGACTTTCTCCACGCTGACTGGTTCCCAGTGGTTTTCTGTCCTCGACTTAAAATCTGGTTACTACCAGATTGAGGTTGAAGAGGCTGACAAACCGAAGACAGCTTTCGTTTGTCCCATTGGATTTTGGGAGTTTAACCGTATGCCGCAGGGCATTACGAACGCTCCAAGCACATTTCAGCGTCTCATGGAGAAATGCATGGGGGATATGAACCTGAAGGAGGTTCTTGTCTTCCTTGATGACATCATTGTTTTCTCTAAAACGCTGGAAGAACATGAGACCCGACTGATCAAAGTTCTCAACCGTCTGAAAGAGTACGGGTTGAAATTATCCCCTGAGAAATGTAAATTTTTTCAGACATCAGTGAGGTACTTGGGACATGTTGTGTCTCGTAATGGGGTGGAGACTGACCCTGAAAAAGTGAAGGCTCTGCAAACTTGGCCAGTGCCTACTGATCTGAAAGAACTGAGGTCTTTTCTTGGTTTTGCAGGGTATTACAGACGCTTCATTAAAAGCTATTCTAACCTAGTGAAGCCCCTCACCAATCTGACCTCAGGTTACCCACCCCTTCGCAAAGGTACCAAGCCCAAAGCTAACACTCCTCAGTATCATGATCCGAAAAAACCCTTTGGTGAGCGATGGACTCCAGAGTGTGAACAAGCTTTCCGAGCGATCATTGAAAAGCTAACTACTGCTCCGATCTTGGGTTTTGCTGACCCCAAGTTGCCCTACACTCTCCATACGGATGCCAGCACTATGGGGTTGGGTGCTGCTTTGTATCAGGAGCAGGAGGGGCAGATGAGAGTAATAGCATATGCTAGCCGAGGTTTGTCCAAGAGTGAGTCTCGCTACCCTGCCCACAAACTAGAGTTTTTAGCTCTAAAGTGGGCAGTTACAGAAAAATTTTCTGATTACCTCTATGGTAGCCAATTCATGGTTGTAACTGACAGCAATCCCTTAACATATGTTCTGTCTACAGCCAAGTTGGATGCAATGAGCTATCGTTGGCTAGCAGCACTCTCCACGTTTAACTTCCAGCTTCAGTACAGAGCTGGAAAGTTAAATTCTGATGCAGACGGTCTTTCAAGACGACCACATGGAGAACTGCTCAATGACACCGTTTCACAAAAAGAGCAGGAACGTATACAGCGGTTCACTGAAACACATCTGTCTGGTCAAGGAGTCACTCTTGGCCCAGACGTGGTCCCAGCTATCTGTGAGAGGCACCTCATTGGCTGTAGCCCAAGTGAAAACAAAGAGATGGATTGTGCTTTCACCCTGGTAGACTCTTTGGCCATGTCTGTATCTGCTATACCAGATGAGTTTGTGAATGAAGATCAGTGTGGTGGGTTACCAGTTATTCCCCATATGCCAGTAGAGCAGCTAAGGGCAGAACAACGAGCTGACCCGTGTTTGAGGGAAATTATAGCTCAACTCGAGACTGGGGACAAGGTTCCACCCACCGTTAGAAAGCAACTGCCCGATATTCCCTTACTAATCAGGGAATTCAGTCGCCTTGAGCTACACAATCAAATACTGTACCGAACACGACAAGATGGAGGTTGTGTAACCTGGCAACTTGTTCTTCCAGAGCAGTTTCGAGACACAGTCCTCCATAGCCTCCATGATGATATGGGCCACTTAGGGATTGAACGCACTCTCGACCTGGTGAGAACAAGGTTTTACTGGCCAAGGATGGCTGCAGATGTTGAGAAAAAGGTTAAAACCTGTGATCGCTGTGTTCTGAGAAAATCCCTTCCTGAAAAAGCTGCTCCTTTGGTCACCATAAAGTCCACCAGACCTCTTGAGCTTGTTTGTATGGACTTTTTGTCCATTGAGCCTGATAGGAGCAATATTAAGGACGTCCTCGTACTTACAGACCACTTTACTAAGTATGCCATTGCCGTCCCAACTCACAATCAGAAAGCTCAAACAGTTGCCAAGTGCCTGTGGGATAATTTCATTGTCCATTACGGCATTCCTGAACGTTTGCATAGTGACCAAGGGCCTGACTTTGAGTCACACATCATCAAAGAACTATGCAACATCCTGGGTGTTCACAAGATTCGTACTACGCCCTACCATCCTAGGGGAAACCCTGTAGAGCGTTTTAATAGGACGCTGTTGAGCATGCTTGGCACATTGGAAAACAAGGACAAATCACAGTGGCATAGCTTTGTGAAACCATTGGTTCATGCGTACAATTGTACAAAGAACGACGTTACAGGGTACTCACCTTATGAATTAATGTATGGCCGTAAACCCAGATTGCCCATTGACCTGGCTTTTGGTCTTCCCCTCAGAGACGACGGCTACAAGTCACATTCGCAATATGTGCAAAGTTTGAAGTCACGTCTGGAAGAGAGTTACAGGATCGCGGCACAAAACGCAGCAAAAATTGCTGACAAGAATAAGACCAGATTTGACTTGCGTGTAACCGCTTCTAAATTGGAAGAAGGAGACAGAGTTTTAGTGCGTGCTGTACGCCTAAGAGGGAAACATAAGCTTGCTGATAAGTGGGAGTCAGATGTTTATGTGGTGGTAAAGCAGGCGGGAGATCTCCCAGTTTACACAATAAAACCTGAGAACAGAGACGCTCCTTGGCGAACTGTCCATCGAGATCTCCTACTCCCTTGTGGTTTTGTCACACCCACTAAGGAGAAGCCTGTTATGACAAACTCCACACGCAAGCCTGTAACACGGCAATCAGCTAAACAGTATGATGAGACTGAACCTTCTGAGACAGAGGAGGATACCGTTTGGTTTCGTGAGAGGCGTCCCAGAGAAACCATTCGATTCACCACATTGTACGAGATTCCAAAATCATCCCCTGACACCGATGATGGTGAGGCAGCACAGATAAATTTAACTGAAGACTGCTTAGCTGTTAATGATACGGTAGTCAGAGAAGACTTGTCTCATGGAAATGCAGAAATCATTTTGGAGGATACTGCCTTGGATGCCGTGAGTGAAAAACGCTCAGCTGCTGATGTACCTGGAAGTGGAAATGACTTAGCAGACACATCCACCTTTCAGGGAGATGTTCTTCTAAGCAGAGAAGACTCTGACAGTGAGCCTGAGGCCTTTAACAAAGAAGATTCACAACAGAGCGTGGAAGGTGATAAAACGGACACTCTTCGACGTTCAGTGAGGAATAGAGGTCCGCCAGAAAGACTGCAGTACACCCAGTTGGGTAATCCACTGATATCTATTGTGCAATCCTTATTCCAAGGCTTGAGCTTAGCTTTTACTGATGCTTTGCAAGAGAGTAAGGAGGTTGGAACTTACCAGGAGCCACTCTCTCAAGTGGTGAGGTCACAGCCATCTCCCATGCAAAGGGACTTGCATGAATTTAGGAGGGGAGAGTGTAGCCCAGTGGCAAACAGATGGAATTAGAGACTGTTTATTGTAATTATTATTAAAGGTGTTTTATTTTGTTCAGTTAAAAGCACTCATGATTGGAGAGAGACTCTAAAGAAAAAATCCAAATTATTTTGTATGGAATTGCATTATTTGTGTTATTTATTTATTTATTTATTTATTTTGTTTCTCAAAGGTTATTTTTTGACCTGGATACAAATGCAGTCCAACCAATGGGATTGTTTGTCCCGCCTTGTTTTTCATGTTTGGTTGCGCTGCTAAGGCTGCTTAGACCACACGCGCCATAGCAGTACCTGTGGGGAAAACGTGGTAGCTGTTGAAACAGCGAAGCTGTTGGTGTCTGCTTGATTAGCCGCCAGATTTGGATAGCCGAAGCTAGTTTTATGAATACGAAGTGCTTTGCACTGGTGAGTAACGAAACTGTTATAGCCGCTGATCGGCATCCTGAAATGTTAATGTTGTTCGCTTCAAAAAACAAACGCTAATGGTGACGGTACTATGCAAGTAGCTAGCGAGTGTGCTAAACGCTCACTCCCGTTGTTAAGCGTTAGTTGAGAACTTATTAGCTGTTGTTAGGTTAAGGAAAAAACAGTATGTCTATCTGTTGTATTGAAATGTTTTATTGTGTTACTTTTATTCATCACTGTTGTTACTTGACCGTGAGCAGAGTATATTGAGTTTGCTGCTTTTAATGAGCAGTGTGAATTGCTTTAATGATTGGTGATAGCTACATTGCCATGTAATGAAAACGTTTAGAATTTGATTAGTTGTACAACATTAGAAATTGAAACACATTTTGTTCATGATTTATACTTTAAACAGAAGTGTTAGTTAAGTGTGAACCGTGTTCATTTGAAGTAATTCTGACCTCACTCTTAGGTCAGGTTTTTTGAGTTGGAGAAAGGAGCCGAGACTCCTCGGAGAACATTGGATTACAGACTTTGTGGAAATCTGCAGAAGAGGAATAATTTTCCATTGCAATGGATGGCGAGCCACAGCCCATTTGGAATTGAATCTTGAAGTCTGGTTGCCTGAACTGTGGTAGGACAAAACAGTGCAAACCATACATCGATCGTGGACTGAACTCACACCAATAACTCACCAGATCACCAAACAGGCCTGATCTGGATCCTATTGACACTTTAAAAGACCCGGGTCTAACATTCTTTTCTTTTTTATTTTGGGTATCTGTGCGCGCACACACAATTTTGGTTGTTATTGTAAAGGCAATACAGTGCACAAATTTCAAATACAGTTGAACTATTGCTTCATCATTTGCAGTTGTGTTTTCATTGTGGTTACCCATCCTCTGGGCTCCTGTCGTTCCTGAAATCTTCTGATTTGCCCATTGTTTATATATTTTGTTACATACTGGTTACAGTACCATCTGTGCAGTCTGTAATTCAGTTGAAGAAAGATGTTGAATCTATTTAATTATTCTTGAAAAATAATTTATTTCTGTGCATTTCTTTTCACACTGCATCAAATTAAAGTTGATTACGTCGATTAAGCATTATGAGGTGGGGGGTGGTTCCCTATTTTTTTTTTTTTGCTGGGAGTTTATAACCCTATTAGTTAAGTTGCTTACTCTTTAAAATACCAGAATAGGGAGGATGGAGTAGGTTTATGTTTGTTAGATTGATCAGTATTGCTGAACCATGAAATATTTTGGGTGTAGTGTATTTTTTGCATACAGGTGTAACAGAATAGCTTTAGTGTTTTTTTTTTTTTAAAACTTGAGTATGAACTTATACAAAAGGCAGCAAGATATTTAAAAAAAAACCAACAGTTTTATTGATTAAAAAACACACTATATCGGATTCATTACGGTATCGGCCGATATCCAAATTTATAATATCGGTATTGGTATCGGACATAAAAAAGTGGTATCGTGCCATCTCTAACCTTGACCTCCCGGTCTGCTATCAAGCTGGTGTGTAACAAACGTCTCAGAAAATGTCAGAGCACTTTTGCAAATATGTGATGTTTTGATAAATCAAGCAGATATTTGAAGTTTACAGAGCTACATTCTCTCCTGAAAATAACTTAAAAGTTTATTTTGTGATCTAGAAAGAGTAGTATTTAAAAGTTTTTAGTGTTTGAGTTTTGGATGAAACGCATTCTGGGATATTTGGCTGTACCAAGTCCACACAAGTCATAACCAATGCATGCTCGATAAAACGGAAGGAGCGAGAGCACATCTGGAAATTTTTATCGTTCTCAGCTTGATGCGTACTTTGAATTGGAACAGTACTTGGTCTCCGACAGATGACATATCACAAGTTCACGAGAACGGAGGAACACACAAGTACACATATTGAGACACAGCCCCGCCATTACTCCAATGACTGTCCTTTAGTATTTTTCCATCCCCCTCCCAACAACAACCCAGTATAAACGTTTCTACCTCTTATCATTCACCTGATACTACGGCTTACACTTCTGTCTAAAATGTTGTATGGTCTTTACCTTATATAATAAAGTGCTATGAAATAACTTTTGATGTAATTTCATACTCTGGAGAAAAGTACATGAATTTATTTTTTGACTCATATTTTTGCCAGTAAAATAACTCATGACTGTTGAAGTACCTGCTGATGTATCTCTTCAGGGAAAAGCCAGAAGAACTCAGGTTGTTTCACCATTGTTTGAACGTACTCAACACCCTGTGATTCGCTGAGCTTGCGGATGAGGTAAACACGGTACCAGTTATTCCCACTGTCCTCACAGAGCTTTATCACCATGTTTAGAAAATCTTCTGCTCCATCTGGGACATGGTTGCCTGCAACAATGACAGACTGGTTGTTTTAGTTCCTAAGCACTGGAAACTATAGTAGCGCAATGCAGTAGTGAAGTTATATCTCACCTGACAGTCTATCACTGATGAGCTGGGAAGCCATGATGAGGGTCACACGCAGTCGGGCAATATGCTGGAGGTGTTGAATAGAGACTGTTGCTGGAGCAGAAGTGACTTCAGCCAAAAAGGACTGCAGGAACTGTGTTTCATTAATGAAACACTGTAACTCTGCAGCTTTGTTGCCCTCCTGAGGCATTTTCTCCCAGATGGAGTCCTGCAAATATCACCAGTTAACTGTCACTTCATCTGACGTCTATCAGCAACAAGCAAAAAAACCAAGGACTTTGTCATACTGCTGGTATTCAAACTGTGCCCTGTTCAGATATAGCTGGATAACTACATATGTTTGAGAATACATAAACAACTCCTGTATACTGAAACTACTTTTACATTTACATTAAATCCAGCACAGAGGACTCCTCCTTCTGCTGATCACTAGTTTAAGTTTCATTCCAGAAGGAGAATATTTACATTATGTTAGTGGGTTTCACGTTCATGTTCACAACTATAAGTAAAAAAAAGACCAAACAGTAGAAAACAGAATTTCAGATGTCCTTTTAGAGACTTTTGTTTTTGGAGAATAATACATGCTCCCTAAAAGGTTGTGGTTATTCTTTAGTTACCACTTGCTTTAGAAAAATAAAATAAAAAGTCTTTATAAATCCTTTTTTATTCCTAAAAAGGAGAAACCTTCTTCTCATCAGTTTATTTGTGTAATGTAACACTATTAAATGCAATTTCCAAAGGTTTTCTTTCTAGTTTTACCTCCAAACAGTTGATGTATAAGGCATAGAGCTCTGTTTTATCAACATCATCAACAAATCTGCTTTCTTCAACAGATGACAAATGCTGCTGCAAATATTTCATGACCTCTTCAAAGCTGAAACACAGTTAGGTCAATCATAGAGGGTAAGGTAAACAAGTTCAAGTCTTTTCACACATTTTATCACTAAACATGCAAAATTCCCAATGCTGAGAAACTTTTCAACACTGCTCAAAACATTGAAACATCTATGTTAATTCAGACTAAGAGTAATTGTACAGTGACATATTTATAGTAGGATGCCTACCTGAATTTCAGTAGCAGTTTGAGAATTACAGATCGCACAACTGGGTTTTTATCTGGAGACTCGTCAAAAGGTGATAAAGCTTTGGTGTGAATCTCTTTCTGATCTGTTTGGAAAATAATCTAAAGTTAACATTAAAAAAGACCAATAGTAATTTATTCTAGCAGATTTTGATCACTTTTTTGTAATTTTTGAAATCTGGAAGAAAATGATTTATATTATTTATGGTTGTAGTGATCACATGAGAAATTATCCCTGGATTCCAGATTCTTTAGAGAAGAAGGTGAAAAACCCCCAAAGTGGTACCTGTCTCCGTCATCAGGTAGGAAAAAAGGTGTGCGATGACACCTCCATCTGGAGGTGTATTGTCCTTGAAGCACATAGTAGAGAGCAGATCAATAAAGAAACTGTTGCAACGTTGCCTGAATCCTGCATTTTTCTTGATAGATGCTCTGGAGAGATACAAAATGTAAATTAAGCATAATGTATATGCACTATGCCAAACGTTAAGCTTTGTAACCTGATTCCCCAGAACTGATTCTCTCTCAGGATCTCAATGTGCTTACTGATACTGTGTTTTATGCACACTACAAAACAATATTTTTAATTATAAAGTGAAACTCTTGAGATTGAGACTCTCTTTTGCAAGAGTGTCCTGGGATGACATAGCATTAACTTAGCTTTTATTTTCAAGGCAGAAGAAACCTGAGCTCCCAGAGAAAACCTTCACAAGCACAGGTCAAATATGCAACCTCAACAAAGAACAACCTTACCCAGGTTTGACCCCATGACCATGTTGCTGTGAGGCAAAAGTGCTAAGCAACAAGCCACTGTACGTCTTCTATATTTGAAAATGTTGTAGAATGAATGGGTGACACATCGATTATAAGTGGCAGCCTGTAACTATATTTCATAAAGGCAAATATGGCAATCCTGCCATAACAGTTGAACCAGGGAAGGGGCAAAAGGAGCCGATCTTGTTACCCTGACGCATACAGACAGTAGTAGGTTCCACCTGTGTGATGTTTTGCATATCTACTTATTATCATTTAGGTAATTCCTTCAAATACTCTAGTAGGATAAGCCTGTAACACGTATCATGTCAGCACTCTGGATTGAACCTTTGCTGAAGCCTTAAGATTGAAAAACTTTGCAAATACTCTTTAAGTTTAAAGCTGTTTAAGGTATTTCTGAGAAGGTTGTAATATAAAGCAGCTGTATAGTTATGAATGTGAAAAACAGCCAATTCCTGTGAATGTTTACACATGCGTTATCAGCTATTTACACAAATAAACAATCTCACCTTGTGTCTTCAGAAACATGTGGCTGGAAGTCATCTGGTAATTGTTGGCGGCAGGTGGGACAGAACGCCTGTCCTGCATCAAGGCTTTCCTTGATACACGTTAAGCAGTAGATGTGATAGCATGGCAGCCCCACTGGTTCTAGAGGCTCTCTCATGCACACCCCACATTCACCTCCAAACCTTCAGGAAAATGCAACCAACATCAATCAAATTACCTTTAAATTCTTCCATATTTCATATAAATTCATTTAAAGGCCAGCTTAAAGCAAGACAAGGCTTTACCTGAAAATCTGATTAGTTGCCCCCTGTTTACAGGACTTCAGGACTTCAACTACTGCTTCAAAAGCCTGTGTAGACTTTACATCCGAGTTTGTCTCCACAGCCTTAAACATAGGTTAAAATAATAAAGAACACAGTAATTATAATCATTATATTAATTTATTTAAGACAGAAGAACAAAAAAATCTTATGCCCAACTAAGGTGCTTTGTCTCATTAAAACAGACTTCTGTGCAATATGGACAGGTTACAGACAAAAAGAGTGCCTCCATCATCTTGCGTAGGCGAAATTGCTGATGTATTGGAGAATACAGAGGTCTTTTCATTTTGTAAATTAAACCTAAATCAAACAATTTGCGCTGAATAATGATTGGTTATTTGACTAGGTGTGACTGTGACCTTTGATTTAAAACAAAACAAAACATAAACTAAAAACAAACACACACATATACACAAACACACTTACTCTACTAAGGGTTTTAATGTGGTTCAGGACCAGTGTCCTGAGCTGATTGTCTTCATTTTGGAAACCCAGCATCAAATGTTCCACAAACAACGAGAGGATGTAGATGCGCTTCCAACCATGACTGCAAAATATTACAGACCATGATCAAAGTTAGTATGTTCTTGATTATATATATATATATATATATATATATATATATATATACATACACTAATGATAGACTAATGATATGAGCTGTGTCATATCATCCTGGTCATTTTTATGTGATATAAAATATTTATGCTTCAAACAACAAGATAAGCTTAGGCACGACTGAGCTCCGTGCCAGCCTCTAAAGACAATTGAGTAAAAAACATGGAGCTACTTAAATGACCAATAACAAAGCAGAGTACAAAATATGGAAGACTATGAAGAAGGAGACACTAGTAGCTGTTGATGTGCCACCCAAATGTAAACAACTGACTCAACAAGCTACACTTGCTAATTATCAGGAAGAGCCAGCGGTGAATGGAAACTTATGCTGTGGTCAAATAGTGGTAAAGCAGGACAAGAAGTTGGCTGAAAAGCTTGACCCAACATACAATGTCCCAAATAGAAAATAATTTTCAGTTTTATTATGTGATGATACTGTGCAGCATTGCAGAATTACACAGTTGAGTTGAGTTACAGTTAGTGTTCAACTAGTACTAGTGGTTATTACATACTTAGAATTTCCAGGAAGATATTACATAGGCTACTTTTGTGCTTACATTTGACTTATACTGGGTCATTTATACTGGCAATATATTCACACTTAAAATGAGATTGTGCCATCATTGACAGCAGCTCATTGGAAAAGAGGACAATGCCCTTTATTTTGTTTGCACTAATACATGTTGCTGCCCGCAAGCTGCAATCACACAAAAAAAAAGTTCAGTTTTTTGTTTCTATATCATCAGAAATATCATTATTACAGATTTTCTTATAATGTTTTGACATAACTTTAGGGCTATATCACCCACCCCTACAGCACTATCAAAGTCAGCATTTTACACCTGTGCTAGGATTTACTAAACATGTTGGTTAGCAATGGGGGGAAGCATAAGTTGACACTTTAATGTCCCAGATCTTATGTTTAAATAGGTGTGCTACATCTTTGCTAAAATAAGAATATACTGCATTAAAAAATCCCCATAACTTTAAGTCATAACAATAAATAACTACAAAAATCTTTCGCAGTTTCTTTCAGTCAACACTAGAGAGAACTGGGCAACAAAATTCTACTTTCACTGCATCAGTATCTTACCTGACGTCACGGAGTACTTTCTTGCAGTGCTCACCATATTGTTGAAGATTATTTTGAGAGCAAATCAATTCCAGTGAAGCCTGCACTTTCTTCACCTTCCTCAGCCAATGCTGGCAGCGGATATCACTCTCTAAATTACAAGGTTCCAGGCTTTCAACACATGCCGTGGCTGCATAGACATCCAAAACCTACAGCAGAACAAAACAGTTTGTAAGTGATTAAGCAGTTTTCTAATATTTATAATATCCTTTGAATAGTTCTATGATTGTTAAAAATATCCACACCCTAAAGGCAATTTTATAAATAAATTCTCAGAGCACCAGGAATGAAGAAATACACTTACCATTTCAGGACAACGTCTAATTTGCTGGTTTCTTTGCAAAGGTGAAACAATTTCAGTGTGTAGAGAAATCATCCGTGAAAGGTTCTGAAGACGGCTTTGGCAAAAATGATAGGCAATGTGGATGAGCGGTAGAGAAAGCTCATCATCTCGTTTTTGTCTCTGTATTTCGTCAACACAGCTGGCCATGGCCTGACAAAGTAGCTGAGGAGTAAAGGCCCAAGTAGATTACTGACACAATATTTGTTTGGAATATTAGCAACTTAAACTGGCATTACATTTAATGTATTATTTTGATTGAAAAAATTCCGAATGATTATGTCCCACTCTGAGCCATGTAAAGCATCAAATACAAAGTGTAATTAACAAAGCATTGCTTTGATCTGCTCCACATTGTTGCTATGCATTATAATACTTCCACACTCATTCCAGCAAGCTTATATTTGAACCTTTAAAGTTACCTTTAATGATTCGTTTTTACCAGTACTTTGATGAAAAGATTTAGCTACTCCTAATTGCTCCACTATATTAGAGTGTAGTAAACTGGACGGTTGTGACAACTGAGAAAAGTTTGTGCAGTGATTTTTTTCTTCTTATTGGATTTTATGTTGTTGGGTAGTGGGATTTACCTCAAACCAAAGGTAACATTAATCGAACATAAGCATTTTCAAGAAAACATGAAGCAAGCCTACCGTATATTTGAGGAAATGAAAAGTCACATTGTACTAATGGAGACAGTTATTGTGCATTTTCCTTCATTCATCTCACCTCTAATTTTTCATCTGATGCCACTTTCATGGTCATGGAAACAAAATCCTGCAGGTACTTTTTGAAAAATTCTTTTTTCAATTTTTCATTCACATTTTTTGCCATGTAAGTGCCAAGTGGAGTTTTCAAGAACAAATCATGGAAATCCCCAAACGAATGCTCTGTAAGAAAAATTTAAAAAGGTAAGAGTTCCATTAATATATTAGGATTCAATTTAAAAAAAGGTTTAAACTAACAATTAAAGCACAACTTCAAGGCATATTTACTTTGATGTTTTGATTGTCTTGCTTGCATCATGAGCCCATCTAGGAAGTCTTTGATCCACCAACTGAATGGCATGCGGCAGCACATGGTGTGGCCACCTGTGATGTGGCTTTGTACCATTAATACTCTGTAAAAGTAAGAGGGCCAAGATTAAATTTTTTTTTACAAATGCTATTTTTAAATAGATGATGTGCCAGAAAATTAACCACTTTGACAAGAGTAATTTTACCACTGATCATTTAAAAAGACTGTCCCTTACAAAACCCCAAAGTCACACAATTTGCACTGAATACACTGACCAGCTACTTAATTAGTTACAATTGTTCAGCTGCTCATTAACTTTCTAATCAGCCAAAGACAGTAACTCAGTGCATTTAGACAAAACAACCTGATCATCAATTGGTATTTTAAAACATAATCATTGCTAGGGTTGCATCTCTGAACACAAACACATCAAATCTTAAAGCAGGTGGGCTTCTAAAGCTGCAGAAGACAACACTGGATACAATTCCTGTTAGCTAAGAACAAGAAAGTGAGGCTACCATTTGTATGAACTTGCCAAAGCTGGAGAGTGTCAAATTCTTCTATTGCACCCTTATGGATCCATCCTACTTTGTATCAATAGTTCCAGCTGCTGCTGGTGTAATGGTGTGGGAGATATCCTTTGGCCAAACCATGGGCCCCTTAGTACCAACTACATGTAATTTAAAGACCATAGCCTACGTATTACAGGTGACAATGTTCATTCCTTTGTGATGACAGTGTACCCATCTGATGGCTGCTTTGCACTATGTCACAAATATCAAATCATCACAAACTGGTTTCTTGAGCATGAGAAAGAATTCTCTGCACTCAAATGGCCTCCACAGTTACCAAATTTCAATCCAATAGATGTGGGAGATTGACATCAGAGATGTGCAACCAACAAATTTTCATCAACTGTGTGATGCTATCATATCAATATGCACAAGAATTAGGCAGTTCTGAAGGCAAAGGGGTCCAATCTGATATGAGCAAATACCATAACCAAAAGATACCTACTTGTTTTCCACCCTCACATACGGCACACTGAGCATCTCTTTGTTCCCAAAAATTTCAAGCCAGAGATTCCTGATATCTTCTTCATCATCCAAGAGAAGGTCCATATTGCAGTCTCGGTCAATGATTGAGACCAAGTAGGCCAGAAGTGGAGTGACAACCGCTTGGATTTTCCTCCACAGTGTGTGTCTGAAAGAAATATTCATGCAACTTTCATAAAATCAGCCTGACATCTGCTGATATCAACCCAGGGTTACAGGTGAGACAAGTAACTGTTGTATCTTGTTTGGAGTTGCGTATTTTACATTTGACATAAAATGTATTTCAATAAATGATGAATAAGTGATTTAATGAAATACACCCCCCCGGCAAAAAAAAGAGAAAAAAGTATGGCATGAGGCAAATGTTACAGAAACTTACAGAAATGTCCCTCCTTCTTGAAGAGAAATGACATTAGATGCCTCATTCAGGACCCAGCTTTTTGGATTGGGGATGTTGACCTCATAATCCTTTAACAGTGAGTGAAGACGCTTCCTCACAATTTCTGCAAACACTCCTTGAAAACAAAATTAATTTATGTCATCACATTTTTTCATCAAAATGCATTTTGGCTGCAGTTTCATTGTAGCTGTCCATAACACTGACCCTACTGCGAGGTAAATATGAATCTGTGAGTTTTGTTTGAAACTTGTGTCTTAAGTTGCCATGTAAAACGGGCTGACTGTTAGCTGCGATTAGCCGCTAACTTAGCCTAGTATGTTTGCTTAGCTCATGTCCTGCTCTGTACTCATGTATTTAGCAAATGTTAATATTGCTGACAGAGTATGTAACAGTATGCAAATCGGCATTTAGCAGGGTTATTTAATTCAGTAGGAGGACACAGAGGTCTTTGCTGGCAGGCCAGAGAGGTCCCTTCTGTTTTTCTTATGTGTTAACGTGAGAATATGTGAATACAGCAACTGTGAGTGCTGCTGCTGTGCCTTGCTGGTGGCCTTGACCCAGTTTCCCCGACTAGCCCCTTGAACTGCCTGGAGCCATGAGTACTGTTGTTTGCACGTGCTTTTATTTTAGTGCTTGGCAACAAGTGAAGCGGCCATGTTGTTTTAGGTCCCAACGCACCCGAGCCACGACTCAGGCCTGCAACAAGGTGTTTGTTAATACAGAAAGACTGTTGCAGTTAAGGTGTGTGTGTCGGTGAGAGTGTGTGTGGGCCCACCATATTATTTAATTATTTGGTTACAGTTGATATTAGATACCTTACCTTTTGTGTTATTGGAGCTAATCATTACTAAAGTGGAGTTGAATTTATAATTGACCTGCTTGTCTGTGGTTCATTTCCATATAGTCTATTTTATTGCACATGTCATGTCACAAGCATCAAAAAGGGAGTATCAGTAGTAAGTAACAAGAGGAACCCAGGACCCCTCTCAATAGAATGTGGGACGGGTGTTACATTTACATCATTATTTTCTACCTTGAGTATAATTTCCATCCAGAAGAGTGAGCAGATTTTCAACCCTCTTGGTGCTAAATTCTCCACTGTCCACTTCATCTCTCAGCATGCTCACTGCACTCTGCACACAACTTCTCACCAGATCTGTAGTATCAAATACATCTTCCAAAACCTGAAAAAAATTATTACAAAATAATTGTGAATTATTATTAATAAGAAAATGAATAGTAATGATTAACACACACAACATTTAAACCACTGCTTACTGCTATCACAGCATTCTCAGAAGAGTAACTGTCAAGTGGGTGGGATATATTAGTCAACCAGTGAGACTGTCTTACATAACTCAGAATCAAAGATTTTCTGACAGATGCAGCTGTTTGAATTCAAAAAAACATTAAAAAAAAAAATTCAATTTTTTTTCCCATATTGATATCATTGTAATATTTTAAATATCATCACTGGATATTGGATTGGATTGGATTTTATCTATTTCAGCACTGACAAATATGTTTAGTAGTTACACTGAATAAGCCTGGTACCACTGATTAAAAGTTTTGAAAAAAGAAGACAATAAATGTAAAAGAGGGAAAGTGGTAATAAATATTAAACCTTCTCAGAGATGAATAAACTGTCCTTTGGTCGTGTGGAAATACCGATATTCTATCAAGGTTTAAATGTGGTAAATAACACTTACAGTGGATTCAGCTATTTGTGGTACACCGGTGTAATCTTCTGTCTCCATGGCTTGGAAAAAAGAATTATTATTATTATTATTATAATTATTATTATTATTATTATTATTATTAGTAGTAGTAGTAGTAGTATACAAAATATTCCACAGGAAAAAAAATGGTGATTTACCCTCAGGTGGATCTTCAAAAAGATCACTGATGCGTTGGTTTTTCAAAGAAAGAACATCTGAAACAAACTCTTTTGATCTTCTGAGATCATCGATGTGAACAGATCTCCAAGGACCTGAAAAGGTATGAATAAAAAAGACACAGTTAACTGTTGTCCTCTGTGAACACTCAGTTTTTTGATGTTGACGTTTAATGTGTTACATAACACATTAAACATGAAACATGTTTATTAAAATATATATTAACATTAAAACATCACAAATTCGCTGACATGAAATAAAACCTTTGCTTTGCGTGTGTGTGTGTGTTTGTCTGTGTGTGTGTGTGTCTGTGTGTGGCAGGACTAACCGCCTTGAAAACCAACATAGGTCGTCCCACCCTCCATTCGAGGTAGCTTGATGACAAAGTACACAAACGTCTTCATGTCATCAGTAGTGTCATACTTGTTTATTTCATTGAAGCATGAATATCTTTGAAATTCAAACAAGAAAGTAAAAGAGAAAATTAGAAATTTTGCACTAATGTTAGCAAATTAAATAAAAGTCATTATCGGATGATCTTCCTGCTCACTTGGCTGAAGAAAGAATATTCCTTCTGTGGGAGCCTTCATCATACTCCGCTTGGATAATAAGCACTTTGTCTGCAAGTGTTGAGCCCAGAAATTCCCTAGTATTGAGACATATATTAAAACATATATTTGAATAAACACAACAATAACTAAGTGGTATGTGGATCCATACATCTACTCACTATAATAGACACTAGGGGTGCAACAATACTCGTATCGATATTGAACCGTTTGATACAGTGCTTTCGGTTTGCTACACATATGTATCGAACAATACAAATTTTTTAATTTATTTGATCAACTTTTCTTCTGACGATGCTGTCTGTGTTGAGAGCTCAGTGGATCTGCGTTCGAATACTCCGCCTAGGCTGCACTGTCGAGCGCAGATCCACTGAGTGCAGCGCAAGCTAGCAAGACAGAAGTTAAGCTCTCCTTGCAACATGGGAAATTGAACCTCCCCCACCCTCATTCAGATGTGGCCTTTGGAACTATTTTGGTCTTCATGTGAAGTATGACCCTGAAGTTAAGCGCGTCACGGACAAAAGTAAAACAGTATGTCGGATGCGCCACGCAATGCTCAATTACATTCAATTCAATTCAATTCAATTTTATTTATATAGCGCCAAATCACAACAAAAGTCGCCTCAAGGCACTTCATAGATACAGAGAAAAACCCAACAATCATATGACCCCCTATGAGCAAGCACTTTGGCGACAGTGGGAAGGAAAAACTCCCTTTTAACAGGAAGAAACCTCCGGCAGAACCAGGCTCAGGGAGGGGCGGCCATCTGCTGCGACCGGTTGGGTGGGAACTACTGCGTTAGCACAGTTAGCTCGTTGACGCCGTCCAGCCCCACGCACGGGGCGATCCGTGGTAGCTCGTTAACGGAGATTTGCCGTGTTGTGGCTTTAACGTCATTTCAAAGAGATTAACGCTGACAGCACTAGTGGGAACACAACGAATATGACTGCACATTTACTCCAACATCATCCTAGTGCAAAGACAAGTGGAAGCAGACAAAAACAACAAGCACGCATGCTACAAACTTTTACCCGAGTCATTTAGACAGCCGTTAGCACATGATTCTCCTTATGGGGACCTGATATGTTTAACATGTTGCTGAGAATATAGCCCAGAAGAAGCGTATAGTATAGCTTTTATTTTTTGAAAAAGCCATTTCTCTTTAATAAACTCTCTTTTCCAAAGATGAGTATTTCTCGATCAGATATATTTATTATTTTATCCCTTTGTTGTTTCAGCAACATTAAATTTAAAAACTGTACGTTTGAGTTAAAATATATATTTCTAATTTTAATAAATGACAAATTAAAAAAGCATGAACATTTTCTTGTATCGAAAAAATATCAAACCGTGACACCAAAGTATCGAACCGAACCGAACCTTGAATGTTATGTATCGTTGCACCCCTAATAGACACCATTAATTTTAATTGATTATAATAAGAAAGATCACAAGATATAAAAGCATAAGGGTGTAAAAAAAAAGACAGGTGATCAGTTTAATTAAAATGAACACTAGCAGATGATTTATTTATTTATATTATGAATGCATACCTGATTTTCTTGAGGAAAGAGTACTCAGTATCAAACTGCTGGAGTGATAGCAGCTGTACAGCATCCAGCTGTATCTGGTTCTGCAGCTGTTGAGTGTCTGTTGCAGTGAGCAGCCTGGAAAAGGTTGTAACCTTGAGAATAGAAAAGAACCAAGAATGACAAAATGACAAAAAAAGACAAGCCACATTTTGTGTATTTTCATGTCTCCTTCATGTGTCATTATATGTAATTAATAAAGCATTCCACAAACTATTTGGTATTGTTTATACACAGTTTCAGGTTTTCCTCACATTTAGTTAGCCACGTGAAATTCTAACTGTCTTTTAACAAAACCAAATAAGAATTATACTGAAGCCTTAAAAAAATCTTAACTAGTGCTTCTACTTTCCATGATAATATGAAAGAATGAAAAAGCAAACTTGAAAAACCGTTAGCAGAAATAGTGTGAGAAATTAAGAGTATATTAAGTAAAAACTAGTTGTAATATGAAGAACATATTTTTCTTTAAAAACTTACTCTCAGTGCAAATAAAGAGTCCTGACATCAACCTGACATCAACACCCAACATATGCCCATAATGACACTTAATATTCCTTCTTTTGAACTAAAAATTATAGCAGTTTCAACGGGCCTAGAATTCAAGACAGATTATCAATACTTGGTTTAAACAAGTTACAAAGTTATTCGGTTGCTGTGTAATATTTGAAAGCAAACAAAAAAAATTACCTCAGTGAATAAGAAGTGTGACTGTTCAGGCTGCTGGGTGTGATACACAATGTAGTCTCCCAGTGAACTGTGCATTGCTTCTTTAACAAACTCTTGCATTAAATGCTCTCGTTCCTCATCAGGCAGTTTGGATTTTTCCAAACGAACCACTGAGTCCAGAGTGGCACAGTTGAGCAGAATGTCTTTGGCTTGGTTCAGAGTGACCTGAGCATCAGTCTTAGTACTCTCACGCTCTGTTACTTGCATGACCACAGAGGAACAAGTGTCTGAGTGGTAGCCGATGAACACATCACTTGGATCATACTCCTTTTCTGAGGAGTAACTACTTAAGGAGACAAAATCATTAACCCATTCCTCCAGTTGTCTGGCAATCATCTTCTGTTCCTCTGTGAGGACAGTGTTGATGTCAAGGTAGTGTTTCTCCAATCTGTTAATGAGTGGTATTGGAAACTGCTCATAAACCACTTCCTTCTCTTCAATGACGATGAGCCTGAAGTTTTGGTGAACTCTGCATTTCACACGATGTGTTCCTAAACCAAGATCAACATAATTTTGACCTCCGAGGGTCACATAGTACTGATTTAGAGCATCGTACAGACTTTCATACAGATTTTGAAGGTTGAGAAGCACAACTGTCTGTCCTGTCTCCATGCACACTTTGACACGGTTTATGTTCCTGCAAATCTGTGTGTATTCCTGATCTTTCGGGAAACTCGACCCAAAGATTATCTCTGGGCGGATTTGATGAGAGCAGAATATCTGTTGGAGAATCTGAAGAGCAGCAAAGTTTTTTGTAAGTACTAAAAGGTAACGACTTTCCTCCATTTTGGAAGCTGGACAGATGCTTTGCTCAACCATATCAATAGTTGTGATATTAGTATTAGAAAAGTCAGTTCCGACTTCTGTGCTGAATATGTCAATTACATCAACATCATCTTTTCCGCTAAAGTTTCGCAGGACTGCTCCGGTGATCTGATCTGCAGTAGGACGCTTATTAGACGTTTTGGTAATTGAAAATAACATTTTTATCAGACTGTAGAAATCTCGCAGACCAAAAAATCCTTTGCCTTTCTTGCATATTGTCATATATGCTTTTGCAAATGGCTCAAAGAGACGATTAATCTTTTCAAGAACATGTTGATCAGAGGAGCAGATTCCTGTGGCACTTTTGATGAGCTCTTGTTTATTTAAATCTCCACGGGACACAAAAATTCCACGATTCATCTTGGCAGGATCCAGTGCCCAGTTGGAAATTCCAATGAACCCAACCCTTTTATGAGGTTTTGGCTCATCATCAACACAACCCTCTTCCAGTAATGGGTGCAGTGCTTTCAGTGGCATTTTCGGGGAATCCTCAGCCAATCCAATCTCATCAAGAACAACTACTGAAATATATTCATCCAGGTTTTTGCTTTCTTGAAAGCGGGCACATTGCTTGAATGTATTGATGATTCCTTCAGGAGTTGAATGAGGGCTACACTGGAAAGACACCAGATGTATTTGCTTGAGCTTTTTGTAGAGGTCAGAATGTGATGTAGGACCCTGCATTGCGTCCGCAACTAGAGTTTTAGATAGTGATTTGGAGCTTCCTGGTTTTCCAACAATAAAAAGGGGAATTCTTAGCTCAATGCAGACCACCATCATGAAAAAGTTCTCTTTCAAAGCCTCATTTCTGGCTATTGTCTCAGCCATGGGTACACCATTGAGCAGGAGGTCCTGCATGAGTTGAATTTCCTGCATTATTCTCTGTGGTTTATACTCATCAGGAAGAATTTGGCTGATAGTTTTCAGATATTTGTTTTTGCTCTCCAAACAGGACTGATAGCACACTCCAGTAGCCATCAAGAGTGACCAGATTACTCTGTCACTAGCAGGTAGTTTTTTTTGTCTGTGTGATTGCTGCTGTAAAAAGGCTTTTAGAGCTTCAGCAAACATTGGGTGATTTTTGTGGAACCACAGAAATACTTGCATGCAACGTTCAACATCTCTCAGACTGACAAAGCTGCATTCATCTTTCCTCTCTCTCATGAACTTTTGCGATGACGATAACACTTTAATTATTGTTGGGATATAGTTTTTGTCAATCGCGCTGGCCTTCACCTGTCTTTGTACTATTTGTTCAATGTACATTTGCTCTGTTGTGTCATTGAGCTGTCCAAAATCCCAAACAAGAGGTATCATGCTGGGTGGTAACACATGAACACGATACACAAGCTGGCGGAGAGGGATGGAGCCAAGTCTGTCTTCAGTCTCCTCAGCCCGAACCCGGTAACCCAGTCCTGATGCTTCCAGTCGCTTGATCATCTGGTCTGTATGTTTTCTGTAAGGGTTGCAGGCTGCAATTATCTGTAAGCCTGTATTAGAGCAAAACTCTTGTCCCTGCACTGAATTATCACAAAGGATCTCCTTGATGCTACTGATGGCTTCTGTGGTGTTTGCCTCATCAAAGAAAAGAACTGAGTCAAGATCATGATTCTCTTTATTGGTCCTTGCAAGAGTTTCAGCTTCCTTCACTTTCTCATAAATCATTTCTGATGTAGTTCCTCCATGAACTTTGACCAGTTTCATGTTTTCTGCTGGTGCTCCACATCTTCTTAGTTCACACATAAATTTTATCAGCCTTGTTTTACCGCATCCTGTCTCCCCCATTATGATGACAGGAATGCCACACCTGAATCTCATATGAATTGCCATCATTTTGAGGATATTGTCAGTGGTCAGTTCATATGTTACATCGGGATCTGTTGGCCACTTGATGCCAAGCACACTGCACAGATGCTCAATCTTGTCAGCTCTAGGAAGCTGATCAAAGTCTGCATTGAAAGGAACTCTCTGATGTTTTAAGCCATTGTACAGCTGTTGAGTCATGATGTTCTTCTTAATCACTTCTTCTGTCAAAGGATTTACTGCATCAACCCCTTTCTGGCCATTGGGCCTAAGATGAAATCCAATGAATGTCATGGACATGTGGTCATCATTAAAAAAGATGTATGGATGTGGCTCTGATTCCCACCTTTTTCTAATGAGGAATGGAGCTAAGTCTTTTTCTTTTAGTCCACTGATGTCAATGTGTTGCTTCCCTGGGCTCTGGTCAGTGATGCATAGTGATGGTGTTGCAAAGTCTTTGGACATCAAGATCATGAACTCAACCACAAAGTTTTTGAACCCACAAAGAGTGTCTCCAACCAACTCAAATTTACAGAAATCTGAATTCTCACAGTCTTTCAACTGAAGATTAAGAAACCACACAAAGTTACGCAGCTCTGCCCATGATGGATCGATTATACCACAATTGATTAAGAGTATCTGAAGACACTTTGCATGAGTCCCTTCAATGCCTCGGTAAGTAAAGTTGTCAAGACTGTCATTGTTGTGAAAACGTGTGAGGTACTGGTATGGTCTTTGATAAGCTTCACTCCTGAAACATTCATCATCCATGAGGGGGCCATCACAGTCCATGTCTGGATTTTGCTCTTTCTGCATTTCCAAAGTCATAACCTCTTTTGGTGGACGGCAAAACACCTTTGGGAAAACATCCAAGAATGCAAAGTTTTCCTTTCGTCCCTAAAAGTATATAAATATATAATTAAGTTTAGAACATTCAGGTCTATTCTCAATCTTAATATCATCTTCTCCTACAAGCTGCAAATCGCAAGTTCAGCAATTATCTGTATATAAACTGTACAAGCAGTAAAATCTCCACTCACTGATTTGGTGGCACATCTGTTCTGATCATTTGTGGTTTCTAGTAATTCAATGATATATAAGTGGTTCTGGCTGCAGTGCCACATCTGTCCATCTGAATCCATCAGGTACCGCAAAAAGAATAGCTTGAATATCAGCTCATTCAGGCCTTTTTGCACCTATAAACAACGTATGAGAAAAAAAAAATCGGTATTACTAGATAAAGCAATTTATGACTAGCTAAGGGATTCTCAAAGAATCAAAATTTAGATTTAAATTGAATAATTCCATAAATAATAGCACTTTTACTATGGCTACTTAAAAATTACTTACCGAAGATGTGACATCAAAGTGAAACACCTTAATATCATTTTGTTGTGGTGTGTCATACAAAAACTGAAGAATCTTGTTATCATCAACCTCATATTCAGTTAGTCTGATGCACTTCTTAAATGGCATTCCTTGTGTGGCACATTTCTTTAGCTTTTCATACAGTCTTTGGACATACAGTGACTTGCCTAAAATGGTAGAATAACAATCTATTAACTGGTTGACAGAAATCATGTCAATAATTGTATTTTTCACACAACGCAAGATACAATTCAGTACCCTGTTTTCTATATACAGTGGGGCAAAAAAGTATTTAGTCAGCCACCGATTGTGCAAGTTCCCCCACTTAAAATGATGACAGAGGTCAGTAATTTGCACCAGAGGTACACTTCAACTGTGAGAGACAGAATGTGAAAAAAAAATCCATGAATCCACATGGTAGGATTTGTAAAGAATTTATTCGTAAATTAGGGTGGAAAATAAGTATTTGGTCAATAACAAAAATACAACTCAATACTTTGTAACATAACCTTTGTTGGCAATAACAGAGGTCAAACGTTTACTATAGGTCTTTACCAGGTTTGCACACACAGTAGCTGGTATTTTGGTCCATTCCTCCATGCAGATCTTCTCGAGAGCAGTGATGTTTTGGGGCTGTCGCCGAGCAACACGGACTTTCAACTCCCGCCACAGATTTTTTATGGGGTTGAGGTCTGGAGACTGGCTAGGCCACTCCAGGACTTTCAAATGCTTCTTATGGAGCCACTCCTTTGTTGCCCGGGCGGTGTGTTTTGGATCATTGTCATGTTGGAAGACCCAGCCTCGTTTCATCTTCAAAGTTCTCACTGATGGAAGGAGGTGTTGGCTCAAAATCTCACGATACATGGCCCCATTCATTCTGTCCTTAACACGGATCAGTCGTCCTGTCCCCTTGGCAGAAAAACAGCCCCATAGCATGATGTTTCCACCCCCATGCTTCACAGTAGGTATGGTGTTCTTGGGATGCAACTCAGTATTCTTCTTCCTCCAAACACGACGAGTTGAGTTTATACCAAAACGTTCTACTTTGGTTTCATCTGACCACATGACATTCTCCCAATCCTCTGCTGTATCATCCATGTGCTCTCTGGCAAACTTCAGATGGGCCTGGACATGCACTGGCTTCAGCAGCGGAACACGTCTGGCACTGCGGGATTTGATTCCCTGCCGTTGTAGTGTGTTACTGATGGTGACCTTTGTTACTTTGGTCCCAGCTCTCTGCAGGTCATTCACCAGGTCCCCCCGTGTGGTTCTGGGATCTTTGCTCACCGTTCTCATGATCATTTTGACCCCACGGGACGAGATCTTGCGTGGAGCCCCAGATCGAGGGAGATTATCAGTGGTCTTGTATGTCTTCCATTTTCTGATGATTGCTCCCACAGTTGATTTTTTCACACCAAGCTGCTTGCCTATTGTAGATTCACTCTTCCCAGTCTGGTGCAGGTCTACAATACTTTTCCTGGTGTCCTTCGAAAGCTCTTTGGTCTTGGCCATGGCGGAGTTTGGAGTCTGACTGTTTGAGGCTGTGGACAGGTGTCTTTTATACAGATGATGGGTTCAAACAGGTGCCATTCATACAGGTAACGAGTGGGAGACAGAAAAGCTTCTTACAGAAGACGTTACAGGTCTGTGAGAGCCAGAGATTTTCCTTGTTTGAGGTGACCAAATACTTATTTTCCACCCTAATTTATGAATAAATTCTTTACAAATCCTACCATGTGAATTCATGGATTTTTTTTTCACATTCTGTCTCTCACAGTTGAAGTGTACCTCTGGTGCAAATTACTGACCTCTGTCATCATTTTAAGTGGGGGAACTTGCACAATCGGTGGCTGACTAAATACTTTTTTGCCCCACTGTAAATACTGCAAACTTATAATATTTATTCTAAAACGTATTTCAAAGATATTTACACTTGTTGTCAGTATTAAAGTAACTGCTAAGCATTACTGGACCTTTTAAAGTAAAATAACTGAAATCTGAAAGTTGCTGTATGCTGTGTAAATAACTATGTTATTAAATTACAACAAACATGCTTTAAGATGGATTTTAAAGGAGTGTACCACTTTAACAAAATTACATGGGGTTCCCTAAAAAATATGTGATAAAGGAACTACATATTGTCTTTATCTATAGTAGATGATATTGCAAAATGCATGAATAAAACCTTAATAAAGTCTGGATTAAAGCTTTTAGAGCAAATTTATGCATAAACGTAAAAAGAGATGTATTTTTTAAGGTTTTATTGATGTCCTATCTTAACAATTATTTTACATAATGGATTGATGGAGAGAAAGTCACATTTAAAACTCACCAACTCCTGCACGACTGGAAGCAACAATACCCAGAGAATGGCCACCTTTGAACATGGCGTTCTTGTAATCTGAGGTAACGATGTAATGAAGGGACAAGTACTGCTGGATCTTTTCCAGTGGCTCTTGTGGCACAAAGTCTGTTTTGTACTGACTGAAGGCAGTAGGGATATAAGTGTGCTCTCTATCAGAGCTGCAAAAGATCACTAGCCTGTAATCCTTTTTATGGGAATGCAGTTTCTGAAAACACTTTTCCATTGCACAGCTAACATCATAGGAAAGCTGGTCTGCCCACAGCATTGTGTAAATCTTCTGGCCAGTGTCACCTGATGTGAGGCATCTTCTCAGGAAAAGCTCTACTTGTTCATAAGATGTTGAAGGGGTACACAAAAGCACTTCATCATAAGTTGGCAATGGCTCAAAGTCACTGGTCATGTACAAGCAGATACTTGAAGTCAGGATCTCATCATGTTGGCAGATTATGAGATTAGGTTGTTTTGACTTTAGGCCTTTTGGAAACTCCCTTCTGAGTGAATGGTCTTTCGTCTCTGAGAGTACCGGTTCATCTTCCAACTCATTCTGATTTCGGTTTTCTGTCATCAACTGCAAGAGACGTCCTAAACTCCTAATGTCTAGTAAGTCATGGAAAAATATTTCCTTGTTTTTCATGTAGCCATTCCACAACTCCTCCAACTCTTTCAATCCAAGAGCCTTGTCTGCTTCATCTGCTGAGTCACTGTCATGTGCAAAATGACTAACACTGGGTGACGATGGCTCACTGTGTTCATTATCCCTTTTGCCATATTGGTTATAAAACCTTCTCCAAATACTCCGGACATCTGATGTTGTGCAGTTTGCTTTGATAAAAGAAAGCATCATCAGTGCTCTGTCTTCGAGTTCTGCATTCATGTTTGTTGGAATCAGAACACTGCACAAGTAGAATATTTGTTCTGCTGTGAAGTAGTTTAAGTAGTAGTGGTTAAATCTCTGTGTGTCCATGAAGTTTTGCCAGTCATCAAGAAACATCTCCATCTTCTTGGATAGAGCTGTAAGCTGTTCAACTAAACTTCCATTTACTTGGAAGCCACACAGGGTCTTGCAAAACCTAATTTCCATAATGATACATGGGTCACTCTGAGTTTTACAAAAAATCTTAGCTTCCCAACACCTGAAAAGTGGGTTCCCTGCAGTGTGAAGGTCTACAAATGCTTTGGCAAATCTTTGGATGTTTTCAAACACCTGAATATGAAGAAGAAATTAGATTACAGGTGACATAAAAATATAAGCTATTGTTAAAACATCAATGTAGCAAATGATAACAAAATCATACCTCAGTGAAGCGCTCCACTTCGCTCTGATTTTGTTGCTTTTTTCCAGACATAAGCATAAGTTTATTTTGCAGTTCTTTCAGGTCCTCATAGGTATATGTCATATTTGCATGTCCATCCTCAATTTGCATGGTCAGTGAATTCTCCAAAGCAATCTATAAAGGGAAGAATCAAAAATGATTACTGTAGAAGTGTGTTTGTCCTTCGACCGAGAAACTATGATACCATTAGTACAGTGAAAGGTTAACAGGAAAATCAGCTTAAAGGGGAACTTATCTAAAAAATGTGTTGTTAAAATATGTTTGTTTCTTAGAATTTATAATAATAATTTAATATAATACTCAAATAAAATTACAAAGAAATTCACATAAAAGGTGACACTTACTATTACAAGAAAAAGTTTTACAATGTTTTATTGTAAAACTAATTTTTATTCTAAAACTATATTTTATTTATTTTGAAATTATACAACACTGACATGTAATTCATTTGTGTACCTTTTTCTGGTTTTGTGCCTTGATAAAATATATTCCCCTTTCATTGATGGATGTAGCCAGAGACAGAGATGAAAATTCAACAGATCCATGGCTTTCTCTAACAGTTGTTAACCAGTCCAGGTGGCGTGAAGTATCCCGCTGAAATGAGACATCAAACAAAACAATTTATGTATTTCTAGGTGGACTAAATGTTTTCATAAATGTCCAATAAAATAACTGAAGATGAGTTAACTGGAAATATGTATTCCAGATTACGGACATGGTAAATCAAAAGAGATAACCCGAGCAAATACGGGTCTTTCACAAGGTGACATATCACAGACTGTAGTTTTTCTTTTTATGTACTTGGTTTGTGGCAGTGGTTTAGTAATTATTTTGCTGTATACTGACTTCCAAATAAATCCTTTTATTGAGAAGGCTTCCTTCCCAAAATAATGCCTTAATTTGTGTAATCTACATTATTTGGATTTGCTATTTGACTGCTCCCACTCCTGATGAAGGTGAGGATGAGTAGTATTGTAGCCACTTTGGCATTCAGAATCAGTTAAGTAATAAGAGTGTTATTGTGCCACATTAAATTATATTTGGCAAACCTGAAAGAATTGGGCAAGAGACCATTTTTAAAGAAGTCACTGTACATGTTCAACAACGGGCCAGCTAAAATTTCTTGGGATTCTCTATAAAACTCAGCACATAAACTGTCTGGTCCCGCTACTTTACTCACAAGCATTTTAAAAAGGAATAATCTTTTTTTAACATTGAGGAGAGAATTCCGTGTTTTTCCACAGTCCAGTTTGCAATCTGTAAATTCAGTGGACTCTTTCAAAAAGCAGCTGAAAACGTATCCTTTTAAATTGACAGTCAGGCTATAGTTTTTCACTTTTTTGGTGTCATTTTATTCCTGGTCTAATGTTTTTTGCATTGTTGGTTTTATTTACAGAGAGATGCCTTTTGATTTTTTGAAAGTCACTCTATAAATAAATAAATGTACTTACTAAGCCCATATAGAAAAGTCTAAGGAGCTTGGAAAGAAAAGCTTTACTGAGTGAATGGATTAAATGCAGAGAGAATAATTTCCCCAAGGGAATCAATAAAGTATACATTATCATTATTATTAAAGGAAGCCCTTAAAACATGTAATCTTTGCTGACTCATCAAGTCAGCAAAGATGCACAGAAAAGAAGGTCAGACACCATCTAGGGAAGATCAGAAAGACAAAGCAACAATGTTGTCATCCCCTATGTAGCTGGTTTATCAGAAAAACTCAGGGGAGTCTTTTCCAAGCATGACATCCCAGTGTACTTCAGACCCAGCCACAAACTCAGAAAAAAAAAAACAGGTTCATCCCAAAGACAAAACTCCTAAACACAAACTTAATAATGTAGTGTATGCTGTACAGTGTAATGAGGAATGCTCAGACCTCTACATTGGAGTGACCAAACAACCACGTCATAAACGCATGGCACAACATTGAAGAGCCACCTCCACAGGACAAGACTTGGCTTTCTGTCTACATCTAAAGGACAAAGGTCACTCTTTCAAGGATAGGGGTCTATGTCCCTCTTGAAGGACACTCCCCTAGGAGCTAAATCTGGGACTCTCCACCAATTGACCTTAGAACTGAAGAAGCGTCTTGGATGAGCGGTGACATGTCTTCAAGCAACTTAAAGAAGTCCAGATGCTTTTCTTTCCAAGTTCCTTAGACCACGATGACCTGGATGACTGAGAACCTTCACAGCCCATATAGCAAAATTCATCCACAGTAGTCAGACCGTTCCTTAACTAAATCCAACCTCAGACTACTGATTATATTGTTAATATAGATTAGTATCAGTAATATCTATATTAAGAAATATCTTTTAAATACCCTATGATATTTAAAAGAAGCAAGGTTTTTAATTTTTTAACAGCTTCAGTGATAAATCAGGACATATTCTTAATGTTAGTACTTCTATCCATTTATAGCAGTGATGTTAGTTATATTTCATAAAGGAAGGTCTTACCAGCTTCTTGGGTATATCTTTGTCATTATCAAGTGCCTTCCACAATTTTGCAAGTGACTCATTGAATTTCTGAAAATCAGAATCCTGCTTCAGGTCATACAGCATGGACGAGAAACCAAGGACAGCATCATGAAAGCAGGCCACTCGATCGACATCCATGTCATTTTCTCCAGCAGAGATTGATGCCAGGTCAACAAAAACTTTCAGCTCATTGATATCTGCAGTTACAAGTATTCTTTAGTTGTTATGAAATTCTATATGTAATTGTTAATGATAAAAAAAATAGAATATTTTATACCTTTAAGTTCTTTTTTAATCCACTGGATAAAATCTTTACTCTGGAGGAATTTTTGAAGACATTCCTTGCGACTGTCTGTAATGCCTTTAAGAATATTTTTTGCATTTATGAAAGCATCATCAATGCAGTTCAGGTTGTTTTTCTTGAAGCTGGAGTCATTCTGAAAAATATACAATGATATTAAATCCCACAAAAATGTATTTTATAGAAGAGTATTTATACCCCCAAATAAATGTTTTATGATGGTTGTTTAAATCACGCACATTTCATGTCTGTCATTCTTTTAGAATATTTTACATCTGAGAACAAGATCAAAATGATTTTTAACAGTGTCTGTTGTTCAACATGATCACTAATGGATGATAATTTATCTTAATAACTCAATTATATAATATATATCAAGAATATATTTTCTTCAGCTGAACATGACTGGATTCATCCATCAAAGGAGTCAAAAGTAAGTCAAATGTGAATATTTTGCAGGTAAGTGCTAGAGTTTATTTCAATTACCTTGTTTTTAATAATATTAAGTAATTTTAAACATACCATTTGCAGCAACCTCTCCAGTACACTGAAGTCCCCTTCTGGACATAGCATGCTTTTGATGTCCTCAATGATTTTGGAAGATTCAACTGCTAGATGAACATCCTGGTATTGCTGAATTTGGTTAACCCTTTCTTTGATCCATGTTCTGTTATCAGATGTGTCTACTCTGCACATGATATCTAAGTCCTTTTTCAAGTTTTCACACTTTCCTTTATAGCCTTCAAAGATGTTGTCAATTTCTTCCAATAGAAGTTCTCCACTCTTTAGACTATCATAAAGCTTTTTGTAATTGTTGTAGCAGCTCTGAAATATTTTGTTGTAGACCTGGTCAAGGGTATAGATTTCTTCATTTCTATCAGTGTTATCTGTATCCGATTGGTCTCTTGATAGCTCCTCCACTTGGTTTTTCCAGCATGTTCTGAAGATCATGCTGTCTTTGATGGCATTCAGTTCTGAAGCCATTTGGCAGGTTGTATCACACAGATTGAAATAAGTGACATTTACGGATGTAGGAGAGATCAGTCCATCGAGAGTGCGGACCTTCATAAATTCATTCAGTTTCATTGTATCTGTGTTCTGATCAAGCTTTTTGTCCAATCCATTGAAATCAACTGTGGATTAGATGTGGAAAAGATGTAAGCATAAAAATTACTGTGAAAATATAACACCAAAAATTATTTTCCCAGTCCTTTCCTAGTTTAATTATTTCTAGACCCAAAGAGTTCATTATTCACTCTTTCAATATGAAGTAGCAACAGCCTTTTAAGATCAGTAGAATTCCTCCTGAATTCGGTCCTTCCAGAGGCTCCTATATGGATCTATTTATTTTTACAGTGTTAAAAAAATGAATGTCCACACTTCTAATGAAAAACTACTAAGATATGTTCTTCTTACCCAAAACAATGAATTGGTTCTATAAACATTCAGGGTGAGGTCTTAGAAAAGAGTTTCAGGACACAGCAGAAGCTCTGGCACCACATTGACACCCTTGAACCATCCCAGGCCAAATGCATGCTCACATACCCTCTCCCGGGAATATGAACAAGCAAAATAAAACATTCGATTGGAAACTGTCACTGCCGTATCCGACGCAATAAAATCATTCTTTTGTAAATCATGTTAGCATGTTTTATTTAAATGTTCTTCAAAACGTTTGGCTTTTGAAAAGCTAAATTCTATTCCAGGCATAAAAGAACCTGTGCCCACACCTTTCATTGCAAAACTGACATTATGCCTCCTTGGAAAATCCTGAGAATAACTTTATAACACGAAAAAAATGCTTTATGTTCATGTAGACCATTGGTAAATTTGTCCCAGAGGTATTCTTTTTAAAAAAAAATAAATCTCTATCATTGAGGAGATATCAGACCTTTTTTTTTTTCTGCAGTCTTATCTAGAACAGGGCCAAAAGCTCCATCACCACCTTAACAGCACCTGATGTGCAGGAGTACTCAGAGAAAACCCACAGAGTACATACAGAAAAGCTTCCACTGAACAGGGAGGTTTAAACTGTGAACCTTTTACTCTGAGATGATAGTTGTAACAATTAAATAAAAAGAGTATAATGATATAAAAATATAATAGTAAAAATTAAGTTCTGAAAATGCTGGGACCTTTTCACCAACTGCAAACCGTCGAAGCATCATGAAACAAAAGCTACAGCAAAGAAGACTGCTGAGCAGTTAGAATACTATGTAAGACAAAAATTTAATAACATTCCTCTCCCAAAAGTCCAGCCGCTGGTCTTCTTAGTTCCCAGACATTTACAGTTAAAAGAAGACCAGATGGTGCACAATTTCCCAAATTTTTGAGATGTGTTGCTGCCATCAAATTAAAAATAAGCTAATATTTTTCCTAATATTGTACACTTTCTCAGTGTAAACATTTGATATGTTTTATATCTACTGTAAACAAAATATAGGTTTTGTTCTTTGATTTTATTTACATTTTACAGGGCATCTCAACATTTTTGGAATTTAGTTTGCAAGCTTCTTTTTTTCTCAGTTTGCTAGCACCACCCACCTTTCACATGCTCTGGAACGTCCTGGCACATTTGCAGAAGACTTTTGACCCGCTCCTTTTCAGTATTCACTGCCGCTGCTTCTTCTTCCCTCAGTCTTAGTAATGTTTTCATGTTTTGCTCATCTTTGCAGCGACCATCATCACATAGACCATCTGGAGAAGCATAAACACTTTGATGACCAGAAATATAGATAAATAAGGTAATGCTCCATAATACATAACACAACTGAAATTTTGTTATCATTTTACTTGTACATTTCCTGCCACACACACACACACACACACACACACACACACACACACACACACACACACACACACACACACACACACACACACCTCTTTGTATTCCTGGGTTGTGAATTAAACAGATTAGAAACCATTTATTCAGTAAATATGCAAATATCTTTGTTTACCTAGATTTTATCAAATAGACCATTCAAACTTCTGCTGATTTTAAAGAACATTGGCTGTTATTAATTTGTTCGTGGTACTGGGAGCAATAACACGCTTTACATTTTATGTGAAACTGCAATGTAACTGTAGAGAGTTTATTCATGTAACGTCATTTTTAAAATTGCAAATTGTGTTACTAAATTCAAATGTCTAGATAACTTTCATTTCATACTTTGGGATGTGTTTTAGAAGGTGAAATAATAATAATATTAATAATAATAAAACAAATCAAACACAAAACAACAAAAACCCTTCAGAGGAAAAGAGTAGTGCACAGAAACAATCTGAAGTAATGGGAAGTAGACAAAAGAGTGAAGAAAAGAAAGAGGAATGCTAAGCAGAACTGGCAGAAGTAGATAGATATTCGTATTCACCTGTCTTCAGCAAATCAAGAAATTCACGTTTTCTCTGGAAAATGTGAAGTAGAGCTTTAAACTGAATGTCTCCATTGAGGAACTTTTCTGATACAGATTTGAATGCTGAAGCCCCCAAAGCTATCATGGTTTGTGCTTCATCTGAAAATGATTCAACCAGTCCCTCTCTAGCACCTGGAAAACAAGAGTACAAAAACCCAAACACATTTTACTGACTTTTTAGATAAAATAAAATGAAAGTCTGTTTATGGCTTTCTACATTTATTTTCTAAAATTTGTTAAATAGATATACTACACAAATAACACATCCAGCCTTACAAACCCACAGCCTGGCATTTACGTTCACATATTTATGTAAAATATAATATAAACATGAAATGGGCACTACACAGAAATGTGCAATTAATATTATGCTAGAGAGTAACAATAATCTAGACATTAATAAAGAGTAGTAGTACATTTTTTTTTCAATTTTAAAGTTTACCTGCCAACTGGAAGATAGTTTTGGCCATGGGCCAGTTCATAAGATACTCAAATATTGAGTCTTCGCCTTGAATGTACTCTCCATTGACTTTGGGCCATGACTCCACCACAACAACAGACATGAGCTTCAGAAACTTTGTGATATTATGTCTTTTCAAAAGATTCAACACCCCTTCACCAGATTTATCCTAAGCAGAAAAAAGGGAATAGGTTAATGTGTGTGTGTGTTAATATGAATTTATAACTTTTTCTATTAACCCCCCCCCCCCCCCTCTCAATTTCCATTGAATGTACAATAATATCATGTGAAATTAATAAGCATTTTTCAAAATTTTTTGAAATCATACCTGGCAAATACGTGCAACTGCCTCCAGTGCACATTTCTCCATTGTGCTGCATAATGATGGACATGTATTGCTCGCCTTTTCCATTGTGGTACAGTATATTCCAATTTGATTTACATAATTTTCCTAGCACACAAGCACATATCATCAATATGTTTTTCAGGTGCACATGCAATGATGACAACTCAAATAAAAATTCATTCTTACTTTTTTCAGTTTGCCTTCAAAATCCTTCATGAATGTACTTCTCCAGTTTTTAGTGTGTTCCTCACGACTAAAAGATACTGTCAGGATATTGCTCCATACCTACAAAAAAGATGTGCATTTTAATAGATTATTGCAGTGTCCACTAATAGGCATGTTAACTTGTGCTTGATAAAAAAAAGTATGAAAATGTGAAACTCTGAAATTACAGTCCAGGAAACAAAAGACTTAAACTGCTCAAATTTCACAGAAGATTGTCTGATACCACCACCACCAATTGCAGTGGCATTAGACTTAGATGCTTGACAGTAACAACTGGTCCTAGTATTTACTGTTTTTTTTTTTTTTTACTGTATTTACTGTTTGTTTATTGTTTGTTTGTTGCTATATTTAAAATGATAAATGACTTGAAATGATTCTGAAAAAGGAGAGGCGAGGTAAAAATTTTTTTTCATGAAATTCGTTTGATTTTAGTTCTCTTTTTTCAAAAACGAATTCATAGTTGTAGATATGTCAGGCTCTTTTTATATGTGTAAAACAATGGCTTAGAGCAGACTGTAAGCCTAAATAAGGATCAAGTCCACACTTGATCCGTACTTTAATGCACCTATCACACATGCTATTCTTGTAGAAAAAAAATATTGTATTAATGTGCTTTACTTCACAGAAAATAAATGTGGTACACATTTAATTAAAAACAAAAATGAAGCAAAACAAAAGCAATTAAAAGCAAAATGAGACTATTGTTCACTTGCTTTGGTCCCCAACTATGAAGATGTTTTGAGATGGGCAAAGATGAGGCCACAAGGTATATATAAACTACCGGTCATATTTTTCAACACATCTTCTCCTTTAATCCCCAAAAGTTCATTTTGTTCATCTGGACGTAGTGTTTTCAGTGGGAGAAATGTTTCGTCACTCATCATTAATATCCAGAGAATTTACATATTAATGATCAAGCAACTGACCTCCCATCCCATTTTTCTTTCAGTGGTGCAGGTTTCAGTCATTATGCAAATGTACTGTTTATAAGATTGGGGAAACCTGCAGTCAGCTGAGACTGAAGAAGTCACTTGGATGAGTGACGAAACATTTCTCCCACTGAAAACGTCCAGATGAATAAAATCAACTTTTGCAGATTTACTTCCCTGGATGATTGAGCATGAATCAAGACCTTCTCCTTTTATGTTTCTTCTTGATTTTCATGACTATTTACATTGTAGATTCTTACTGAAGGCAACAAGACTATGAATGAACACATGTGGAATTATGTAGTAAACAAAAAAAGTGAAATAACTCAAAACATGTTTAATATTTTAGGTTTTTCAAAATAGCCACTCTTTGCTTTGATTGCATTGCACACTCTTAGCATTCTCTCTCTCTGAGCTTCATGAGGTCGTCACTTGAAATGGTTTTCCAACAGTCTTGAAAGAGTTCCCAGAGATCCTGAGCACTTGTTGGTCCTTTTGGCCCTTTTGCCTTCACTCTTCACTCTCATCCCAAATCATCTCGATTGGGTTTAGGTCAGGTGACTGTGGAGGCCAGGCCACGGTGCAGCACTCCATCATCCTCCTTCTTGGTCATGGCCTAGAGGTGTGTTTGAGGTCATTGTCCTGTTGAAAAATAAATGATGGTCCAACTAAACCAAACCGGATGGGATGGAGAATGCTGTGGTAGCCATGCTGGTTCAGTGTGCCTTCAGTTTTCAATAAATCCCCAACAGTGGTGCCAGCAAAGCACCCCCTACACCAACTCTGTGTAGCATTCATCTGGGTTTTAATCTGAGGTGCGATTTCTGAGGCTGGTGATGAATTTATCCTCAGCAGCAGAGATGAGTCTTGGTCTTCCTTTCCTGGGGTGGTCCTCATGCAAGCCAGTTCCATTTTTGACGGTTGTTTCAACTGCACTTGGGGACACATTCAAAGTTTGAGCAATTTTCCAGACTGACTGACCTTCTGTTGCTAAAGTAATGATGGACTGTCATTTCTCTTTACTTAGCTGGTTGGTTCTTGCCATAATGTGAATTCTAAGAGTTATCTAATAGGGCTGTCAGCTGTTTACCAACCTCACTTCTGCACAACACAACTGATGGTCCCAACCCCATTAAGAAGGCAACAAATTCCACAAACAAACCCTGACAAGGCACACCTGTGAAGTGAAACCATTTCAGGACTACATCATGAAGCTCACTGAGAGAAGGCAGAGGCTTTGCAGTGCTGTCAACAAAACAAAGGGTGGCTACTTTGAGGAATGTAAAATATAAAACATATTTAGATTTATTTATCTTCTTTTTCTTTGCTACATAAGTCCACATATCTTGCTTCATATCTTTGATGTCTTCAGTTTGTATCTACAATGTAGAAAGTAGTAAAAATTAAGACAAACCATTAAATGAGAAGGTGTGTCCAAACCTTTGACTGTTAGTGTACATTGATTCCCTCGTTTTTGTTTTGTAAGATGAGCTATATCTAAGTTCACTATAAAGTGGCTACTGTGCTGAGCAGAAAAGTCATAAATTATTTTTATGACACCATAACAGAGAACAAGATTACTCAATTTCTACTTACCTTTATTTCATTGGGTACAGAAAACGGCAAATGATTCCATTCATTGAGCAGTTTATTACTGAAAGTATTTCTTCGCCACTTCCTCATTGTTTCTAATGTCTCCCAAAATGACTCTTCCTGAATTCGTTCTTTTGTCTGTAACAGTTGTAAATTTCTTTATGAAATAAAATAAACTAAACGCTGTCAATGTGATAAATCTACATTTGTATTTAAGCATTAGAATTGAAGTATTCTTTGAATTTTGAGGTTTAGCTAAAAGAAACATAAAGACATTTTGCTCATACGGTAGTCCAACTGACTAACAAGCAGCTCTGACCTGGGAATCATTGTGGCCGTAGACCTTGGCTATCAGACAGACTAGTTCAAGGAAGTGGAGAGGAAGGTCAGAGTCATTTGGACCTTTTGTGAAATTACAGACAGAGCCAAGAAGCATTACTGCAGTTTTCAGGCAACACTCTCCATTTTTGTCATCGAAACTAGGAGAAGAAAACATTACATTATTGTTTGAGGAAAGACTGCTATCAGCACTGACGCTGAAAATCAATATTGATCCTTCTTCAGAGATACTGGGTTATAATGAAAGACAGAGGCTTTTTATTGTACCTGTTATTTTGGCGACTTTCTCTTTTGATGACATGGGATGTCAAATTTTTCAGAACCTGTAATCAGAATCATAGAAGATATTAACTGAATGTGAAGACACATAGCTGTTAAAGGCAACAACACACATGCCACTGGATATAAAATCTAGAGACTTCAGCTCCTGCTCCTATTCTGAAATACAGGGAGTGCAGAATTATTAGGCAAATGAGTATTTTGTCCACATCATCCTCTTCATGCATGTTGTCTTACTCCAAGCTGTATAGGCTCGAAAGCCTACTACCAATTAAGCATATTAGGTGATGTGCATCTCTGTAATGAGAAGGGGTGTGGTCTAATGACATCAACACCCTATATCAGGTGTGCATAATTATTAGGCAACGTCCTTTCCTTTGGCAAAATGGGTCAAAAGAAGGACTTGACAGGCTCAGAAAAGTCAAAAATAGTGAGATATCTTGCAGAGGGATGCAGCAGTCTCAAAATTGCAAATCTTCTGAAGCGTGATCATCGAACAATCAAGCGTTTCATTCAAAATAGTCAACAGGGTCGCAAGAAGCGTGTGGAAAAACCAAGGCGCAAAATAACTGCCCATGAACTGAGAAAAGTCAAGCGTGCAGCTGCCAAGATGCCACTTCCCACCAGTTTGGCCATATTTCAGAGCTGCAACATCACTGGAGTGCCCAAAAGCACAAGGTGTGCAATACTCAGAGACATGGCCAAGGTAAGAAAGGCTGAAAGACGACCACCACTGAACAAGACACACAAGCTGAAACGTCAAGACTGGGCCAAGAAATATCTCAAGACTGATTTTTCTAAGGTTTTATGGACTGATGAAATGAGAGTGAGTCTTGATGGGCCAAATGGATGGGCCCGTGGCTGGATTGGTAAAGGGCAGAGAGCTCCAGTCCGACTCAGACGCCAGCAAGGTGGAGGTGGAGTACTGGTTTGGGCTGGTATCATCAAAGATGAGCTTGTGGGGCCTTTTCGGGTTGAGGATGGAGTCAAGCTCAACTCCCAGTCCTACTGCCAGTTTCTGGAAGACACCTTCTTCAAGCAGTGGTACAGAAAGAAGTCTGCATCCTTCAAGAAAAACATGATTTTCATGCAGGACAATGCTCCATCACACGCGTCCAAGTACTCCACAGCGTGGCTGGCAAGAAAGGGTATAAAAGAAGAAAAACTAATGACATGGCCACCTTGTTCACCTGATCTGAACCCCATTGAGAACCTGTGGTCCATCATCAAATGTGAGGTTTACAAGGAGGGAAAACAGTACACCTCTCTGAACAGTGTCTGGGAGGCTGTGGTTGCTGCTGCACGCAATGTTGATGGTGAACAGATCAAAATACTGACAGAATCCATGGATGGCAGGCTTTTGAGTGTCCTTGCAAAGAAAGGTGGCTATATTGGTTGCTGATTTGTTTTTGTTTTGTTTTTGAATGTCAGAAATGTATATTTGTGAATGTGGAGATGTTATATTGGTTTCACTGGTAAAAATAAATAATTGAAATGGGTATATATTTGTTTTTTGTTAAGTTGCCTAATAATTATGCACAGTAATAGTCACCTGCACACACAGATATCCCCCTAAAATAGCTAAAACTAAAAACAAACTAAAAACTACTTCCAAAAACATTCAGCTTTGATATTAATGAGTTTTTTGGGTTCATTGAGAACATGGTTGTTGTTCAATAATAAAATTATTCCTCAAAAATACAACTTGCCTAATAATTCTGCACTCCCTATATATCACGAGACAAGGCACTTTAGCCAGTCACAGGTCTTTGCATATCAGAATAGTTGAGTGCTATAAATAAATTTAACCAATAAATCTGCATAATAAAACATTCATTTGCGAAATGGATTACAGTGAGAACTTGGCAGAGGAGGATTATAACCCTGTATTAAATCAAAAGTCAGTGTTGACTTTCATTTTTGGAGTTGCTACTTGGGTTTAGAATTTTTTTTGTTTCATTTTATTTTTAATTATTTATGTTATCTATGTATTTTGTCTGGCTTGGGGGAGTTTTGAACACAACACTCAGTCTCTTGTCACATAGCAGACATAAACCCCCTCACAAAAACTAGAAATTTTTTTTTTCATATTAAAAACAGCCACAGTCAAAATAATAATTAATAATATTAACTAATTATAAAATGCTATTAATTTAAAATTGATTAATTAATAATAATTAATTAAATAGTATTATTAATTAATAATTTATTTCTATAGAACTGAGGGAAGCTACATGACGTGACAACAATTTAATTTTATACAGCCAAGTATTACTTAGTTCTATAATATTAAATATAAGTAAAACTTGATATTAATATTAATTTTAATTTCACTTTGCTATTTAAAACTCTGTTTTTATTAAAACAAAATAACTGTTTTAAGAATAAATACCTTGTACATGGGTTGAGTTATGCCAGATTTGATGTTGAACTGCAAATAATGAAGAATGTCTAGTAGTTCAACTCTCACACTGGACATGAAGCTCATTAGGTCATCCACCCGTATGAGACACATCCAAGAGTGCACAAGAAGACGATCAATGGCTGCCAGGTATGCATGTTCTTTCATGATCTCAATCCAATTTCTAGTTAAAGGGGTTAGGGTCAGAGCAGAAAAAATGGGACCAGACAAATTTAATTACATTTTAACATCTTTATGGGGGATAAGCACTTACTGTGCGTAGCTGGGTACTTTGATTCCCCTCAAGCCTCTCCAAGATTCAGATTGTGGATTCAAGACTGGGGAAACTGGCTCAAATGGTTTGCTTTCTCCTCTCAGTAGATGAATCAGAGGGATGACCAAGACCCACTTCTCAATATGGTGGTTTATAGCAGTGTGGCAAAGGTTCTCCAGTGCATCTGCAACTCTGTATATGCAGCGAAATCAGCAAACATACAAGACCAGCAAAAAATTCACATAATACAGGACAGGAGACATTCATTTTTCCAGATATTTTAACAGGAGCACTACACTGGAAAACCCAAAACATTGTTTGTTGCACCAGTCCAATCAGGTCCAATCAGGTTGATCAGATTGTAATAATGTAATGTGTATGTGTTAGTCCCCGTAGGGAAATTGACGATAACGGATAAATTGCGGCTTTGTAACTATTGTATATAAACAAACACATTTTATAATGTTTTAGTAAATTTAGACTTTAAACTGGTTTGTTCTTGTCTCCCATATTATCTTTGTAAAAACACAATCATTGTCACAATGTTTATGCTTAAAAATAAACCACACACTAATTACCTTTTTTTATCTGTCAAAGGATTTGCAAAGTTTTCCCAGAAAGTGGCAAACTGGCCCTGCGCCAATTCAGGCAGGCAAAGAAGACGGCATAGAATGGAAAGTTTATCTCTCATGCTGTCCTTCAGATGCATGTTGCAGACCAGCAAACCAATAATCCCTGCATGGAGATTTGGTAGCAAGGATTGTACTGTTTCACTTTTCTTTCTGGCCCTAAGACCAATAATTTCCTCTAGAAACTTTTTTAGAAGGTTTTTAATCTGGAAAAGGCAAAGGGTGAATATCAGAAAACATGGGAACATTGGAAAACATTCAGTACTTTATCTTATACTGTTGGATTATGGATGTAATATGTTGAAACATAAAACATAAAACACAACATAAAACACGTCATTTACCTGTTCTGAGCCATATGGTAATCCCCACTGTTTTTCCATACCATCATGAAGTAGAGGATAAGTGTATGTATGAATGAACTGTTGCAGCAGGAGAAAGAAGTTTTCTACATTTTGTTCATTCCAGGTTGTGAGAAGATCAAAGATTATTTTTAACATCTCCCAGCCAGCTTGGTCTCTCCCTTCCATCACAGTTTTTTTTGCAGTATTCCAGTACCAGGCAGTGTTTAATTTGGGATGGATCATATCATCATATTGATGCCATTCACCTTTGAAGCACAAAATATGCCAAGTTTAGTAATGGTTAAATGTATTATTCAGTTGGTCCATTCATACTTTTGGGGGCATATAAGATTAGAACATTTAGGCTTGTGCATATTGAATTTTAATAACCACAGAACTTTATATACTTTCTTTAGTTTCTAGTCCCTAGGTTTCTGTTATTGTGCCTCCCCTGTATTCCGCGTTTATGTCTAGTCTCTCTTGTCTCTATGTTCGTGCATCTCCTGTGTCCCCAGTCAGTCATGTCTACTTGTCTCAGTGTCAAGACCAATGACTTTCTACAGTCATTGGTCAAGACCATGTCTCTTTGTTGGTCTCATGTTTCCTGTTTTACTTCGACAGTCCCTCGTCCTATGTTTACTGTATTCAGTTTTGCATCCTCCCTGTCTTGTTTTGTCAGATTACTCTCAGCTACGTTTCCCTCCTGTGTTTCATTCCCTTGTTATCCTTGGTGTATTTAAGCCCCGTGTTTTCCTCTGCCTGTTGTCGTGTTGTCCCATGTGTTGTGTGTTCCGTCATATTTTCCAGGTCCGAGCTTCTAGGTCCCAGGTTTCTAGTTTCCCAGTGTTTTGTTGTTAGTTTTCCATTTTAGGCTATGTTTTCTTATTTCTGGTATTTGAGTTTTGTCACAGCCTAATAAAAGCTGCCCCTTTTAGTTTACTTCTTTGTGTTCGTTAGTCCTGCATTTGGGTCCTCTTCCTGCCTGCTAGGGCTGTGCGATATGACCAAAATCTCATATCTTGATATAAGACATTTCTCATCCCAACAGCGATACATATCACAAAATAGTGCATTTTCTGTAAATTCTGTGACTCTTCTTGACTTGACTTGTGTGAAGTGTTTCCAGCTGGGCGTTGTGTACCTGGAGTCGAGTGTTTTGACCCATGCATGAAACTATATATTTTTAAGTTGTAACGGCTGCCATTTTCTTTGGGAGTATTTATTACATGGTGTGCTGTGGGAAAAAGCCTGTTCTAACATTTACAGTGGGGCAAAAAAGTATTTAGTCAGCCACCGATTGTGCAAGTTCCCCCACCTAAAATGATGACAGAGGTCAGTAATTTGCACCAGAGGTACACTTCAACTGTGAGAGACAGAATGTGAAAAAAAATCCATGAATCCACATGGTAGGATTTGTAAAGAATTTATTCGTAAATCAGGGTGGAAAATAAGTATTTGGTCAATAACAAAAATACAACTCAATACTTTGTAACATAACCTTTGTTGGCAATAACAGAGGTCAAACGTTTACTATAGGTCTTTACCAGGTTTGCACACACAGTAGCTGGTATTTTGGCCCATTCCTCCATGCAGGTCTTCTCGAGAGCAGTGATGTTTTGGGGCTGTCGCCGAGCAACACGGACTTTCAACTCCCGCCACAGATTTTCTATGGGGTTGAGGTCTGGAGACTGGCTAGGCCACTCCAGGACTTTCAAATGCTTCTTACGGAGCCACTCCTTTGTTGCCCGGGCGGTGTGTTTTGGATCATTGTCATGTTGGAAGACCCAGCCTCGTTTCATCTTCAAAGTTCTCACTGATGGAAGGAGGTTTTGGCTCAAAATCTCACGATACATGGCCCCATTCATTCTGTCCTTAACACGGATCAGTCGTCCTGTCCCCTTGGCAGAAAAACAGCCCCATAGCATGATGTTTCCACCCCCATGCTTCACAGTAGGTATGGTGTTCTTGGGATGCAACTCAGTATTCTTCTTCCTCCAAACACGACGAGTTGAGTTTATACCAAAAGGTTCTACTTTGGTTTCATCTGACCACATGACATTCCCCCAATCCTCTGCTGTGTCATCCATGTGCTCTCTGGCAAACTTCAGACGGGCCTGGACATGCACTGGCTTCAGCAGCGGAACACGTCTGGCACTGCGGGATTTGATTCCCTGCCGTTGTAGTGTGTTACTGATGGTGACCTTTGTTACTTTGGTCCCAGCTCTCTGCAGGTCATTCACCAGGTCCCCCCGTGTGGTTCTGGGATCTTTGCTCACCGTTCTCATGATCATTTTGACCCCACGGGATGAGATCTTCCATTTTCTGATGATTGCTCCCACAGTTGATTTTTTCACACCAAGCTGCTTGCCTATTGTAGATTCACTCTTCCCAGTCTGGTGCAGGTCTACAATACTTTTCCTGGTGTCCTTCGAAAGCTCTTTGGTCTTGGCCATGGCGGAGTTTGGAGTCTGACTGTTTGAGGCTGTGGACAGGTGTCTTTTATACAGATGATGAGTTCAAACAGGTGCCATTCATACAGGTAACGAGTGGGGGACAGAAAAGCTTCTTACAGAAGACGTTACAGGTCTGTGAGAGCCAGAGATTTTCCTTGTTTGAGGTGACCAAATACTTATTTTCCACCCTAATTTACGAATAAATTCTTTACAAATCCTACCATGTGGATTCATGGATTTTTTTTTCACATTCTGTCTCTCACAGTTGAAGTGTACCTCTGGTGCAAATTACTGACCTCTGTCATCATTTTAAGTGGGGGAACTTGCACAATCGGTGGCTGACTAAACACTTTTTTGCCCCACTGTAGGTCTAAGGTTTATTTTGAGCACTTGACGGCTCTTTTTTGCTTGCCATCCGTAAACTCTCTCCATACTCTTTCACATGATTCTTGCGTAGGTGGTAGAAGAGAACAAATTTATTGCTGTAAACAGTGTATTTTGTGACACCACAAAACAAACGATAGCGTATGATATGAAACAATAGATGTTTTAATTTCATCATCTGATATATTTCGTCATATTGCACAACCCTACTGCCTGCCACAGCAAGTTGCATGACAGGTTTAGATCTAAGTTGATAGAGAGAATAAGCCACAGTCCTACATGATAAAATCGGTCCTAACCTGATTTTCATTCACTGATTGAATCACAAGTTAGATCTGGTGGTCCATGACAATGTAAAACATATTACACTTATTTTCAGATTTTTTTGTGATTCTTACTTTCTTGTTTCGCTGTTGCTATCAGAAAGGTTGGGTCTCAGGCTTTTAATTTGAGGATGTACATTTGCTGCTACAGCTGTGTTCCAGTGACACCAATGAAGTCACTGTGGTGAGCTGTTTTTTTGTGAATGAAAAATTAATGAAACAACGAATAAAGGATCACTGAAGTTATTTTTGCTCCTGCTTAAAAAATAGGGAGTACGCGGTAAAGCAGGTCATCTAATAAGATGGTTCTGTCCCTGGCTTCTCCCACCTTCAGTCAGCATGCCTAAATATCCTTGGGCAAGACACTGAACTCCAAGTTGCTCCCCGAAGTGTTCAGAGTGTTAATATGTGTGAATGTTAGACACAAAGCACTTAAATTTAGAAAAAAGGTGCCTGTATGAATGGGTGTCAATGGGTGAATGAGGCATGTAGATAAAGCGCTTTCAGTACTAAAATTCACCAAATTCTCAATCTAATGAAAATTGTACATATGAATAGTTAGCAAACTATCAAGAAATACTTTACTGAGGTATTTCAAAAGTTCAACTATTGTGGTATCAGAGGAGAGAATATGTGCAAATTGTGGTTCTGGTGTCAACAACTGACTGCAGAGGAGGGTTCGTTACAATAAAACCATACTCTCACAGAGTAAAAATAGTATAAACATCTCTCCAGTGAAAATGTCTGCTGTTTGACCAAGTAGACCAAAGGTTGCCTCCATCCTTACTTGGAGATTAGCACTGGATTAAGGTGAAAGAGGGTTTTTTGTTTTTCTCTGTTTTTTCCATTTATTAAATAAAGTAATTAAATCTAATATTTGCTAAATCTGTATTAATAAGATGAATTCACCTTCTCTTGTTAAAAGTTCTTGTTTGATTGACAGGCATCTGTTGATGAAGTCATTTTTCTCTTCCTGGTAGATGGCCTCATAAATGAACTCCTTTTTACTGTGCTTGTAAACTGCATATTTGTAGGGTATACGCTCATGAAGTTTTTCCTTGGGAATTTTAACATGTCTTTCAACAAGATATCCCTTATCTCCACGAGACCTATTAAACAGAAAGTTATTGTTAGAGATGGGACATACAGATGACAAATAATGTAATAATTCGATAAAAGCTAATATAGTTTCTATACTGGCAAAAATAGGAATATTTGATCACATCTAAATTCACTCTCGTTGGTTTCCGGTGGAGAATATATAAAACTATTGGTTTGCAACAGTTGTGGAAAAAACAAATAAACAAACAAAATACCTGGGGAACATTTCGATGCAAGCATCCCAGTTTCCTAACAGTGCTGCAGATTTTAACACAACAACGTCTTTCTCTGGATCCAAATGAAAGTCATTAGAAACGACAACGTGAAAATATATAGATATTCCTTCACTGACTGATGAACTGGAATAAAAGGAAAGAAGCAAGTAAATAATTTCATGGTTAAAAATATTAACTCAAATATGTATATTCTACATCCTGTTACTTACTTTTGTGGTCTCTGATGGCCCACTTGGACATCACTATGATGGGGAGGGCAGGATGAAGTTGGTGGCCTAGAGCCAACTACATCTTTTTTGCCTGGTTGCTGTTCTTTTGCCAGATATGCACCTGTGTCCTTATTTGAGTTAGTGGAAGTAGCCTTATAAATGTAAAAAAAAAAATGTTAAAAACCCCCCAACAATAATTATTTCTTAATGTATGAATAAAATAAAAATAAAACTCCTTAAGTCCTTCTACTTATGAAAATTGATAAGTAATTAATATTACTTAAATTGGTTTCAGATTGGAAAAAAACATTTCATAAATGTTACAATTTAAAAATCTTTGTCCTCATGTTATAATTTTGCATTTTTGTATTAAATTCAGTTTGTCAATTAAAACTCTGTATTTGACTTCATAATACCTCACTGCTTTGATGATGTCCTTTGTTACTGGGCTATGATTTTTATATAATTTTTGTTGTTATAAAATTGAATATTTTCTCTTCATACTATGATTTTACATTTCTGAATAAAATTCAGTTTGTCAGTTAAAACTCTGTATTTCACTTCTGAATACCTCAGTGTTTTTGGTGGTGTCCTTTGTTACCGGCGTTGTGGAAACAGATAGGTTTGTTTCAGGTGTTGCCTTACTGCGTAATTCAGAGTCACTTTCAGCAGTCACAGCAAGATGTCCCTCTTTCTTATTACAAGACTCTATACCTTGAGGGAAAGCAGCTAATTTACTTTCTAGCTGTGTCTGCAGAAGGGATGTGGATCTGCTTCCATTTTCTGCTTCAACTTGGGTTGCAATGTTGTCTGGTGTTGTAGAATGCTCTCTGTCTGGCTGTGATTCAGCAGCAGCCAATTGTACCTAAAGAATAGCTACAGAGTTAGTTCACTAAATACCTATTAAAATTTTTAAGTATTTATTGAGATAGGGTTTCTCTGGAAGCAGAGCCTACACTGTTTTTGTAATTAATCCTAATAACATGTTATCTCTAATACACACAGAGTTGTGCCACTTTTTAGTTCAAACATGATGTTTGTCTTTGCAAACTCATAACTAAAGGGAACCAGTAAGTTAGTCCACTGTCTGAACAAGACAAACAGGACATTGTGGAAGCTGAACTTGAAGGTTCGGAGAAACTGGTTCTTGTATTTTTGAGACTTTTTTTTTTTTTTTACTGCAGTTGAAGTTGAAACAAGCAGACAAAACAATGTTTTACTTCCAGAAAGAAAAATCTGTGGTTTCCTGTTTAACTATTGCTAGATAAATATATTCCTTAATAAATGATTTGTTTTGTTATAAAATTCAATATTTTCTCCTCATACTATGGTTTTGCATTTCTGTATAAAATTCGGTTTTAGGTTAAAACTCTGTATTTGACTTCATAATACCTCAGTGTCTTTGCTGGTGTCCTTTGTTACTGGGCTGGGTCTTGAAGACTTCTCTGAATTTGTGGTATTTTGATCATCTGAATAACACGTCTCAACTCCTACTTGGTCTTTTTTCCTGTCAGCCTGTTTTGTGAACGTATTTTGATCTGTGTTCATGGAGTTTTTAGTATCAGCTGACTTCCGAGAGAGATTTTGAATCTCATGAGATGTTGTCTTGTTTGCATCTTGGTGTGGGGCAGGCTGTGTTGCTGCCTTGGCTTCTTTTAATATGTCCTCAGATGATTCAGGGACAGTAGACTCAGCTTCTTTGGTTATTGGGGAATCTTTGGAGTTAAATAAGGGTCCAGAATGAACATCACTTCGCTTGTCAGAAGGAATTTGATATGGATCCGGGGTGTCATCTTTGTCTATATCTGATGAATCCCTTGTTTGATGTGCTGGTATTTTACTGTGGGCAGATGTAGCGGAGGGTGTTGTTTTAGGAACAGACAGGTTTGTTTCAGGTGTTGCCCCACTGCACGAGTCAGAGTTAATTTCAGCAGCCACAGCATTTTGCTTCTGTTTCTCCTCACAAGCTGCTAGTTCACTGTCAAACTGTGTCTGGTGAAGAGATGAAGATGCACTCTCATTTTCCACTGTGGCTGGGTCTGCATTGCTATGTGATGATGCAGGACCTTTGCTGTCCAGCTCAGAAACATCAGTAGCCAACTGTCCCTGAAAAAAACTACACAGTTAGTTCAGGAAATACCATTTCAAATTGATAATTTCTAGAAGCAGAAATTAAACACTTTTTGTATTACTGTGCTATAAAAGGGTAGAGAGATGGGAGGCTAAATGCAAACAGCAGAGACACATTTGAAGTTAACAAAAAGCAGGTCTTTAATGTGGCTTTTCATGTTACAACGTTAAAAAAGAACAGGTGGAAATAAGCACATGCTGTGTTGTGTGACAAAACAAAGCAAACAGTCAAATACAGGGTACAAAGACACAAACAATTTAATCAGGGGAAGAGAGGACACAGGGGTAATAAGACACAGCTGAAAGTAATCAGCGTAGACGAATAAAGCTCAAAGCAGGACACAAGAGACAAGAACTTGCAAAGTAATACAGGAAGTAACATAGAACTAAACACAGAAGCAAGAAACACACACTTAACACAATACAGGGGAACACTAGGGAAGGCAAGAATAACATGTAAATTCTAAACACTAACAGAAAGTAGCAAAAACTAAGGATTAAGGATCCTAAAAGACTAAACGTAATACTGAGTCAAAATAAAACCAATCAAAAAATGCCTACAAGTACATAACTCAAAAGAAATTCAAACAAAAGTCAAACTTATAACTCTGGAATGACTGTACAGTAATTAGAGTTAATCCAATTAGATCTTGGTACAATAAAATAACCATGGCAGAGGGAAAAAGAAACACCACCAATTACAATTATAAAATTCAGAAAACCCTTAAATAGGAGCAAACCTGGGTTCTTGTGCTCAAAGTACAAACACCAGTCAAAGCTAAACTTGGAAGGTTTGCAAAAGGATTTTCTTGTATTTTTAATAGGGTGTTTACTGCTCTGGATAATCTTGGTGTAAAACAGTATTTTTTTTTTTTTTTTTACCTGTATTTGGGTGGTGTTTTCCTTTATACCTTTATCTTCTTTTGGAGCCTGGTCTTGATCCTCCTTTTGGCTTTTCTCCTTGGCTGTGGTTGAAATTATATGTGTCGATGTGGCACCATCTGTTTAACAATTAATTTTATGTAAGTTTTATATATATCTATTCAGAGTGAACATGGCATTGGAGATGATGCAGTTTTTTTCCTTATTCATATGACCATGACCTTTGACCTATGACCACGAAGCATTACATTTTCAAATGCTATAATTTGTTATCTTTACCCAGTGATTAACTGAATCGAGCAAATTGGACTGATATCTTTGGCTTGTATAAGCTGTAAAACTTTTTAAGATTTTAAGATGTATTCCTGTGGTGTGTTATTTTGTGAAACTTTCTGGCATCATTGGGATGTCATAGGGTGTTGTACTGAAAAATAAAAGTGTCTTGTACAGCTCTCCATGCCCTATCGTATGATATATTACTTGATATGGTTTCTTGATTTTTTTTTCAGAGTCAATTTTGACAACAAGGAAAGTTAAGATCAAATGCTTGGCCAACCTAGGTCCTTTAAGACCTAGTATATTGCTGTGAAGTTGGAAGACAATCCATAAAAAATTGGGGGTATTATGAAGTTCTCACCAAATTTTAAATAATGAAAACTGTGGACGGTATACTGTTAACAAACAGACAAACAAACAAAACTGATTACATACACCCTCCCTTTGGGGGAAGACCAATGGAAATGACGATACTTGTGTTTCAGACGATTATCAGAACACTGTGTCATTTTCATTCTAGTTAAACATCCACCTACCGTACTGTTTTATGGTTGCAAATGAACTCCTTGAACTAGGGTTAATATAAGTTGTACTATTACAACAGGAAACTTACCTTGAGCCTTTTTTTGAGACAAAAGAAATAACTTGTTGCCACATTCAGGGCAGAATTTAAATGTCCTGTCCACTTGAGTTCCACATTCGGTGCAAAACATGATTGCCTGAAAAAAATAACATTATAAATGACAGAAACATTGTAATGCCCTTGAGCATCGTACGTATAATTCAAGCTCTTTCAAAAACTGTTTTACCAAACTGATTGATATCATCTTATCTTCTGTATGTTATAATAAGTTAAATAGGCGGCAGTGTTGAGGAATTTAAAACATTGAATCTGTGTTAACGTTGTTGTCCGTCAACAATTTACAGTGACATGATTTTAATGTCAGACTTTAAATACTGCTACACTGCACACATTATTGAAAATAATGCATTTCTATATTTTGACATATTCAATGTGATAACAGAAGATGTGAGTGTGTATATTTATTTAAACAGTCAATACATTTGCAAATCTTATAACGTTCAGGTTTTAGTGAAAGCATTGGAAATGTGTTACATATTATTTGTTGAAGTCATAGTCGAAGGTGTACTTTTGAGTACTATTGTAAAAGCCTGAGTAGTAAGAAATGTGTTTTGTTATCAACAATAGACTTTATATAGCTTACTGGGGTCACAGAGTTATTTTCACTTTCATTTACAGTAATGGTGGGGCTGATTCATAATTTTAACTTGCCTTTCTTATACTCAAAGCTTGATCCTTTTCTCTTTGCAAAAGAAATTAGAAATTGCTTTATAAAAAAAATATAGCTGCAAAAAAATCTTGTACAGTGTTTTATTTTATGAAATTAATTTAGGCCATCTTGTATTATGTAGTAGCATTTAACAGTTAAAAATACTTATTTAGATTCATAATGTTTGTCTTTTTATCTTTAAATTACAATACAGGACATGGTGATTAGGGATATGCAGAAGTTAAGAAGGAAGTATACAGTTAGGTCAAATGCTGTTACAGATTACCAATTTATATTGTAATAAAAGATGAATAAAACACATCTGATAATATTTAGTATTACAGACACAATACTTGAACCTCGGGCATGTCCCAGTGCATTATTATTATCTGTAAGGATAGTTGTTAGATGTCCTACCGTGTTTGTTCTTCTTCCTTACATTGTCAGCAGTCAGCTCTGTGTGAGCATTGGTGCTAAAGAATATAGCTTAACCGTTCCCATATTTACTTTCATTTTCATTTACAGTGAAAGGTGTGGCTGTTTTTCAAATCATGCAATCGACAGATAAATAATCACACAGACTCAAAAGATCTGTCTTGACACTTTTTTCAGTCATACCCCCAAAATATTTTTGGGGTAATATTTTTATCAGATATGACAAAAAAATAAAAATAAATAAATAAAAACAAACCCAGTCAACAGGAGTAGAGTTAGACTTAAGTTAAAGTTATTTAAACAACACCATATGCATTATTAAAATAATATGCATAGCAAGAAGAAAACGTAGCTTTATTGTTTGACACATTCAGTGTAGTAACAAAAAGTTTGTAGGGGTCCATGTAAGTTAACAGCGTGCCTAAGTGTCTAAGTGCTGCCTGCTAATAACACAGGAATTGCCAACTCACTCCTCTTCAGATATTCTACACCTTACAACCCACCCAAATACAAGGTGAATCCCACCTGCCAAATTATTTCATGTGGCCCACAGGAAGTTAAAAGCAATAAAATGACCATAGTTTGTGTGCAAAACTACATGTCCCACAATGAATCTTTTGCGTCCTACGTAATGACAACATCTGCCTCCCGATGGCAGTATTTCAACAGCAGTGCGTTTTAGAGCGGTTTTCTGTGGAAGCTTGTTTCCACCTCTGAATTTGAAGAAAGAAAAAAAAAAGACAAAGGAGAAAATCTTGCCACCCAGAAGCCAAAATTTCAGGTCAGTGTCTCAACGCTTTGATTTTAGTATCTCAAAATGTCAACTTACTAACTCAAACGTCTGAGAAAATAAGTCAAATAACTTTTGAGATACTAACCTGAAATTGGCTCTCTCCCAATCAGGAATTTTTTTTTTTTTTTTTTTTTTTTTCCCCCAGTGGCAGAAACAATAGCTTCTATAGTTTTCAGTCAAGTCATTGAGTTTAAAAAAGAAAAAGGAATATCAGCAACACCAAAATGTTGATGCATTGGAAAAGTAATTTAAGACAGAGCAAATGCAAATGCTTGTTTGTGCTACAGGGAAACATGCTGGTATGTCTTCTTTGCTATGAGCCCATGCTGGTGCTTGGGGAATACAGTTCATGCCAGCACTTTGAAACCTTTAGTTTTACAAGCATAGATCCAAGTATGCTAATCTTAGGCATCAAGAAAATAAACAGAAGGCCCAAGAATTAAAATATAGTTTGCAATCTCAGCAGACTATGATAGCCAGAGCTTTAGTACAAAATGTTGCAGCACTGAACGCAAGTTTTATTGTAGTTGAAGAAATCAGAGCTCCTAAGCATTTTTTCTGAAGTGGTGATTTTGAAGTCAAGAAGACTGAGGGTCCTCAAGTCTACACTTCATAATTCACATAACTGATCAGCCTGTTTAACTTACCTAAAAGCCTGTTTTTGTTCAGGACACACCTGATTAAAAATAAACTTAACAATGTCAGCTTGTCAAGAAAAAATATGGCAAACTGTGGGAAGAAATATAGTTAGGAAACCTGACAACACAGCTTGCTAAGGAGGCATGTGGTATCTGTTTTGTTTTTTCATTAGGTGTTGCTTGTCTCTGTGCTTACATTCTACATGTATCCACAGCTTGTTCTGCTTATTGAACAAAAACAAACAGGTCAGATGTTAGAATGATTTAAATTTTTATTCAAGTAGACTGACAAAACTTACAGACAGCTGGTGTTTAGAATAGAGCTGAATAAAAGTTAAAAAAACAACAACAACAACAACCATTTAATCTGAGCATCAGGAGCCCCACATGCAACATACAATAATTAAATAATTATTTCAAATATACTGACAGCACTCCAGTGAGATAAGTTCAAAAACAAAGTTAAATAAAAGTATCCAGTGATATACCTAACTTCAATCTTAGCCAAACAAATTTGCTTAGGTAAACACTGAAACAAACCAGTTAGGTATCATCTCAGTTAATTATATTCCATGATTAACTTCCACTGAGTGGCGAAAGCCAGTGGTTTTGAAAATGTTATGCTGGGAGTAAACCTCACCTTCCTGGTCAGCAGACAGCTGGTGAAGCAAGCTGGCAGACCAGTGGGAATGGAGATCTGTCATTAGTTTCTTATTATTGTTTTCTTTCAGGTTTACCCCTTTTTCCATTGTGTGATCAGTAAACCTTTTTTCTACAAGCCACATGAGTGCACAGCAAAAGTATGGTTACATTAAGAGATTTGATTGGGCAATACACTGTCATGAAAATGATATGTAATGAAATGAAACTGAATGAATGGGCTGCCACCAGTGCTTGTACAGCCAGTGCATCACGGTATGCCAGATTACAATTCCAACCCTGTCTTAAAATATCTATCTGTATATCTAGTATATATAGAGTGTAAAAGACAAAAGCTGAAAAGTTAGGGGAAGAAGAAAGAAGAAATACAACAAAAGGTATTTTTTTCGTTCCTGTGTGTTTAAAGTAAACACACACACACACACGCGCGCGCGCGCACACACACACACACACACAAACAAAGGTGTATAAACCAACCATATAATACCAATCTAAATCTTATATACAGAAAATATAGGGGATTACAGAAATGAAATGAATACCACAGAATATGCATTTATTACTGAGGTCATGGTTAAAAGTGGTGTTTGTACTGGCTGTTCCCTAATGCTGCTATAGAGGGAGTGAAACCTGAAGAAACCTGTTGTAAAGAATGTGACCAGACGACAATAACACTTTGCAAACCTAGCAGATTCGTCAACAGCTGATGTTATCTAAATAACTGGGTTCACAAACAGTACAGTAACAGGTACAGTGGGGCAAAAAAGTATTTAGTCAGCCACCAATTGCGCAAGTTCCCCCACCTAAAATGATGACAGAGGTCAGTAATTTGCACCAGAGGTACACTTCAACTGTGAGAGACAGAATGTGAAAGAAAAATCCATGAATCCACATGGTAGGATTTGTAAAGAATTTATTCGTAAATCAGGGTGGAAAATAAGTATTTGGTCAATAACAAAAATACAACTCAATACTTTGTAACATAACCTTTGTTGGCAATAACAGAGGTCAAACGTTTACTATAGGTCTTTACCAGGTTTGCACACACAGTAGCTGGTATTTTGGCCCATTCCTCCATGCAGATCTTCTCGAGAGCAGTGATGTTTTGGGGCTGTCGCCGAGCAACACGGACTTTCAACTCCCGCCACAGATTTTCTATGGGGTTGAGGTCTGGAGACTGGCTAGGCCACTCCAGGACTTTCAAATGCTTCTTACGGAGCCACTCCTTTGTTGCCCGGGCGGTGTGTTTTGGATCATTGTCATGTTGGAAGACCCAGCCTCGTTTCATCTTCAAAGTTCTCACTGATGGAAGGAGGTTTTGGCTCAAAATCTCACGATACATGGCCCCATTCATTCTGTCCTTAACACGGATCAGTCGTCCTGTCCCCTTGGCAGAAAAACAGCCCCATAGCATGATGTTTCCACCCCCATGCTTCACAGTAGGTATGGTGTTCTTGGGATGCAACTCAGTATTCTTCTTCCTCCAAACACGACGAGTTGAGTTTATACCAAAAAGTTCTACTTTGGTTTCATCTGACCACATGACATTCTCCCAATCCTCTGCTGTATCATCCATGTGCTCTCTGGCAAACTTCAGACGGGCCTGGACATGCACTGGCTTCAGCAGCGGAACACGTCTGGCACTGCGGGATTTGATTCCCTGCCGTTGTAGTGTGTTACTGATGGTGACCTTTGTTACTTTGGTCCCAGCTCTCTGCAGGTCATTCACCAGGTCCCCCCGTGTGGTTCTGGGATCTTTGCTCACCGTTCTCATGATCATTTTGACCCCACGGGATGAGATCTTGCGTGGAGCCCCAGATCGAGGGAGATTATCAGTGGTCTTGTATGTCTTCCATTTTCTGATGATTGCTCCCACAGTTGATTTTTTTCACACCAAGCTGCTTGCCTATTGTAGATTCACTCTTCCCAGTCTGGTGCAGGTCTACAATACTTTTCCTGGTGTCCTTCGAAAGCTCTTTGGTCTTGGCCATGGCGGAGTTTGGAGTCTGACTGTTTGAGGCTGTGGACAGGTGTCTTTTATACAGATGATGAGTTCAAACAGGTGCCATTCATACAGGTAACGAGTGGGGGACAGAAAAGCTTCTTACAGAAGACGTTACAGGTCTGTGAGAGCCAGAGATTTTCCATGTTTGAGGTGACCAAATACTTATTTTCCACCCTAATTTATGAATAAATTCTTTACAAATCCTACCATGTGGATTCATGGATTTTTTTTTCACATTCTGTCTCTCACAGTTGAAGTGTACCTCTGGTGCAAATTACTGACCTCTGTCATCATTTTAAGTGGGGGAACTTGCACAATCGGTGGCTGACTAAATACTTTTTTGCCCCACTGTACGTCTGCATTAAAACTTTTACTTCCCTTTTGTGTACACAAAAGTTTTTCCAGACTTTTCCCAAAGAAAGATTATTTGCAAATTAGTTTTTATTTATAGTTATATTCTGATGTTATGCAAATTTCTACCAAATCATTTAGGTTATCCTGCGTTATGTGTGTAGTAACACTGTAAATAAAATAAACAAAACAAAAAAAACCCCAAACAAACAAAAAGATTAATTTCAAGTAATTTTATATTACTCTGTTAATTATAACACATTACCAGATATACTGGAGACCCACTCAAATTTACTAGGAAGAGTAAAGTTAGATTATAAATTATATTATCATAAAATATAACTACAAAAACACCTTTGACTATGGCTAACCTCCTTTAATATTACAGAAACAACACTTGAATCTTGCACATAACCTAATGCACTATAGCCTGTAAGAATAATGATTGGATAACCTAGCATTTTTGCTCTTCTCCTTACATCGTTAACACTGTATAGCCAAAGTAATGACTGATTCTATAAAGTTAAGCTGTCACAGTTGAAGTAACAGGTTTGACTGCTTTGGCTTTTTCCACCCTACCTACTGAGAAAACCTATTATATTTACTCACACACAGCAAACAGCAGCTAACATTCACATTCGAGGAGCTGGGGAAAAGGAGTATCGTCCTTGTTAGTGAAATATTAATTTCATCATTTTAACTGCTAATTTATTGTCACCTGGAATAAAGTAGTAACATAAAAAATGGGATGGAATTCAATGGGGGTTTTTAGCGCTCTTAATAGAAAATTGAGGCACCAACTCATACAGACATCCTCAGTTGTGGTCATTAGGTGACAATACTGGAACTGACCATACCTGCTTATAGAGCAGGGATAGCCAACTCCCTCATCTTCAAATTATCCTACACCTTATGTTAGCTGTGTTTCAAGCTAAAATGTTCAAAAACAGCATCAAACACAGCGGGACTGTGTTTGTCTTTGGAAAAAATGCCTTTACTCTTATAGAAAAGCAGCAGATCTTAGGACCTTCTTGCTGTTAGGCAACAGTGCTCACCACCATGCCACCGTGCTGTCTTTGAATTATTAATTTATCATCAAAATTGCTTCTGATACATTATCACCTTTAATACAGTAGTATTAATGGAGGCAGTTGTATCTTTTCTCCCACTCCCTCATCTTATCTTTCCTGCTTGGGTTTTCATGTCCTCATCTAGTCTAATCTAACTTTAACCCTCAGAGAGTCGCTCAGTCTTGTTCTCTAAAACCTAAAGCATGTGGATATGATCAACTGGTCCCTCAATTGACACCCTTTTCTCAAGAACAAGCCTGGGTTCGAGAGAGCCCGATTGTCCTTATTGAAAGCTATATGGAAATGATCTTGCTGGAAGGCTCCCAAGGCCGAGGCTGGCTGAAAACAACAAATTCCTCTCCTTGATAATGAGACTGTGTTTTGACTCTTTGAGCTATACCCTTCAAGGCCACTTGTGTCGGCTGTAGGACTGTTTACTTTTTCTTAACTGGGTGAAAGGACACTAAGCAAATAAGCACTAAGAATATATATTAAATACATGACATCACTAATCAAAGGTGAGGCAATAAAGGACTGCATATGTAAAGTATATCATAAGTGGACAGACATGGGTGTAAACCACACCTTAACTAGTCAAAGGAGCTTGCAGAGAAAAGCGTCTGGACTTCTTTAAGTTGCTTGAAGACGTTTCACCTCTCATCCGAGAAGCTTCTTCTTGCCAAAGTCCCTCCATCCAACCTCACAATACAGGAAAAGAAGGCCGTCGCTTCCCTGAGCAAAGACCACAACATCACTGTTTTACCAGCTGATAAGGGAAGATGCACCGTGGTCCTAAACACTACAGATTACCATACAAAGATCACTACTCTCCTCAGTGACAACAATACCTACGAAGCCCTAAAGCGAGACCCCACAAGCAGCTACAAAAAGAAAGTTATAGCTTGCCTTCAAGACTTTGAAAAGGACAAAATTATTGACCGCCTTACATATCACCGCCTTTACCCAGGGGATGCCATACCCTGCATCTATGGACTTCCTAAAATCCACAAGGAAGCTGTCCCACTCAGACCCATAGTCAGTAGCATAAACTCAGCCACTTATAACATTGCTAAACACCTTGCTACCATCCTTGCTCCTCTAGTGGGGAACACCCCACACCACATCAAGAACTCCACCGACTTCACCGACAAGGTCCAGAAACTTACCCTGGATCCAGATGAAACCATGGTGTCCTTTGATGTAGTCTCTCTCTTCACTTGCATACCCACCACGGAGGCCGTGGAGACTGTAAGAAAACGACTACAAGAAGACAGCTCCTTGGAGGACAGGACCAACTTCACACCCGATCAGATTTGCACACTGTTAGACCTCTGCCTCACCACCACATACTTCAAATACAACGAAGGCTTTTACAGACAAAAACATGGCTGTGCCATGGGCTCCCCCGTGTCACCTATTGTAGCCAACCTTTACATGGAGGAAGTGGAAAGGAAGGCTCTAGGCTCTTTCAAAGGAAGAGTACCCAGCCACTGGTACAGATATGTGGACGACACCTGGGTCAAAATCAAGACACGAGAAGTGGAATCCTTCACTACGCACATTAACGCTGTGGATAAAAACATCAAGTTCACCAGGGAAGACACAAAGGACGACTGTTTGCCTTTCCTGGACTGCACTGTGCACATTGAAGAGAACGGCAACCTCAACATCGAAGTTTACCGGAAGCCCACACACACGGACCAGTACCTCCTCTTTGACTCAGAGGGCCTGGTGGCGCCAGTGTCCGGCAGCCTCGCCTCTGTCAGTGCGCCCCAGGGTGGCTGTGGCTACAATGTAGCTTACCATCACCAGTGTGTGAATGTGTGTGTGAATGGGTGGATGACTGGATATGTAAAGCGCTTTGGGGTCCTTAGGGACTAGAAAAGCGCTATATAAATACAGGCCATTTACCATTTACCATTTGACTCCCATCACCCTTTGGAACACAAACTTGGAGTAATTAGGACCCTACACCACCGGGCAGAACATTTTCCCTCTAAGCCTGAAGGAAAAAAGAAGGAACACACACATGTAAAGGAAGCACTCAAAACGTGCGGCTATCCTAAATGGGCGTTCTTAAAGTCAGCAAAGAGGCACAGAAAAGAAGACCAGACACCAGCGAGGGAGGATAAGAAGGACAGACGCAACAACATTGTCATCCCCTATGTAGCCGGTGTATCAGAAAAACTCAGGAGAGTTTTCTCCAAGCATGACATCCCAGTGCATTTCAGACCCAGCAACACGCTCAGACAAAAACTGGTTCACCCGAAAGACAAAACGCCAAAACACAGACTTAACAATGTGGTGTATGCTGTACAGTGCAGCGAGGAATGCTCAGACCTCTACATTGGAGAGACCAAACAGCCACTTCACAAGCGCATGGCACAACACAGAAGAGCCACCTCCACAGGACAAGACTCAGCAGTCCATCTGCATCTTAAGGATAAAGGACACTCTTTCGAGGATGCCAATGTTCACATTTTGGACAGAGAGGACAGATGGTTTGAAAGAGGAGTGAAAGAAGCCATCTATGTCCACTGTGAGCGACCATCTTTGAACAGAGGCGGGGGTTTACGACACCAACTCTCTGCCATCTATAATCCAGTTTTGAGATCCCTTCCCAGACGCCTTAACGCCCACTCACATCCTGGGCCATCTGACCTCAGGAATTCGCATGATAAGGTGGGGCCAGGTTTCACAATGAACACACCCGAAACTCTGGCTGATTGGGACCCACGCCCAGTTTCCCACCTTGGCTCAGGCGATTAGAGGATCATCAGGGGGTCCTTTTGTCCCTCTGTGGGGGGTCACTCCCACTAGGTTTATATCTGGGACTCTCCACCATTTGACCTTAGAACTGAAGAAGCTTCTCGGATGAGAGGTGAAACGTCTTCAAGCAACTTAAAGAAGTCCAGACGCTTTTCTTTGCAAGCTCCTTTGACTACGATGACCTGGATGACTGAGAACCTTCACAGACACACCTTAACTGTTTGGCTGAGCCAAAACAACTACAGCAGTGATTCTGCCTTAAAGGTACTCTGGATATTGTTAAATGTGCAAATATCCTAAATAGTACAGAGAATATACTGTAAAGCTACAGAATTTTCTATTTTACTATTTATGGAAAGTCTGTCAACATAAGAAAAAAAAACAGAAAATGTACTTGCAGAATTCTTTTTTACACTGTGTTCCATCAAATTCATTAGCTATTTATCTTGTTTATTTACATTTGTATTTTTTTATATTTTACATATGAATTAAAGTCATCCAACATTTTGTGTGTAGAAGCACTGTAACAGTTAACATGACTGATTTATATAAATTTATTAATAACATATTCCTGTTTATTTGTCAACTAGAATACAGGACAGGATGAAAGGGAATACATTATGTTTCAGTTAGTAGTGTAATGTTAAGTTTAATGCTATTAAAGATTATGAGTAACCTAATATTTAATATTACATACTCGAATCTTAAAAGCAGCCTAATGGACTATTATTGTTAGTAAAGATGATTGGTATATAACCTACCTCGTTTGTGCTTCTTCCTTACATAGCTGGCTTTGAATATTTGAACTGCTATGTGTGTTTGTCCTTTACTCAGTCACATATTTACTTTCATTTTCCTTTACAGTAAACGGTTGGTTGTTTTCCACAACAGCCTTGTCCAGGCATGCTGCAATTGCATGCCTTAAACCCTAACAAAACACTTTAGAAGGCAGGATATTGTTCAGTTCTTGTTCCTAAACTATTAATCTTTCATTAACATAACTGCTAATTCATTGTCACCTGTAAAATAATTGAAGATTATTTCAGTCAATATTAAGAATTAAAGCAACAACACATGCAGACATTTTCAGTTGTGGGTATTAGGTGGCTAGGTGACGATACTGATTAATCTGGAGTAATTGATCAGCTGTCAGGTTTTTTTTTTAATGAAATATATCAAATCAAATAGCGCTACACTTTATGTATACTGGATTACATCCTAAAAAGTTTTAAGTTTTTAGTTTAGTTGAATTGAAATGAAATATCTCCCTCTGCTGTTACTGCGTCTTACAGCAGCTTCTGCCTGGTGTCTTCATGGTTTGGAGAGGCAAAGCGGGAAATAGACACAGTGAAATCAGTTTGAATGGAGCAGTGTTAGAGTGCTGCAGCTGTAACGCAATTTCTTGTGATTGAATTGTGCTTTACTTTTCTTTCTTTGTCAGGATAAGTAGCATAATGTTGTTATGTTATTGCTGTTGTCATAACTGTTATACTATTATAAATAATGAATAGATTATTTATAGTACTCCTGATGCTATGTTGGTAGGATTGTGTTTGAGCCTTACTTTTAGCAAACTTGTAAGGCATGTGCTATGGAAGCAAATTTATGGTGTATAGTGACCTCTTGTGCTGATAAGGTGACGTTATTGTGATTGTTTTTATAGTTATCTATGACTCTACTAGTTGAGAATTGCCTGTTTCTGTCTTCCAGAGAATTACACTCATACTTACCTGTATACTATAACACATGTGTTCAGTCATGGCTGCGCTGAATTTGTATTAAGATTGACAAGCAATTTGATGTAAGCAATGATTCAGTAAGACATTAAACCAACTGCAGGACTGCTGCAGTCTTTCAGACATAAGACTTAGGCCAGACTTGAATAGCCCTGAATTTCGACATAACAAAAACTAACATCATCTCAACTTGTTTTTGTTTAAAACACAAAAATATTTTCCCTCACATACTAGCAGAAAATGATTATACTTGATAGCACGAAAAGAGAACGTTCTTACATCCATATTCATTTCAGGAAAATAGCTTCAATGTCTATAACAAATCTATCTTTGGAAATAATACTTTTTTGTGTTTACTACTGAAATTAGATGGACATCAATTACAGTAATGGTTTTGTTTCATGCATTTAAAAAAAAAATCTCCAACTATCTGCAGATATTTTCAACTGTGGCCATTAGGTGACAGTATTGATCAATCTAAAATCCCCCTCAACTATGTAAAACATAAAAGCGTTCATATTCAGGAGTCATGAGAAGTTAAAGTTACATTGCACAAATAGTTGAATATACATACATACTAACTGCAGCTGATTAAGAACTGCAATTTCAGCTAAACAAAACAAAACAAAAAAAACCCCAGAAATGATCACTTACCTCATTTTCAAACATTTCAACATTTCATTTTTTATTTGCAAGCTAAAACTCTTTTCCAACACAGTACCAAACTACTGCAGAGTATTCTGGAGTGACTTGTTACCTTCTTCGTTATATTAAATGCTAAGAATATAAAAACAAAAATGACACATCACTGCAAATGTCACAATGTTCAGCTTTTTGGCAACAGTGTTGATAATTTGTAAATTCAGTTATATGTCTAACACATTAACATTAAAAGCATATTTATATTAGACTAATGAAAATGACAAAAATGAGGCTATTCTACAAGAAAGGACAGTAAAGAATGTGACACAAAGCTTTGTAAAACTAACCATATTGCCAACAAGGTGTAATTTAGGAGGACTGAAATAGAACATCTGCATAGTTTGAGAGCATTTAATCAGAGTGTGGGGAATATTTCTTCCTAAATGTATGCATGCATAATATCCAGGATGGTGTTTGTGAGGGAGGCAAATAACACAATTTTCCTCTGCCTCTGAAGTCACTGCTCAAGCAGCGTGCTAAATCACATCATCTCATTCCTAGGCTGAATTGTTGACCGTGCTAACAGACTTGGACACTGAGTGTGTGTGTGTGTGTGTGTGTGTGTGTGTGTGTGTGTGTGTGTGTGTGTGTGTGTGTGTGTATGCTAATCTCAATTCTGGGCTACTGAGTCCTCCTCCTCTTCTTTACCACCCACACATACACACATAAACACACCACAGCAGTTGCTAGCCAATCACTACCTCTTTTCCTTTCTATTGCCTTTACCTGCGTCACTCTGCATGTGTTGCCATGGTGATCACTGATGCTCCCTCCCCCCCACAAATGTGTCTGTGCTGTTCCAGTATGAAGATGAAGCCGACTCGTGGCTGGTGATGCAGGCAGGCTGCAAACGTCATCACTTCCCTTGGGAAGAAGGCCTATTTTTACCAGTGGGCACAAAGTATACCAAGCTGCCCAGCATATTTATGGAAGCGCATCTAATCCCAGCCTGCCAGGAAACATCTCTCCACACGCTCTCTCTCTCTCTCTCGCTCCATTCATCTCTCAGAAAAGCTGTTCCTTTCAAGGCACAGTTTTCCCCTTGAGCTGAGGTGACAGTACCTGTGAAGGTTTTGAGTGATCTTGTTCGAATATCTGTTCTTTATCTATGAGACTGAGATGTGATGAAAATCAGGGGTCAGTAGAGCTCCAATCTTCTGTTTTGCTCAAGGTCACTTTAGCTTAATAACTTCCTATTTGTTGTGATAGGAAGGATAACTGTGAAGGAAACCTAGAAGTCATTTTGAAACCAGGAGGCAGTTTATGCAGTTAGTTTTAGTGGAAGAACTGAAATAATGATGTGAGGAGATAAAGGTGAGTGGGATTAGAAAATGTTACAAAAATACCACAAATCAAGGACATGATGGATGCAAAAATGAAAAAAGTCAAAGCAGCCTGTGATGGCATGCCACACATGGTAAGCTCCACACCTCACCACCAGTTGATTCACCTTAGTTTAATTTACAGTCACTACTTTAAAATATTCTACTTATTGTTCAATATTTTTTCTTTATTAAATGTGTTTATTTTTCCATCACACCTTCCAATGTTTATATGGCGTGCACACATATTAACCTTGCAAGGTCAAAGTTCTGTTTTATGTTATATTAATACATCTTTCTTTGTTTGAGTTACCTGGGGGTTGGCTTCTCCTCCTGTCTGGCAAAAGGTGTGGCAAAGGGCTGGGAGACCTGAAGTACCACTGACAGCCTAATTGGATAGCACCACATGCTTCATTGCCTGGGGGGTGTTTCATGTTTGTTTAATTGTTTTGTATTTTGTATTGTTAATTATTATCTTGAGTTTAGTCTATTGAGTTGACCTCTTTTATTGTTCTGCCTGTTTAAATTTTGGCTTTGTTAAATATATTTTCATATTTTTGGGTCAATAAAACCCCTTTTTTGAATTAAAACCACCTGTGTCCTTTATGCTTTACTGCTTGGTCCCTGACACAGCCACATACCGCATCTTTCTGTTTATCTTATGTAGCAACAATAGCTAGTGTGCACACCCTAAACCCAGGGCGAAGTTAATCATTTAACACTTTTATTTGTTTAGTCTCCCAACAACAGTAACTGGCAAATGTTATCAATTGTGGTCGCTCTGATTATGGTATAGACATGATTCTTGTTATAAAGGACACACCCTGACATTCTTCGCAAATGACAAGTAACGCTTTTATGAGCAATAGTTTCCAAAGTAGGCGAACACCTGAAAGAGGAACCCTAGCATCATGTTTATGCAGAGTTCCTTTGATTTTACTACAAAATAATGAGTCTGTGTTTGCTCCATTTTCTCCTGTGTGGTTTAATAGTTGAAAAGCTAAGCACTGATTAAACTGAAGAATATACTATACTATACTAGCTTATACTGTTATATACTCACAGCATAATTTAGTTATCGTTATGCTATGCTGGCAAATTTAAGAAGAAAACAATGAGCAGGTATTGGATGATAAAAAATATGTTACAGAATATTTTAAATTAAGGTGATGTCAAATCTACAAATAACAGAAAAGGAAAATGGAAAGTATTAATGTGTGTATCTTTGGTGTGTATCAGTACAGAGAATATGTATCACCTCAGACTGTCTAATTTATTTGTGTATTGTAATTGTGTCCTTTGATCCTGCTCGCCTGCTGTGGTCTTTCTGTGATAACCTGGTCTTGATCTGGACAAGATCTACACTGCTTCAAAGGCAATTCACATGTAAGGACTTCATCAGTATTTTTAGATGATTCCTTTAACTCCTTCAAAATGATAAGTTTAAACCAGCATAGGCCCGTGTAAAGTCTTTCTTTATTTATTTACGTTTTATAGCTAACTACCTACCTACATCAGTGGGTTGCTAACAAATGTTGGTTACTAAATTTAGAAAAGGTCAACCCACCCAAGACAAATCAATGCTGCTATCTCTACAGCCTACACAAAAAAATCCAAGTGTAAAGAAGCTCATGGGAAACCAAGAGAACCGGTATTCAAATGTACGAAATAATTATAGCAAATTTGTTTTGCAAATTTCAAGTGAAATGCTTTTAAGTCTGCCTCATGAGCTAATGATGACCTTTTTCAGTAGCTAACTTCCCACTAAAGTCCACTGTGCACTAAAATCAGTCATGTTGGTATAATCGGTAAGCTATTATTAACTGAATAATTAATACATGCTTGGCTGTTCCTACAGTATCGTTTTGGCTATTTAATATTTTAATTATTAAGTTGCGTGACTTAAATTGAATTGATATTTGTAAAAGTACACCAGAAAAATCTGAGGGGGCACTGTAATAATGTATACTTTGTTGATCCCCATGGGGAAATGCCTTACTGGATTTACCCCTTTCACTCAGGGAAGCAGTAGGCAGTCACCAATCTAGTGCCCGGGGTACCTCAAGGTGACTATTCAGTGGATTTGAACCCCCAACCTTCTGATTACAGGGCTTCCACTCTACCTACTGTGCTATCAGTGTCCTATACTGTTGTGACATTTTTGGATGGGCCTGAAGCATCTGCCACAGCCACGATCATCCATACTGCACATGCTGGTCAGGTAAAAGCTATCCTGTGTACATGTTTAGAATTAAAATACAAGAAATAAACAAATTGTAAGCATCTGTAGGATAAACTTTAATAACCTAGTGCTGTATGCCCCACAGATCAGAGCAGTTATGTTCCTCTTTCAATGGTTCTTTCCCTTCTGATAAATATACATATTTACACATACAGGGGTCAAAGTCAGCTGGAAAGATCTGGCACAGCATTCAAGTAACTCCAGTTAATAAATTGTTAAATCTGATAGGTAGGTTTTGTACAAATTACTACTGAATGATTTACAGTCCTGAGTTTAGTACCACATGCCTTTAAAAGGCCAAATCTGTGCAAAAAATGTGAATTCATTGTCATCTTCTGTCAGGTAGTCACACTGTCATGATGTTCTGATGGCAAAGGCAAAAAAAATACAACTTTTCCTTGAACATGGTTGGGTTGTTGAAATGCATAAGCATTAACTCCATAACCATCCGACGGCATCTGAGACTGAAGAGCTTCAAAAACAAAAAACGTCTGCAAAGGCCTCGTGTCCTTGAACGCCACAGAACTGACCATTTGGACTTTGCAAGAGAGCACCAAACTTGGGACATTGAAAGGTGGAAGAAAGTTTTATTCTCTGATGAGAAAAACTTTAACCATGATGGTCCTGATGGTTTCCAACGTTACGGGCATGGCAAGCAGATCCCACCTGGGATGTTTTCTATGCGGGGGCCATAATGGTCTGGGGTGTTTTTTCCTTCATTGGAACAATGGAGCTTCAGGAGGTGCATGGGCGTCAAACGGCCGCTGGATATGTCCAGATGTTGCAGAGAGCATCACTCATGACTGAGGGGCCTCATCTTTGTGGTACCGACTGGGTTTTTCAACAGGACAATACTGCAGTACACAATACCTGCAGGACAAGGAACTTCTTCCAGGAGAATAACATCACTCTTTAGGACCATCCTGCGTGTTCCCCTGTTTAAATCCAATTGAGAACCTTTGGAGATGGATGGCAAGGGAAGTATACAAAAATGGACAACAGTCCAGACAGTAGATGCCCTTCGTGCAGGCATCTTCACCACTTAGGGAAAAGTTCAAACTCACCTCATGGAAACCTATTTTTGAAGTGATCAACAATAATGGTGGCGCTGCTCATTATTGAGTTCATGTTTGGAACTTTGATTTATATTTTGGGGATTTATGGGGTTTTTTGGAGGTGTGGTCCTAAACTTTTGATCAGCTGTAAAACAGCCTGTTTTAGTTTAAGCGTTGCTTTCAATAAACTGCATGCTCAAAAAAATGTTTTGTCTTACTCACAGTTCTTCTTATTGCATGTTGAAGCTCTACTTGGAACCTTGTTAAGATCCAGCCATGCAAAAAGCGGTCTTAAACTTTTGATCGGGGCTTTATTTCATAATATGCTCCTGTCTGGTGTTGTTTTCATTATTACTGAAATCTACTTGCTCAATAACAAGAAAATAATGGAATCTCATAGCCAGTGTAGGGACTAACGCGTTACAGTAACTACGTTATTATTGTGATAACGAGCACGGTAACTAGTTATTATGCCAAAATCAGGAACGCGTTAATCGTTACTGGGATTTCGATAGGGTCATTATTCGTTACTTTGTGTGTTTCGTTCGACCTACCTCAGGAATCGGAACACAGACCCTCAAGTAAACGCATTCTGGTTAGCCTCGTCAGAGAAGTCGGGATTCCAATATGGCAATGCCCTCGAAAACGGTTGTTTTGCTAGCCCTCTATAAAAAGAAATTACTGCTTAACACATATGCAGCCATAGCTGGATTCAGTGGGCCGATGGTGGGGAGGAGGAGAGAGCCAAGGCGGCCATCGGTCCGAGTGTCAGGTGAACTGAACTTCAGGTAAGATGTTATGACCTGCAGTCTATCTGGGTCAGATATAAACCAAGTTTAGGTGGAGTTTATTTTCGTTGTGCTGACTTTTTACAGTCAGTTACAATAACTCGTACTGTCTACTAGCTAGCATGACGGACTTTCTATACTGCTGGGCGGGTGCTATGATGTTACTGATATTGAACTTTATTTTGTTCATAAGGTTAGTTATTAGAGTTGCCAGCTGTGCTGTAAAAAACGGAATCGTCTCAGAGAAAATATTACGCGTTTTGTATTGAGCTGAAAAGGAACTGCACTTCAGCTACAATGAAAAAAAAAGACACAAGCTTATTGGCAGTCTGGTGTTACCTACATCTTCCTACTCGAAAGGCAGAATTTCCGAGTTCTGAGTACAATCGAAAGCACCACAACTGCAGTTTTTGTGTTGGATGTAAAAAGCGCACATGATGCTGTGACGTAGGCTAGAATCATGCCGGCAGTCGACGACGGTCCAGGCGTGGGATTTCTCTTGTGGAAATATGCACATTATTTTTTCCTTTCTGTTGGTAGGTGGCACAGTGCACTTGTGGCAGGATAGTGCTAACGTGTAAGCAAGCTCGAAGACTGGCAATCTTGCTGGGTATCCAGTTAGGGAAGCAACACATTAACAAGAGAATTCAGAGTAAATCCAAAGTTACTTTGCCTAGTAACTAATTACTTTGAAAGTAACGAGTAACTTGAAGTAACTGAGTTACTTTTGATAGAAGTAACTAGTAATGTAACTAAGTTACTAATTTAAAGTAACTTACCCAACACTGCTCATAGCTGACTTCACCACATTCCTTTGCACTTCTCATCCCTGTGATTTGTTCACAGTGCAGATGTAAATTTGTGGTTGTTGTAGTACTTAGCGAACTACTTAAAGGGAGTGAGCATAAATGCAGTAAATAAACAGCCTAACAAACATCACCCAGCACAGAAGCTGCTTCTGTGCAGTTTGTCACAAAATGTTAAAAGCAAAATGTACAGCTGCTGTTTTTGACTAATTTTTTTAGTCACACATTTTAATAATGTGGGACTGAAAGAGAGAGAGGTGGCAGATGCTCGAGAATGTTCACACTACTTCGGAAGAAACTTTTATAAAATGGAAATTAAAATATTAAACCTAAGGTTCACATTCACTTTAGTTTTTTTAAATCTGATTTTGGATCTATACATGCCATTTTCCTGTCTGACGTTGTTTTTGTGAAGAAAAAAAAATTAAAGTATACCAAAGTCTCCATGAAGATAGTAAGTTTACAGTCATCCAGTATGTTAGACATACGTAATAGCAGACATTAGAATAGAATAGAATTGAATTCAACTTTATTGTCATTGCACATGTCACAGGTACAAGGCAACGAAATGCAGTTTCCATCCATCCAGAAGTACTTTAGGCATGATATAGATATATTACAATATATATTAGCAATAATATAGATATGTAAGTATATTACAGAAATGGGTCTATAATGGTATGTTATAATGTACACGGTATGAAGGTATGTTATCAATATGCTATAACTATAAGTGTGTACAGGCTGTAGTGAGTACAAGCTATGTACAGGCTATGAACAGGATACAAATATGAAAAACTATACAGAAATATGAGATATACAGCTATACAGAAATGGGAACTATGCAGGTTATAAACAGTTGTAGAATGAATTAATTAATTACACAGAATTGTACAGTAGTGCAGTTAAGATAAGTGAGATATGTGGATAATTTCTACCGAGGCTATATAAAGTGCTAGTGGTTGTGAGTGGTGGTTCAGTCCATGTTATTATTGTGTGTATGAGGGTACAGTTGACATTACTTAATATTTGTAATGATGCTGATTAGATTCACTCACTGAATCCTGCCAAACATCTGAGCATAAAAACGTGACCTTCAATAACAGAAATAAATACATACAAGTGAACGAAAATATCACTGATAAAATTTTTGAGGATTTGCTTTTCTGCATTTTTAGATATTTGAGTTAAAGTTAAATCAAATTTACTGTTTGCAACAAATATCAGGGACCTCAAGTCAGCTCCTCTGATCAAGTCAATTCCAGACCGTTTTATCACAATACTAAAAGGAAAATTTGTCAAAACCACAAACAACATGAAACTAAGATATAATTAATATAAACAGAAAAAACATGCAACTTCTGCCAGAGGGAAGCTTTACTGTTATCGCTCTCATTTATTGCTGAGAACTTGACTTTAAAATCCAAGAGTTGAAACAACACCCCCTAAATGTCATGATGTTGTCACACCTGATGAACAGCAGTCCACTCCCACTACAGGTTGTTATCATGTCTGGCAGAGCTGCCGTACAGTAATGAGAGAAAACTGATTGATTAAAGCTATTGTCATGCTAATACCACGTTATGATTGAACAGAAATGTGCCAAGGCAAGCCTGCAGCCCTATAGCATCACAGCAAATAACTCGTAATATATTATCAGTTTCAATGAATAACAGTTAGCCAACTGGAGGATGGATGGTGGGCCTTGGGGGGTTTGCTAAACTGCTACAATAGACTCTTATGAAAGGCCTATGCTAAATGGATCGGGCCGGTTATACTGTCTGTAAAGATAACTAAAGGCATAGATAGGCTACATATTGGAAATAATAGGCATTATTTTTAAGAAGCTGTGTATATTGAGGAGTGACATACTGAATCAACAGATTTAAAAAAAAAAAAAAAAAAGCAAAACACACAGCAAATCGTCACTTCAGGTTGAGTTTATTGACAAAAGAAGAACATGGACCGGGAAATTTATTGTAGGCTGATTCTGGCAGAGAGTGGGAGGATGTAACTACTTTCGTGATGCACTGTGATGTGAACCTATATGTGCCAGCCTGTGGGCGACTTAAAGTAGTCATATCACCTGACCTGCATGTCTGTGGATTGTGAAGGAAACCCACATGAGATGCCGAAACACAGAAACCATCTGGACCGATTCTCAAACCCAATGCTTTCTTGTTGTGAGGTGGCAGTATCAACCACTGAGCAGTTGAGTTTCTGTTCACACGTGAGAGACAACCTGTTATCGTCCTACTGTTGTTCTCGAGGCTTTAATGATCTTTAAAGGCAATCACGATAAAGATGTGTGGAGCAAAACCTGTGGCTGTTATTTTTAGAAAGCGCTAAATGTCTTTGGGCTGACATTCAGCATAAAAGTTTTGATTAAAAGCCTCAGCCTTAGATTATTTTTTTCACAGAATGCAATTTACATTTTTCAGTTTCAAAGCTGATCTGGAAAATGGATGGAAATCTCTGTCTGAGATCACTGAGACTCTTTGTGAACACCTTACCGCTACTAAGGGAAGCATCATCGAGAAAAACAGTAATGCTGTACCAGAAACATAATGTAATAGGTATCAGATTGGACCATTAAACTAAAAGGTTGAACCCAATAAGAACTGAAAAATATGACTGGTTTTGGGGTTAAATGTTTTGTTCCCTCATAGCAGAAAAAACATCCAGTGGAAAACAGTAGCATGTAGTGGAAAATAATAATAATCAAATATCAAATGCTACCTTTTTCTTCATCACCTAATGCATAACTATGAAAAGGTGTGGGCCCGTGAGGTTTTGTGGTTACCTGCTTGAAATTGTCAGAGCGTGTTTTTGTGGATGCCGGTGTGTTTTATGCCGAGCAGCGTTACAGACGCACGCACACAGTTCCTACATCCCCCGTGAGTGTGGAACTTCACCTACACTTTGAAACTACGTCAGTAGGTTCAGAGGAGCAGCTTAGTGGAACTTGCATGCGTGTCTGTATTATTAAGGATTGTTACTGAACTCCATCTAATGCTGAATGAATACTAATTAGACACTAAATAGATGAGTTTATTTCAGGAAATACTGGAAGCGAATCTTTAAGATGCTTTTAATCACATTTAAAATCCCAGGCACTTCAGTAGGGAACAGAAAAAAGTCAATATACAATTCTTAACCACTTCTCTAACTTTGGGTCATGGAGCGCTGGAGCTTATCGCCGTGTTTGTAGGGGAAAACGTGATGTTTATATTGCATACATAACAGATTATTGGACTGGGGGAGGAAACTAACACGGGTACTGTGAAAACATGCAAACTCCACACAGAAAAGTTCTAGTTAATCTGGAGGTTTATACCAGGAACCTTGGTGTTGTTAAGCATTAGTGCTAACCGCTTCCCAACACACTGAACCTTTGTTTCTGTTTAAGTGTAAAATGCTTCAAATCTATGATTTAAAAAAATGAAACAAAGCGTATGTGATAAGCTTGAATCCTGCTAACTGTTCACCTCCACATGCCTGGCTCACTGCCGTATGAAGGGGAACGGTATATTTGATGGTTGCTGGAAATTAAAATGCCTGCCAATTCTGACATTTATGTAGGAGGAAGGCAAATGCTGTCACAGTACCACAGATACTAGTACAGTATATTTCTATGAAACCAGAATGATTACGCATGAAAGATAAGTGCTACAAAAGGAAATGAGATCTGAGATATGGTTTTTTTTAAACATCTGTTTTATTTTTGAACACAGATGCCCACAGTGTCACATGCAACGATGCAACGCAGGCAGTGTCTCACTTACAGAGATCAGCACGAGCAACTACAAATACAAACGTGTGCATCGTTTAATAACATTTCAGTTAAGTTTTTCCAGCAGAATCACATATGTTTTCATTTATTCAAACTTTACAGCACTTAAATGAAGGAGTTGTTGAAAACAGGAGGTCAACACAGATTTCTTGTAAGACCTTCAAAGGGCTCATATCCATGCTACTCTACTCCTTTATTCACATTTAATATTTAAAGTGCAAACCACACATCAATTTTGCTCAATGCACCAATGAGCTCTTTGGAGCACAGAGGAATCATTACAATAAATAATACCAAGCATTCCTGACTGCTAATAGTGGTTTGCCTTAACATGCAGCCTTGAAAATTATTCTTGGAGACCTGAGTTTGCTCCACAGCGTCTTTGTTGACTCATGCTGAAACACTCCAGAGCATTCAGAAATCACATGACAAGCATGTATTACAGTAAAAAGGCTCTTAGCCAAGTTCTGTTTACTGGAATACTTTCCAATGAGATGTGAGGAATCTGTATCAGAATGCGGTTAGTGTGTAAATCAATATGAGATTGGATCCTGGATCCTGCATGTATTTATCTACTCGTTTATGGTTTAGTCGACACTATATATATATATATTTTTTCTAATTTTTAATTTTTTTCAGATCAATTTCTTACCTACTGACTTCCACATGGCAGAAAGTCGATGCTCCTTATCTGGACGTACTGTTTTCAGCAGGAGAAACCAAGTGACTTTGAGCTCAACAATTATTAAACCAGTTTTATCAAACCAGGTAGCCGACGCCAATCCGTATGTCCAGGACAACTTGAGGACAGACGGTGCTCCTCCTATAATACAGGTGAGATTTTAGTAATTATTGCGCACAATGCCGCCCCAAGGATCGGATCCCCCGACACAAACAGAGTAATATAGTGTATGCAGTTCAGTGCCAGGAGGATTGCCATGATTTATACATCAGGGAAACCAAACAACCTCTGGCGAAGCGGCTGGCACAACACAGAAGAGCTACCTCTTCAGGCCAGGACTCCACAGTCTATTTACACCTACAGGCCAGTGGACACTCTTTCAAGGATGAGGATGTACACATCCTGGACAGGGAGGAATGCCGGTTTGAGCAGGGAATCAAGGAGGCCATTTACATGAAAAGGGAAAGACCATCTCTGAATTGAGGAGGGGGCCTAAGGGTACATCTTTCACCATCTTACAATCCTGTGATTGCAGCCATTCCCCAACTCTCTGTGAATGGTACTCATGGCCATTGATCAGTGGTTTTTGATCAGTGAGCTTTGATCAGGGGTTGTTGATTTATGGTCATGAGGATTTGCATATTAATGATTAAGGAACTGACGTCCAAGCCCATTGTTCACCAGAGAATAGCTAAACACACTGATGCCCATCCCCATGGGTTTGAAGGCATTTTTGAGACTCAAAATGTGGTTTTATTGTCAGGGTTACTCCTAGGCTGAGAGTGAGGGTTAGGCATTCATTTTTGTCCTCACTAAGATATGAAAACAAGTGTGTGTGTGTGTGTGTGTGTGTGTGTGTGTGTGTGTGTGTGTGTGTGTGTGTGTGTGTGTGTGTGTGTGTGTGTGTGTGTGTGTGAAAGAGAGAGCAAGCTAGAGAGAGAGAGAGGTACATCCTTTCCCAGCTAGAGCCTCCAGTCTCAACACCCCCACTCACTTCTTTCATACACAAAAATATCTCTCCTCTGTTGGTTTACTCCCCCCCACCTCCATTTCCGCCAAGTTAAGAGATCTGACATCACAGAGTCCATCATGTGATCCACCCGCACAGAGCGTTGCAGTGATGGATGGGGCCTACCGGTGACGCACATACCCACTTTCTGTAACCCTTTAAAAGCCAGACAACTGTCGATGAGTGAAACCAGGGTTTCTTCATCAGCTGACTAAATCATGGTCGGTTCAGTCGCCCCTCCGTGTTTTTATGTACAAAGCAGAAATAATCACATCTACCACATGAAAAGGAGGGCAAACAATACAGGCTTCTTCAAGCCATGATTACTCAAACTAATTTATTGCGTCGTTTTCAGTTGCTGTTGAAGTGGCAGCACTGTTGTTTGAAGTGTTGTTGCTGTATACAACATTGATTTTATGGAGATGTTTAAAAACTGTCTGACTTTAAAAATATCTTTACAAATGAAAAAAAAAGAAAATTGGGGAATGTGTGTCAGAAAATGGAAACTCCAAAGTAGAGAAGAAATGAACAAAATGCGAGACCAAAACCAAAAGCGGGAAACTGTTCACTGACCAGAGGAAATGTTGAAATTGAACCAGTTTCAGATTCAACTTCCCCTAATTGATATGTCCTAAAATCGCTGACTGAGAGCACAAAACAGAAGTGAACGCTCTTTTCTGAGAAAAGTATTAAGTCTGAGCACACAGATTCACCAATGGGTCACCACAACTCGTATCCAGAATTGTGCAAAGGGACATTTCCATTTTAATGTGCAGTGTTGCTGTTATCATTTTTTAAAAATATATTTGATAGAAAATGAACCTGGTACAACACGATCTTTAATCATTACTGGGTTTGTTTTACATTTGATTAAAGTTTAAATCATATTAAGCTTGAAGTGCAGCTATCGTCAAGTTACAATATTTGTTATTTACCATGGTACATGTTGTGTTTTTGTTGACTTCGTTTCACATGCAAGAGGAATGACGTGCACTCTGTTATTGCCACTGTTGCTGTGTTTTGGGAAAACCCACTAAACCCCTTTTCTCAGTGAGTGGTTTAAAGGCCTGTCCAGCTTCCTTTCTACAGCAATAAACAGCAACAATTGCAATAACATTTAATCCAAGTGTTAAAAAATAATGTGGCATGATCACTTGTGGACAGCAGGGTTTCTGTAAAACCCCAACAAACTCATGGTTCACATGTTTAATCACATAAGTTGACTTTGTCCCTCGCTGTGACTGGAGTTTGTGGTAGAATGAGAGTAAAAGCACTACATGTTTAACAGCATACAGAAAATCTGGAATATTATATAAGGCTTAACATATTCTACTGTTTCTCTTGAAGACTGAGTTAAAAAACAGAAAACAACAAAAAAAGACAAATCAATCAACGTTTACAGTTTGTAGACTTTCAGCTGTTTGAGAAGTTTTACAAAAAAAATACTGTTTTGGAATTAAAGCCATTTTTACACACAGGTCCCTCGTTATCACAGGCTCACCATTCATTCAACAACTTAACATGATTTTAAATATAAGGATTGTTTTCAGTGCTTGGATAAAAATTCTGTCCTCCCTTGAGGTGCTCTGTCAGGCCTTCATTGCAGCCACTTTTTTGCTGATTGGTTGTGGGTTTTTGTACTTTCAGTTTTGTATTTAATAACTGAAAAGCATGTTGGGTTGTGATCAGGTGACTGACTTGGCCATCGAAGAATATCTCATTTCTTTTCCTTGAGCAACTCTTGGGTTGCTCTTGCAGTATGCTTTGAGGCATTAACCATTTGATATCCTTAATACTATGTCCACAGTGTTTGACAGATAATGTGTTACTCCCCTGATCATGAGCTGTTTCTTTTCTCTTCCCATCATTTTTGTCCAACTTAACTCTGGTTTCATCTGTCATGTTTATAGAACTGTGCAGGCTCTTTGTCTAAAAAGTTTGGTTTGATCTGGCCTTCCTGTTCGTTACAACCGCTGGTTTATTTATATATATACATACACACACACACACACACACACACACACACACACACACACACACACACACACACACACACACACACACACACACACACACACACACACACACACACACATATATATATATATATAAAGCCAGGTTGGTCAGTGCATTCCTTTTTGACAATAATAAACCAAATAGTTTGTTAGTTTATTTGTTTTTAAGCCTCATCCAGACTTTTCTGACTTTGGTCGTCATATCTAAAATTACAATCAACAAAAAGCTATAAAATGCAGTTAAAGTAAGATTTTTTAATCCCTCAAGTTAGAGCTGAAAGTCTGCTCTTCAGTCTTATATTGATCATTTGATTTAATAATCCACTGTGGTGGTGGACAAGTGCACAACTATAAAAGAGTGTGCCTTTATCTTATCGATCTAACTGTAATTACAAACTACTTCACTTTTAACAGGGTGACTCAGTCTGTCCACGGCACACATTTTTGAGCCACTTTTGTTAGTGATCTGCTTTTAGGTGTGCGTAATGCTCGATTTAAACTGGATGACTCATAAATCAAAGTGGAGACTAAATAACCAGGGTGGGAGAGAAACTATTGAAACCAACGCTGAGTGAGACCTCTGTCTGCATCCTCTGCTCGGCCCGTCCTTTTATTCAAATATAAGACTGGAAAATGTAATTTCTATCCAATACGCGCGCTCCGGCGTGACATAATGGAACGTGCCAGGCTAGAAAAGCTCGGGGCGGTGCGCGCGGGCGTGTATTCAGATCCTGTAGGAGAGGAGAAGAGCGACACGGGGTGTTCACACAAGTGTTGCAAGTGTTGTATTCATTTTAAGAGCAGATCATTCCCGGCGCGGTTCGTCTCTGTGAGGTTATGGGCAGGACACAGTTCTGAGGGAGTGTCGAGCAGCGCCACTTGTCATTGTACCCACGGAAATAATGATGAAGAAGGATATTAACTTGAGCTTGGCGGACGACGCAGACCTGAAACCGCACCTCCGCGACGCTGAGAGCATCCTCAGCTCCCCGGACCTTGGGCTGCTCAAGCTGGCCTCTCCAGAGCTGGAAAGGCTAATCATCCAGTCCAACGGAATGGTCACCACGACTCCGACCAGCTCCCAGTTCCTCTACCCGAAGACGGTGACGGACGAGCAGGAGTTCGCCGAGGGCTTCGTGAAGGCGCTGGAGGATTTACACAAGCAGAACCAGCTGAACGGAGGCGCGCCGCCCAGCAGCACCCTGGATCTCGGGGCTAACATCGCCCCAGTCACCGTGCAGCCGGATCTACCGGTGTACACGAACCTGAACAGTTACGGCAGTGGGCCGCTGGGAACCACTGTCAACTACACCACGGACACGGTCCCTTTCCCGCCTCCTCCGTCACATCATTTAGGGGCAGCCCCGCCGCAGCCAGAGCTGTCTCGGGTCCAGCCGCTGAAGGAGGAGCCTCAGACGGTCCCCGACGTTCAGAGCTTCGGAGAGAGCCCGCCGCTGTCTCCGATCGACATGGACTCTCAGGAGCGCATCAAAGCCGAGAGGAAGAGGCTCAGGAACCGAATCGCAGCCTCCAAGTGTCGGAGGCGCAAACTGGAGCGCATCTCCAGGCTGGAGGACAAGGTCAAATCGCTGAAAACCCAAAACACCGACCTGGCCTCGACAGCTAGCCTGCTGAGGGAGCAAGTGGCCCAGCTGAAGCAGAAGGTGCTCACCCATGTGAACAGCGGTTGCCAGCTGCTGCCACACGAGGTTCAAGTGCACTAGTCGGAGGGACTAACCTGCTGTTGGGCCACTGACCAGCTTATAAGCTCCTTGGACTTTGTTAATGTTGGGGTTTCCGTGTGTCTCGTAGCCCAGATGTGTGCCGTTACGCGCAGGGGATGAATGCCAGGCCACGTAGGCCAAAACTGTACATTCATGTTCGTCTGTTTAACAAAAAAAATCGAAAAGAAAACTGAACTTTTATGATTGATCAAACGTAAAACACACCTGGCACAAAATACATCAACACATGGACCTCAGCGCGGATACCAGCCAGCAGCAAGTCAAACTGTGTTTGCGTTCCTCGACCATTTGTTCAAACTCGCCCCCACTTGGCGGATAGAACAAATCAATATGATGTATTTGATTTTTAAGTCAAATTGGTGTATTTATTTTGGTGCCGAAATGAAGGGCATTTGCCTCTAATATATTCTACATAACTAATTCTATGTATGTTTACTATTGAACAAGGCAGCTTTAAACTGCCAGTATTTTCAATGAAATGATGCCATGGGCTTTCCTAATGGGAGAAAGAGTCGCGTATACGTGTTTACTGACTGCTTATATGCAGTCGTCAGCTGGACCAAACAGACAGACAGTGTTTCTACGATAATATACACATTTATGATTCTGATATTCTTAAAATATGAGGGATTTGGTTGTAAAAAGAAGAAGGGAAAACGCCAACCACACCCATATTTGATACATGAGATCTGATCTACACTTATAGCCTACATGCTGTGGATTTCTGTAGGGAACAATTTGCATGTTGCTGACAAACTCGAATGTCGCTGGGTTCACATGAGGAATTAATCAGTGTTTATTATCTGTAACCTGCACACTTGTGTATTTCTCTTTCTTTCTTTCTTTTTTTAATACTCTACCGAGTCTTTACTGCAAATGTGTTCTTGTTTTAAATGTGAAGAAGAGTGTAATCTTTCTGTTTGCGCTGACTGTTGCGATCACCTCTAGCCTACAGTTATTCGGCTTTATGCGGTTGTGTTTGAAATAAATGCTGCTGGGCAATAAACACTGTTTCCTCCATATTTTAGCCAGCCTCGCTGTTTTTTATTGGGGGGTTTTTACCTGCACGTAATGAAGGTCACATGTAGTCTACAGTAAATAAGGTGTTAAACAGGTCAGGCTTCATGGTCAGTTTCATGAAGGGCAGTTACATTAAGATTAGTTTTCGAATGATTGTGAAACTACCTGTTGTTTACCTGTTATTTTTTTTCTCTGCCACTTTATGGAAATGATCCCTTTAAGGAGTGTAATTTTATCTTGCTGTTCAGAATTAGTGATTCAGTGTTGCATTAACACATTTTGGCAGTATAATTTCATCTGTTGTTTAGATTTCTGTATAAAAGCATCAGGCTGGGGGATTTCCCCCTCTGCTGGTTATTTGTGCAATTACAAATGAAACAAGAGCATTTTAGGACAAAATGTTTCTGACCTTCGTGGCAGTGGACGAGATTCATCCAGCACATCTATTCAGTTCAGTTTAATTCAGTTTTATTTTGATAGCTCCAAATCATGACAGCTGCCTGAATCACTTATTTGGATGTTGTCAACTCCGAGCAGAACTCAACCAGCTGTTTTGTAGATATTTGTACCAATATTTTATTCTGAAATTATAAGAATCTCCCACGCCCACAGATGCTTCCAGTGACTGTTATGAGGCCATGTTCTGTAGTGTTCAAGAAAGCAGCTTAAGATGATTTGACCTTTGTGACACGATGTGTTATCCTGCTAAAAGCAGCCATCAGAAGATGAGTTCACTGTGGTGATAAGGGGATAGATGGTCAGAAACAATGCTCAGGTAGGCTGTGGTGTTTAAATGAGCCATCAGTATAATCCTCTCAATCTTGCAGCAGAAACTGAGTCTCAGTAGACCAGAGAACATTTTTTGTAATCTTCTGCTGTCCAGTTTTTGTGAGCCTGGGTGAATTATAGCTTCAGTTTAATGTTTCTAGCTGACTGAACTGCGATCTTCTGATGCTGTAGCCCATCTGCTTCAGGACTCAGTGTGTTGTGCACTCAGAGATGCTCCTCTGCATACCTTGGTTGTTTAAGATGTAATCATTTTAATTGCTGACGCCCTCTCATCTCAGTTATCATTAAGGCTTTTTGATAAGAGAACTGCTGCTCTTTTGGAGACCATTCTCCAAAAGAAGGCTGCATGGCAAAATCTCAATAGCTCAACAGTCTCTGAAATACATCAGGCCCGCCTATCAGCTGCATTTACAGTGACTTATATTACCTTTCTTCCCCGTTCAGATGTCTGGTTTGAACTGTATGCCTAAAATGCATTGAGTTGGTTCTATGTGACTGGATGATTGCACATATATGTTACCAAACAATTGAACAAATGTACCTAATAAAGTGGCAGGTGAGTTGTTTAAAATTTAAATGCCCTTCTCTCTGTCTCTGGGTCTTTGACGGACACTGACTAGTTTCTGAGATTTTCTTCAAATTTCTTTCAAAAATGAAAAGTGAAAGAGTGACATCCTGAGGATGTTGAAGCTACTAGCAGCTAGATATTTGCCACCAAAATGACAATTTCATGCTAAATCCTGGTGACTCAAGCGTCTGTCATATGTTATTATTTTAAACTAATCTGAATCTTAAGTTCAGAGTAAAAACCTCACTGGATGTTGAAGAAGCGCCAGGTAAAAGCATTCACTGAGGGCAGAAACACTTCAAAAACCACAGTAAACTGAATGTTAGCAACTTTTTTTTAATTATTGTTTTACCACAAAGTACAGATAAAAACATCCACAGCATATTCTCTCACTTTAAATGGCTGAGAGGGAACTGAAGAGGCAGTGATACAAGACCAAATCAAGTCACATGTTATTTCTGCGTGCTAGTAGAAGCTCTACAGTCGGCAACCTCTACCAAGCTGGATGGCGTTTGTTTTTGTGTACATACTGTAGTGTGTATTGCTTCGTAGCTGAGTGACACATTCATTCACAAGCAGGCCTAGAAATGAATGCAGGGTACAGTACAACATGGCTCTTTGGGGGATTTCAGGTCTTTTTTTTCTTCTTCTTTTTTCAATGCAAGCCTGAGTCAATACAACACAATCCACACATATGACTCAAAGGTAGAGTATTTACAGACAGGGTTTATATGGAGAGGAAGACATATTAGAAAGGAGAACAGTTCAAAGTTTTGGATTTTACCAGAAAGGAAACAGTCACAACCAGTAAGAAGTAAAATGTATGCAGGATCAAAATCATCTCCGCAGTTTATAGTCATATTTACTGGCCAAATCACTTCCTGTTCTAATAACACCACTCTGAATGGAGACTCAGTTTTTTATAGTATTGAAGTTCCTGCCAAACATGAGACACGAGCTTTACAAAGTCATTCATTACTGATTTTCATCCAGTAGCGCTTTGCCCTTTCAGTCCATAGATGTCATCCCATTCATCAATATGGGTTAACGCTGATATGAAATCCTTTTGATATGAAATCCTTTTGATATGAACAGGACTCACAATATTTCCCTGTGAGGAACTTGTTTTATTACTTGTTTAAACGTTTAAAATTGGTTACACTCCTCGACCTGGCACCCCACAGCAAAAACAGCGAGCTGCTTCTTAAGCAATCTTTGGTGAAGTATAAAGAAAGAATACCCAGTAAGCCAGTTTTAACCGTTAAAACTGTAATAAAACCAAAGTGCAAATACTTTCCCAGTACTGAATATTTAACTCCTGCATTGGCTCGAGCCTTCAGCTGCTTTACGCTTGCTTCGTATTTAAACAGTGCGGTCCATAATTTACCTGAAGACTGAGATCAAACGCAAACACACAAATAAACCGACGCCCACACAAGAGCCCACATTTATCCGTAATACTGAGGTGTTAGTGGTATTAATCGCGTAGTGTTTTTTTATTAAGCAGATAAACACGAGGAGTCAACATGTTATTTGATACGCTGTCTCCGTCCAGAAAAGAAACGAGTTCTCTTTCAGAATAATGCAATCAAACACATATATACGGATTACACCCCACACATGTTGCCATACATGTTTTTCCTGTCTTGAATCTCGCTACGGTGCTGTACCATGTGTCAGCATGATCTCTACTCTCTGTAAGTCTCAACCAGCAAGACAGAAGCTCAGGACTGTAGTTGTTGAATGATTTTGAAAGCAAGCCAGCATACTGTACTCACCTAGAGGTCAAAGATCAGTAGATCTGCCAAGTAACCACAACAAACTCCAATCTGGCCGTTTTGGGAATCATCCTAATCTATCCTGATGTTTCTTTCACTGCCTGCAGGCAAGCTACCAACAGAAAGCAAAATACCCTGGAATATCAAAGAAGTAACATCGCTCTTGTCCTTCAAAGATTGATGAAATATTTCAGTGTCTTTATATTTGAGGACAGCAATCAAAGAGATGAAAGCCTGAAGTCTGAAGGTTTTAGCTGTTACATGACCTCAACTTCAGTATTTTACAAAAAAAGGTATCTGCAGAATTTTTTCCACCTGATGGAAAATACTTTCAACTGTGTTGCACAAAGATGCTTTTTAGACAGCCTCCTATTTTTCCCTTTATCTTCCAGTGACAAAGACAAAGACACATTAAAACCTTTTCTATTATACAAACACTGAGAACCTAAATGGCTTTAAGACTATTCTGAAAAAGAAATGCATCTCCTTCCTCTAAAATAGAACTTACGCAACGATGCTACGTGTCACAGCAGTGAAAACCACACCAGACGGATTTAGACTTGTTAGTAATTTAGCAGAAAGTTTCGATTTATGATGGTGCATTATTTCTGAAAGTAGCACGAGACATAAACAAGAGTGAAATTCAGCGGCTCGCAGGAGACACGCTTCGACACAACCTCCAAACAAACAGGCCTTTTATACCAGATACTGTCCTCACAGAGCTTCGTACCGTCTTTATACCTATCCAGAAATGCATACCTGTAGATGTTATGTATATAGATATATATATTGCACAACATTTATATGTACATTTGAAATAAATATAATTAAATAAAATGTGTCTCTTCATTTTTTGCTATTTTTTCACTTAGTTATAATTTGTTCGCATCCCTCTCACCCCCCTAAGTGTTTTGCTGTAGGGGAAAAAAAAGGGGGGCGCCAAAGTACAAAAAGAAATGTAAAAAATGAAAAAAGGCGAAATAGTCAGATGAACAACGGAAAGACAGAACGCTTGCTATCTGTTCTGAAACTTGGTGAGACAACAAAAGAGACATTTAATGACATATATGAAATGCATTACATTGATACCGAGCAGATCTCAGCTGGATCACCACTCCTACCGAACTGAGCAGTGTGGCCCTCTTGGTCACCAAATCCAAGGCTGGCATCTTTTCCAAGATATTCAACTGACATGAAACAAAGAACTGTAAACATGGGAAGGATTTTAATGGCACTCTGAGGGTGTACGTTACGCCGTCAAATCCTTCTTGTAAAACCACACCGAGGATCAGGGAAACAACATACGACGGGTTGAAAAGCTTCAAGAACCAGGCTGCAAAGAGTCTGAAACTGCAGCTTGATTTAAGGTGCTTTGGCATCATACCAGCACCTGCACTTTTTGAATGACCTTTTAGCTCATTTGTGCAGAGAAACCAGGAGCAACCACAGTAAAAACACCAATTCAGACACTTTTCAGACACTTTTCAGCTTGATTCTTGTGACCTTTAGCCAATCTTCCTACAGAGACGAGCAGGAAAAGGAGTGAAACGGGTGATGAAGTACAGACCCAAGGACCTGGGGTCCAGCTGAAAGGAGGACAAGGAGAAAGACAGTGGAAAAGGGTTTTGGAAAGGAGTCAGCTTTAACATGCACAGTCCTGGTGAGGAGGAGCGGGCTGCTCTGTCAGCTGGGGCCCCTGTTTGGCCCCTGTGACAGCGGGATCGCCGGCGTCCAGACTCTCAGACATCTTTTCACAGATGATGTCGACCAGGCGCTCAAAGGTCTGCTTCACATTGATGTTGTCCTTGGCACTGGCCTCGAAGAACTCGAAACCTGGAGGAGAAACAGAGCATGAGAGAGGTCGCCGAGCTGTGTTCGGTCTGTCAGTCAACAAGGGATACACCTTGCTATCTGCCGGGCAGATTACATTTGGTGGTGCGGTTGCAGATCATTCCAGTGACTCACAAAGTTAACACACAGAGACAGATAACCTTTTACAACAATTTGACCTAGCGTATTTGCCTTTGGACTGCGGGAGGAAGCCAGAACAGCCAGAGAAAACCAACACGGGAACAGGGAGTAACATGCAAACTCTGCACAGAAAAGCAACAGCTGGCCGATAGGTTTGAACCCAAAGGGGCAGATAAAGTGCAAACTGCAAACTCCTTCCTGGCTTATCAGGCGGTACCAGCCTCAGAGAAGACTCCACTCATGTTCCTAAAACATCACAAGCACTATTAGTCTGCAAAAGAGCCATTTGAATATAAAAAGTTACATATCTTGTAAACTCGCAAGGTTGAATTTTGTGCGTGTGTGTGTTCAGCATGAACTCACCGAGGTGTTCGGACAGCTGACGACCTCTCTCTGAGTTCACCACTCGCTCATCCTCCATGTCACACTTGTTTCCTACCAGCAGCACCTGGGCATTGTCCCATGAGTACGTCTTAATCTGAGTCGACCTGAGGGCGGGGTCAGAGAGGAAAGTCAAAGGCTGGGACGTCTGAATGCAACATTAAAGGGTTTTTTTCCCCCAAAATTCAGGATCGCACTGATTGAAGAGGTAAAAAAATGAATCTGAATCTAAAAACTCTCAAATTGTGCACGCACACAATAAAAATCAAAGGATCAGTGTGATTTATTTGATTTTACTGTAAGTCCGTACTGAAACTTAAAGACTGAATTGCCCATAAACACAGGCAATATCAACAACAAGGTATGACCGAGTAGGTGGAAAATAAATGGAATGGTCCTCTGTGATGTGCTGGTCAGGTTATATAGCACAACAAAAAGGAAAAGATATCACGATCGCATCTCATTACTCTGCAGAGACAGAAAGCTCATACTGTGGTCTATTAAAATAGACAGAAACCTGAACCGGATCAGTGGCTCTGTTCTTCTATCCCCCTGTATCCCTGCATCTATTTCTAGAGAGATACTAAATCTCTAGATGCAGTTTCATTCATCATCCGCACAACTCTTTGTCTCACCAGAAAAACAGCGATAGAGGGTGATTTTTGGTGCCTAAAAAGCACCAAACAGAAACTTAAAAAGAACATAACAGCACTGTTTTACACAGGATACAGCATCCAAATAATAATTTTTTTAGTGGTGTTTATCCTACTTGCTTATATGTTGTAGTCCCCCTTATCATCAGCACTACCCCAGCCAATGACATACCAGTCCTGGACAGCGTTGAAGGAATCCTCATTGGTAATGTCATACATGAGAATGAAGCCCATGGCTCCTCGGTAGTAAGCTGTGGTAATGGTGCGGTAACGTTCCTGGCCAGCCGTGTCCTGAGGAAAGAAAAGAGCAATTTAATTACAGTGATTGTTTTTATCATGTTACTGCAGAGTGGCTCAAACAAAGAGAGTCTGGAGATTAAGATTGGTTTTAGACATGTGGAGAGGACAGATAGTGGACATATTGGGCAATCGGTGTTAAAGACGGAGCTGCTAGACAGGAGAAAAAAGAGGAACGCTACAGAGGAAATTTAGGGATGTAATAAAGGAGGACATGCAGAAGGTTGGTGTGACTGAAGAAGATGGCAGGGTACGATAGATAGGGTACAATGGAGACAGAGGATCCACTGTGGCAGCTGAAAAAAGAAGAATTAAAGAAACAATTTGGTTACCCAGGAGCAGAAATGTGAATTATATTTCCTCATACTTCACACAGCAGTTTAAATCAGGTAATGAAAAGCTGATAACATGCAATACAATTACATCATCTATATTGCTGAATAAGCAGTGCCAGAATCCTGCTGACAATGTGACACAGTGTATCGCTCAGGTGTGTGTTTTAATGTCACAGTGCGCTCCCACAGCACTGTGAGTAGAAGTAGAAAAAGCAGTAGAAAAAGCAAACAGCAGTGTTGGTGTAATTGGGGAGTTTATCTACAGCCCTCACTGCTGTTGGAAAGGTGCTGACGATTCAGAGCAGAAAGTATTAGAAAACCTATCTTTACTTACAGCTTTGACACATCGGGCAAGTACATAACTGTGTTTTAAAGGTTTAATTTAATGTAATCAGTCACTTTTGCAGGTAATACAAGCATTACCCTGATTATTGCTCAGGGAATTAAAGCACAGTGTTACAGCTAGCCAACACCCTGCCTCACCTTGTAAGCTGAGCGGCTTCTGTTCCAACAGCATCCCTCAGCTGTCGGTGCAGAGATTAAAAAAAAGTCTCATGCTGGTTTACACTTCACAGGATGAACTCTTTGTTTGACACTGGCATTCAAAACCATTTGGATAGTCATACAGCCAGTGCACACAATCAGAGATGTGTGTGGGTTTTTTTTCTTCTGCAAGCACACATATGGCATTTTGGGAAATGTGCTTATTTAGTTTCTTGCCAAGAGTCAGTTAAGGTGACCAATGCCTCTCTCTTGCCTGTTGGGTTATGGTGAAGGGTTATTAGCCAGACAAATACTGTATTTGGTCAGGTTACAACTTCACTAACTAAACACTGACTCAACCCAAAAATTAAAAGTTCCCTCTGTGAGCTTAACCATTACACACTTAAATGAAGACATATTTGGCCTATTGACCATGAGTCTGGTTCTACAGGAGATTTCTTCCTGCTAAATAGGAGTTTTTCTTTCCCCCTGTCGGCTTTGGCCTTTATGGGTAGTTTCTCTCTGGGTAACAGTTGTACTATGGGCACATTTTTTATGGCTCAACCAGAAGTTCAACCTAAGGCTTAAATTTCGGGCTGTCACTGCAGGCTGTAGCTGGTCACTATCTGCCAGGCGCCACTCCCAGTAAAAATGACCAAACTGTGTTTGTAGTATTGTTCCTTATGGACATTTTTAATTATCTGACAAATAACATGTGGCACAGTGTCATGGACCCTGAGTTTTTGTACTTACTTATTGATTTCTCATATTTACAGTGTTCTTTGGGTTTTGTGTTCTATTTAACAAAGTATATATTTGGTTTCTTTATGATTGTATTGTTAGCTTTGCCTACAATCTCTTTTAGTTTTCAGATCCAGTTTTCTTTGTAGCTATAGTTAACGCTGTATTGTCACATACGTAAATTTCTTAGACTTTGGTTTTCCTGCCTCCTGTGTCTCATTGTCAAGTTTCTAAGTGGTTCTTATGTTACTTCCTGTTTTGGTTTGTCTTTTCTTCCTTGTATTTAGTTGTACTTCCTTTGTCTCTGATTATTCCACCTGTGTATTTAATGGCTTCAGCTTGTCTTTGTTGTGATGACTGTTTATCTTCCTGTTGTTCCTCCCTATGTATTTGACAAATTTGGATTTTTTTCTATTCTATCTTGAATAGTTGTTTCTTACACTATTAAACATGAGCTGTTTGTTGAACAGCCTGTAGAGTCTGCTTTGAGTCCTTACACCTGTCTGTTAGTTAGTACTGATATTCAGGTACATGTGTTACCTATGTTACGTTTGCTAGCTGTAGCTGATAACTTAGCACAGATATAAATCATATCTCAAAGGTTTTATAAGTTGAGGGGGTTTGTAGATAGAATAACTTAAATCATGCTAACAGGTGAGCTTTTTCCGATTTAAGTGTTTTCTTTCTAACATTAACACACAATCATACTCTGATGGATGCATCGAAGAGTGGAGTTTGGACATTTGGCCAAAGGACATTTGGCATGCTGACTGGAGATGACAGGGCTCAAACCACCAACCTTTCTTCCTGAGCCTCAGCCAATCCAAAAAGAGCTGTCAAACCTGCAACAGTTACCTTCAAACAGAGCAGAGCTAGCTGTTTTTATCTGTTTTTTCTCACTATGCTAAGCTAACCAGCTGCTACCTGAAGCTTCAGCTAAAGATATGATAGTAGTGTCAGACTTCTCAGCTAAGATTTAATTAGAGAGTGAAAGAAAAAAGTGAATTAATCTTTTAAGTAAACCCTTATAATCCTTATTAAGTCATTTTAAGGGTTTACTTGAAGGAAAGACAAAGATAATCTCAACAATCAGCTATGGAAAAAGCTGAAATTGTGTCAAAAGAACTCGTACTTTTAGCTAAATCATTACTGCTATAGGTACATTTTATCACACACGCTCCTATAAACTAAATGCCTACCTTTCAATAATCTGTTGAAAAATTCAATTTCAAGAACACATTTTTAATAAAAGTCCTGATAACCAGATAAATACACACAAAAAAAGCATCATGTGCACAAAAAACTGATGAGTACATGTGTGTGTGTGTGTGTGTGTGTGTGCGTGACATGAATATATCTATTCACTCAGTCATACATTATCACACTCGGGTCACTAGAAAATTGCATTTTCAGAGAGCTGTCGCTTTGATCTATGCTTTCCAAACTGATGGTTACTGTATAATGTTCTGCAACTGCAGCTTGCACCCTATTTTTGCTCACCCACTAAGTGTGTGCTGCAAGTTGTTCTGGATAAGTGCATCAGCTCTATACCTAAAATGTCAGTGTAGGTAGCACTGAGTGGTGTTATATAATGAACACTGGACTATTCATATTTGAGCTAAGCATCAAATTTAGAGTTAAGGGCTTACCACGGAATATAAAATGATAATCTTTCCAACTGGCAAGAGATAATGTAGCCTATAGCATTTTAATGGAGAAGAGAACGGATAATATTTTGTTACTAGCTGCAACATTATCATCTCTGCTGTTTTCCCCTTGTGTGTGTGAGCCTAGAGACATCTAATGGAGGAGCTCCAACAAAGGAGGGTCTGAGCACTGGCCGGTGTGTATATGTCTGTCTTACTGGATGTCAGCTAACAGATTATATTAGTGTCATCATAGTTCATCCTATCTGTCTACCTTTATAAATCTGGTAATTCTGAAGCTCTATTTTATTTTATTTTTTGATTGGTCGCGTTTAACCAGAAGTCTTTACTTTGGACTGCAGCTGTCATGAGCGCTGTGAAAGCAGCTCCACACGGCCTCTCAGGCCTTCAGTTTTATCTGCAACGTGACGCGTTCTCAAACGTGGCCATTTAAACAACATGTATGACATCTAAGTATATGTCACGGGTCTGCACAAATCAACATACACTGGAATAACTGCACACTGTGGCACAAATATACGCACTGTGCGCTCATGCCAACATTTTCATTTTTACTCTGCTAGCTGAGCAGTGGGGGAGGAAGTGTGTGTGCGTGTGTGTGTGTGTGTGTGCGTGAGACAGAAACGAAAGGGAGGGGGGCATCTTCTGAGATGTGTAGTAATGGGGGAGGGGAGAGCATCACCCAGTCTTAGGTTTATTCTTCTCCGATTGGCCGATTGTATCTTTCTTACCAGAGGCAAGACCTGGGAAAGGCTGACAACAGAGGCAGCCTTACACACAAAACAGATCCACGTGTGCACAGCCACACAAATTCAATGCTCTGCTCACCATCACAGCTCTGGTTGCTGCAGAACTTTGGTGTGAAGGTGGAAATGATGTAACTGTCTACAGCATGGCACCTAAACACCAGTTTCCTGCAGCTCAAACCAAAGAGTTTAGAGCAGTTTAGAGCTTCAGCTGTCTTTAACCCTCGCGCCCGTAGAAGCAAACACACATCTGAGGAAACACCTTATTGTTTGCTCCCGGGGACGTGTCACCGTAACCGTCTAATGTATTCTGCTCTGTTGGTGTTCATCTGCACGTGCAGGCTGCAGCGAAGGCACCGGTGTGTGCAAATCTGTGTGTTCACTGGAATCTGACTTTGCATAATAAAACAGCACCACGGGGCAGGGTCTTACAACTCCTGTTTTTTATTTTTATTTGCTCAATTATGAGAATCCATTGGAAAACATGAATATCTACATTCCTTAATCTGACAATGACAATATTTTTAAAGGCAAGGTTAAAATCCTGACGTCATAGACAGGGGCGAAATGGTCTGAAAAGTGTGTGCGTGCAGGACGATCCTTCCTGGAAGGTATTTGTGGCATTGCACTTGCTTTCAAAAATAGTTGGAGAATGGAGAAAAAAAAGACTTACAAGGAACTGAAACCCAGCTTTATTTCTCACATCCACACACCCTGTTTATGTATTTCACATGTCAGTGCAGAGGAAACATTTCATGCTTGTCTGTAAGCCCATCTGGGCATTTGCTGTGCAGAAAAGCTAAGCGGAGAAAAGGAAGCATAAATGCTTTGACCAACAAATGTGTGTGAAACGTGTGATGAAGTGCAGTGCTTCTTGCATTAGCTCATTCCTCACCACAAACACACACACTTCAGGTGCATTTCCTTGGTGTTGCTAAGTTAACCTCTCATTGGACAGCATCTGTGTGTCCTAGTTTGAAATAACTCAAGGAAGTGATCAAATCAACACCACCAAATATACCAAATACCAAAAGCAAACCAGATGCATTGACTTTCAAAAATTCATATAGTCGTACTAATTATGGGCAGACTTTGAAAACAACGTAAAAGAAATTATCTGTCATCATCCTGGGCTTTGGTGTGTCTGGGCTCTGAATCCTTGTTTGTTTTTAGAGATATTTTATATCTTTAAAAAAACTTGATATAGTCTTTAGTTCTTGTTACCTTTGTTATCTGGCTTCTGTCAGTATTTAGTACTGTTTATGTTCTGAGTTCCGTTAATCTAGCCTTCTCTATGGCTTCATCCCCATGATGGCTGCTCCTCCATGAGCCTTGTCCTATAGGAGATTTCTTCCTGCTAAAAGGGAGTTTTTCCTTCCCACTGTCGCCAAGCGCTTGCTGTTAAGCGAACATCTGATTGTTGGGACTTTCTGTGTATCATTGTACTTTCTTTACCTTACAATATAAAGGGCCTCGAGGTGACTGTTTGTGACTGTTTGAATTAAAATGAAGTGAAAATTCCTCTCTGCTAACGATTCCATGTTTAGTTACTTCCTGTTTTATTTTGACAGAAGTTGCTCACTGTGTCTTATGTTAGGTTTAACTTCCTCCTGGCTTTAGCTGGGGTCTCATCACTTACGTCTCCCCATGTTATCTGGGTGCATATATATTGTCTCCCTGTGTCTGTTGTCTTGTTTTCCCTCATAAGTGTGTATGTGTGAACCTCAGTTTTTTCTTTACACCTGTCAACCAGTATAATATAAACTAACCAGATACTAGTAAGCAAAGTAGGTATACTTTTTGGTTCATAGCACTTTTTTTCTTTTCTTGTCATCTTACCCAGATCTGTAATTTAATCCTCTTGTCATTCCTGTAGATAGTCTTCACCTTAAAGTCGATGCCAACTGTGCTGACAAAGGCCGGCGTGAAGGAGTCGTCGGCGTAGCGGAACAAGAAGGAGGTTTTTCCAACGCTGCTGTTGCCGATGATGAGGATCTTGAACATATAATCAAAGTTTTGGTCAGAGGACTCCTTCTGCCCGTAGGTTGCTGTTGCTGAAGCCATCTGTGGACAAAGACAACAGAGAAAGTCTTTAACCAAACTCCTGCAGTGGCCTCACTGTAAGATCACAGTAAATGTTCTCTGAAATAGAAATGACATTTTTCTGTTTCTTCCATTTCTAAAATACTCTGTAGAGTGACAAACTGAGCTTTCTGAGTAAGAGAGATTCACACTGTTCAGATATGGTGCACAAATCATGAGCAACAGAACAAGAAAGAGCACAAATTGATATGAAGTAGGTGTAGATATGAAAATAGAAGATGGATATCAGCAGTCAGGATAATACCCAATATAAGATTTTCTTGGGGTTACTAGAAAACCAGCGTAGAAGATCTGATAAAGCTTTAGGGAAAACAATGCGTATCGTCTTTGAAGTAGGAAAATGCAGAGATTAGGTAATTAACAAGGAATTAATCAGCTTTAATGACTTTAATAATGTTTCAAGCAAAAATGCCAAAGAGTTATTATTTCCAAAGGATAATGGGCTGCTGGCAAAACCTCAAAAGCCCCAGTTTGAATTTCTCCCTTTACCAGCATTTTAATAAGAAAACCATATATGACACGTTAAAAATAGTTGCATGTAAGATGTGGAACGGGGTGGCCATCCTTCTTGGTGATGGCAGATGGACCCCCAAACTGTGGGGCATCCATCTGCACAGTACAAAGTGCAAAGAACCACAGTGACAATAAGAACAAGGATGGGCACTGCCAATTAGCGAAGGCTCTAAATGCTACATTCTGGGTCCGAAAGATACACAGACTAGTAAATAAAAATGCAGGCATTCATTAAGACGCATTAGCAGCTTCTACTGTCAGCCAGGACATTACGCTAAATTAATGAGCATCGATTTCATTAAACACACACAGAAGAGGCTGCTGAAACAACAGCAGAGGAGCTGTTTAACACAGAAGAGGTCGTACGTTTAATGCATGTTAAGACAAACGACGTTGTCAGCATCTGTTAGACTCAGCATAACAGAGGATAGTGATTAACTGGTATGCTTTACACAATGCACATTTGCTTCATGGGCATTAATCACAACCACATATTGCAATATTCTCATCGGTGGATGGAGGTATATGAGGATGAACTTCATGCTAGCATAGAGTTTTGTACCCACTAGCTAGCCATGTAGTTTAAAGCCAGTCCCGTCCACAATTTTCTATTTTAATTATTTATGTAAAACATGTTTGATCAAAGTTACACTCTATTAAAAATCCAGCCTAACATTTACACCAACAGCAACACCATTAAGGAGTAAGCATATGACAGCACACTGCACAAGAATGAAATGATCTTCTTATATCCTCTGACAGTGTACTCATCTCTGTGCTTGTCCTGCTAGACCTTAGTGCAGCGTTCAATACTGTTGTCCATAATATCCTATTAGAGCGATTAGAACATGCTGTAGGTATTACAGGTACTGCACTGCAGTGGTTTGTATCATATCTATCTAATAGACTCCAATTTGTACATGTAAATGGAGAGTCTTCTTCACACACTGAGGTTAATTATGGAGTTCCACAGGGTTCAGTGCTAGGACCAATTCTGTTTACATTATACATGCTTCCCTTAGGCAGCATCATTAGAAGACATAGAATACATTTTCACTGCTATGCAGATGACACCCAGCTCTATCTGTCCATGAAGCCAGATAACACACACTAATTAGTTAAACTGCAGGATTGTCTTAAAGACATAAAGACCTGGATGGCCGCTAACTTTCTGCTTCTTAATTCAGATAAAACTGAGGTTATTGTACTCGGCCCTGAAAAGCTTATAAATATGGTATCTAACCAGATTCTTACTCTGGATGGCATTACCTTGGCCTCCAGTAACGCTGAGAAACCTTGGAGTCATTTTTGACCAGGACATGTCCTTCAACGCACATATTAAACAAATATGTAAGACTGCGTTCTTCCATTTGCGCAACATCTCTAAAATTAGAAATATCCTGTCTCAGAGTGACGCTGAAAAACTAGTTCATGCATTTATTACTTCCAGGCTGGACGACTGTAATTCATTATTATCAGGATGTCCAAAAAACTCACTGAAAAGCCTTCAGCTAATCCAAAATGCTGCAGCAAGAGTCCTGACAGGGACTAGAAAGAGAGAGCATATTTCTCCTGTTTTGGCTTCTGTTCATTGGCTTCCTGTTAAATCCAGAATTGAATTGAAAATCCTGCTCCTCACATACAAGGTCATAAATAATCGGGCCCCATCTTATCTTAATGACCTTGTAGTACCATATCACCCTGTTAGAGCACTTCGCTCTCGCTCTGCAGGCCTACTTGTTGTTCCTAGAGTATTTAAAAGTAGAATGGGAGGGAGAGCCTTCAGTTTTCAGGCCCCTCTTCTGTGGAACCAGCTTCCAGTTTGGATTCGGGAGACAGACAATATCTCTACTTTTAAGGTTAGGCTTAAAACTTTTTGCTAAAGCATATAGTTAGGGCTGGACCAGGTGACCCTGAATCCTCCCTTAGTTATGCTGCATTAGACGTAGGCTGCCGGGGGATTCCCATGATGCATTGAGTTTTTCCTTTCCAGTCACCTTTCTCACTCACTATGCATTAATAGACCTCTCTGCATTGAATCATATCTGTTATTAACCTCTGTCTCTCTTCCACAGCATGTCTTTTATCCTGTCTTCCTTCTCTCACCCCAACCGGTCGCAGCAGATGGCCCCGCCCCTCCCTGAGCATGGTTCTGCCGGAGGTTTCTTCCTGTTAAAAGGGAGTTTTTCCTTCCCACTGTCGCCAAAGTGCTTGCTCATAGGGGGTCATATCATTGTTGGGTTTTCTCTGTATCTATGAAGCGCCTTGAGGCGACTTTTGTTGTGATTTGGCGCTATATAAATAAAATTGAATTGAATTGAATTGAATGGTTAGCCATTTTCCTCAAACAGATTTCTGGGGGACTCTACGTCTATGTTAACCATGAACTATGTACAGCATGAAACCTTTACGTTCAAAGGGATAAACTTCAGATTTAATTAATTTCTTGGAAAGCTGTAGCAGGGTGTGAGCTCGAGTGAGCACCGAGCTCACTTGTAACGAGTCTTGTTCAGCATCCTGACTTCATTGTAAAGCCAATATAGGATCTGGTATGGTGCATTTGCTAATACTGAAATACCGTGTTTTACTTTAAACGATGGATGAAAAAAATGTAGTCATAATGGTCCTTTGTTCCTTTTGTCTGAAAGAGCCCGTGCGAGCTTCTTTTAAATGACTAACAGAGGCATTAAAAAAAAGTCCACATTAGGATGCAGACAGGCGAAGGATGCAGGGACAGATGTGTCTGACAACTTTTAGACTTTGATTCACTGTTTGCCTCCTTTTTCACTCAAAGTTTAGTTGGGTTTAGACACAGATATTCCTAATTAAGAAAATAACCTACTCTAGTCCTTAGATTGGGGTCTAACTATGATTCTGGTTACTATCATAGTTAGCTCACAGTTTAAGTTAGCGCCTAACCTAAGGAACTGTAGACACCTCCACTCTCTTGGTTTCCAGTATAAGGTGTTAGGTTCAAACCCATCTAAAGGTGTAACATGCAGTTATTAATGAGACCATATTTCTTTTGAGGAACACAGTCTCATAAAAATATAAGACTAGCACTTACTTTAAAATCCAAAATTTCCTCAAAGTTCCTTATTATACATTGAACCTTTTTATGAATCTTATGCACTGCATTAGCTAGTTCTACATATTTATTCAGCAAGGTCAAACTACTGCTGTGTTTTAAATTGGGCTGCAGATCTGCTCTAACAGTCAGCCAAAGAACAACAGCAGCTTCACTGAAACTTACACTGCCGTTACGTTACTGCATTCGCTGTCCAGGACTACAAAGATTCAAACCTACGAGACCTAAAAGGATTTAGAAAACAGAGTGAGTGACTCTTCAGAGCACGATGACTGTAGCCCACAGGACTCAGTCCCTTCACCCGCCTCTATATTTAGACTGTTATCTCGACTCGGCTGCAGCGGAACACTAGAACTCAGACAGAATAAAGAACAAAGAAAACAAGTGCTCAGTCCTCACAGCTCGGGCCTATCGGCTTACACGCAGGAACACAGAGATGCTTGTTAAATAATGGAGAAGCCCCGACCCTTCCTCAGCACATTCTGTTATGCAAACGAGGGCTAAGCAGGTGGGTCGAGATGTGATAAACCTACTGTGAGAACGCTGCACAGAGGATCACAGAAAACATTCATAAACATTCATAAAGCTGTTTCATGTAAATAGGATTTAGTCAGGTTGCTAAATTGAGAGCATCGGAAAATGCAGCAGCCACATGGCTGCCAGTATCTTTTTAGTTGATGGCTTCTGTTCTGCCTGTGACGTCAACAGTTCCTCACAGCTCGGAGGATCTGTGAATACTTCAAGAGTGTGCAAAAATAAGACATGCATACTCTTCAAAAGAGCCGAACCTAATCAATAAGAATTATGGATGTGCAGGATTAACTTAGACTTACTGAGTAACAAGTAAAGAAATCTAAACTTTTACCTTACAGTATATATTTTGAAAATACTACTTTAGATATTAAAGGTTTCTTTTAAAAACATACAGTATTGTGCAAAACCATGAAGCAGCCAACCATTTCTTTCTATTTTGCTGGGGATACAGGAAATGGGTGCAGAGATTTATTGAAACACATGAAAATATAGAACATATGGCAAAAAAGATTTTGTACATTTTCACAAACTTAGTCAGCTTTCTTTTAATTTCCTTAAATAGTCTTCAGTAATAGTTCTCCGGGCTTTTTGAAGACATTCAAAGCTCTACTTTGGATTTTGGCCTCAACAAAATGTTGAGATCTGGGCTCTGGGAAGGCCAATCCATGACTGACGCGGTTCCATTGTGTGTGTTTTCTCTATTCATGTTTGCTTTTACTGCATTTCTAGGTTGACTATCATAGTGAAAAATCAGTACTGGCTGAAACAGCCCCAAACCATAACAGAACCTCCACCGTGTTTTACCTTTCTCCTGATCCTTCTCCATGTTTTTACCCTACAACCATAACCATACTGAACAATGAACTCAAAAAACTCTAACATATAGACTGTGTTTTTAATGTGCAATATTTATCAGTTCTACATTCTTTTTATTTACCTCTGCATGCAATTGTTTTCATTTGCTTGTATTTATATTAATATGCATGAGTCCAGGATCCAGACACTCACTGGAAATTGGTCAGGTACAAGGACTGGACTGAAAATCTGTGAAAAAGCAGCCAGTGTCCAAAGACAGACCTTCAGAAAGCCTGAAGCCCTGTAGCTCAAGACAACTTTAAAAAATGCCAAAATGGTCAGACTTCTCCAGAAATCTTATCCAGACTGACTATATCCAGAAACAGTCACAAAAACATAATAAAGTGAATATTTTTCTTTTCCAAACAACTGACAAGCCCATCATCCGATGAAAGTCCCACTTACTGAACATCAGACAAAAGGCAAAAAGCCACCAAACAAACAAACACAAAGATAGCAGTCAGGAAAGACAAGGTGACAATTTAACTGAATAAACAAACTGCAAAGAATATGGAGCAAAAGAGGTAAACACTTCAGTTCACTTGTCAAACTGATTTTTGCCCCTTAAAATTGCGTAAAAAGGTTTGTTTTCAAACTGAAATAGACACATAAGCACATTGAACTCAGAGCTATTTCTTCATTTGGACTCTATTCTGTAAAAGCTCACAGCTAATAAGTAGTTTAGGGTTCACTGATATCATCACTATTACAGCTTAATCAACCCTGTTCACTCAATCTGGGATCAACTGACTTCAGGTGAGATTGATGCTGCGCAGTTGTACCATATACCGCTCAACTCTACCCCACTCAGCTGACGGTCAATAGTTGGAGTTTCAGTCACAGCAAAGGCACTGCAGTGTGACTCACTGAGTGTGATGAGCATAATCTACACAAACATTAGAAAATAAAAAGTAAACGTGCAGCTGAAGAGGATGAACAGCGTGTTGGATTAACTGATCTGCAATCAGTTTGGTTTAGTGTTGCTTTTCCTGTCCCTTCCTGACAAACGGAGGTCCAACCTAAACAACAGGAGACGCTTCCATCTCAGAATTCCTTGCAAAAGTATTTAAATGAAGACACACCTACAACTAACAGCACTTCATTCTACGGAGTGGTGTCGGTGAATTTCTCTGAGCGACAAAAGCCCCAAAAATCTAATTTATTTATCTGTCATACAATTGCATGCTCATATTGTTTGCTATGCACGCAATTCTGCTTAGCTCTTGAGGAAACTGGGTATTATTTGCAGGCTTAAGTCAAAGCTCCGCCTCAGGATTGGCCCATATGTCACTACTTTGATCTTTTTTGTTATGTGGCCTAGTTTGCATTAAGACCCCATCCTGGACCTGTGTGAGGTTTTCTTCCTGATTCCTGAGTTTTTACTCCCCGGAGACAACAAGTGGACTTTTTTTGGTAGTTTTTGTCTTTACAATCCAGCATATATTTCATCTTACTCTTACTATGGTACAGTAGATGGTATTTATTATGATTTGGCACTGACACTAACCATCCCCGACTAAACTGATTGACTTCCTGGTTTAAAACATTACATTTTACATGTATATATATTTTTTTATCTCAAAAAAAAGAAAAGCTGGCTACTAGCATGCTTACCGACACATCCGATCAGAGCTGTATGATATCAGCGTCAGGTTGGAAGAGTCTAAGATTTGACACCTATAACTTAACAGTTATCTTTAGGCTAAGCTCCGGTGAACCAGCCGGAGGTGAGATGGCACTTGATCACAGTCAGGGTTTGGTGTTTGATTTCCTCTTTGGCGAGCCTTATTAAAAATGTATCTGCTCTTGTTACCGCTGCACGACAGGGTCTGCTCAGCTCTGCAGATATTTCTGCCCACGTGTTCGTTATCGATGAGCTTCTCCGAGCCGAGTCAGCAGTGTTACAGTGACAGCACGTCAGGCAATTACACAAAGTTTTGCTCTTAAAAACATTCGAATCCAGGTCTTGGAGTCAGTTTAGATGCATTACTATATCTCCTTCTACTTTCTGTACTGTGAAAACCCACATTCGCTCATATTTCTTTTAACCCCCTCTGGAACATTTGCTGCATTTATCCTAGTGCTGTGATTCGCAACCTGTTTTAGAACCTTTTCATAAAATCTGGGCTCCTAAATTCTTATTGATTCTTTTGCGGTGTTGTTGTTTCCAGTATTCACAGCAAGGATTCCAGGAGTTTAAAAATGACCAACCAATGCTGGAAGTGTAGGTCTTGCCAAACACTACTGCAGGCTTTTTGCTTCTTTTCTGCTGCTTTTCCTCTGCGTCTCTGAGATTAGCTGCAAGGAAGAGAGTTGGTTTAACCTTCACTAATTCGATACAGAAGCTTATAGAGAGAGGCCTTTGTGTTTAATCTCAAAGTAATTAACAAATTCTCATTATGCAAATTCCTTTCAGCTTCCAGAATGCCGCTGCTTTCTTTTGGCTTTGCTAGCAAACTTCCAAGCAAGTCAGGTGTATGTGCACTGTAAGAGCTGCCTGGATATTTGGATTTCAACCCTTGAAGGTTCACAAGCCCATGCCGGGACCCCTGTTGTTATTGCAGCTGTAGTTTCTCCTAATACTGAACCATCAATTATCTGTTGCGCCTGTTTAGGAAATCAATATCTTCTACAGCCCAGAGTGTCATCCATGTCTTGACCAACAATCCAGCAACAGCCTGAAAACTAAAAGAAATAGGAGACGCTGGAGAACCGGGAACTTTTTTTCTGCCACTTTTGATTAAAAAAAACAAAGCTATAAATAATAATCAAACTTCACTTTGACCTTTATGTAGGTTATTGAGATGAAAGATGGTGACAACATCTGTTAAGCGCATGCATCCCTTCCCTCTTCCTGTTCCCTTTCCTTTTTTTTCCTGGTATAATAATATTTCATATTGAATTTTTGAGCATGTTCTTTGAGCTGCTGATTATGCTGACTCACATCCCTATTTCCCCACAGGGATCAATCCAGTCTAACATGACAGTCATCATCTGCATCATCTGTTAAATAATATAGACATATATATAATTATCAACAGAAATTTGAAGCTAAATGGCATCAAGTAGGATATAATAATATCTGAGTCTAAGTCAAGGCTTCACACAGTGTGTTTTTGATGGAAAACTACAATAGCATGCCGATCCACACGGTCAGTACATTTGCACATTTAGGGTCCCATCAAAGTGGCTCTGAAATTTCCAAATCTTCCCTCACAATCCGAAAAGTAGCAATGGCATTCGGTCTCGAATAAAAAGGAGATGAGACTAAACGCCAGGAGGAAAAAAAGATTTCAGAGTTCAAAGATAACTCCTTCCATCGCGGAGAGTGCAGGGAAGATGGAGGAAGGGAAGCACGCTTTATCAGGCAGAGATGGCTAATAATAACCAAATCTGTTATCGCAGCGACTTCTGGTTTTAATATTAGATTGGCTGCTCAAGTCTCTGTTTGTATATATATATATATACATGTAAGATCAGGATGAGTCACTAAGAAAACTGTGATATAAAGGAAGAGGATAAGCTATCTTTATAAGTCACAGCTCTGGGAAGCTTGGTTTTCTGAGTCTTTCTGTTTTGCTCAATAGCACTTTGTCAATAGTTACACCTTAACGCCACAGGCAAAGTCTTTTCCATTTTTTTCCCACACTAATCCAATCAGGACAGTTATAGGTTTCACTGCTGGACAATGACATCACTGAGCTCCCCCTCTAAACCTGCCACCTAAAGGAGATTGATGTCCCTGCAGGAGCTAAGTGCTCCTGCAGCCAGCCAGTCAGGTTCATCTAATCAGGATTGGCTGGCTTAGTGCAGACGGACAGCTAATCCACAGCTGATCCCAGATCACCTAAACACATTCTTGCTTTAAGATGGTTACTGAGATGACTCACTCAGAGGTTTTTCACATCTCTTAACAACATCAGAGGACGGTTATGTGAACCTAACATCCCCAGTCGATTATATTACAAATAACTAAATCAGAAACTTAGAGCGTCTGTGATTTTTACAGAATAAAAAAGTCGTCCTCCCTGCAGGTCCCTGTACCAGGACAGGTTCTATCTGTTATAAAAACGGCTTCCATTTTTCAAAGGTTGTCAAGCGCTCAATGAAGAAGCCACGTGTCACTGCTCTGACTGATAGCCGCCTGCTTTGTTTTATTTCTGTTCCATCAAACTGAATCAAGCTGCATTTGTTTAGAACATTTTTGTGAGTGTCACAGAGTGATTGTTCTTGTAAGGATGCCATTCAGTTTCTGATTTGTGGCTTTGGCAGAAGCATAAATGTCAGTTTTTGTTGGAGTTTTTCCAATCTTCGTCTGCTGTGCAGATGAGGACGAGGAAGTGGATACGTGTCACTTCTCCATGAAGCTAAAGGTTTTGACCTTTTTTCATTGAGGACATTTTCTCAGGTGGGTAAAAATATTGTCTCGTTTAAGGGTTCACGGTGCTTTCCTTCATAAATCAGTTATTTGGATCATTTTGTGTTTGGACTGGTACTTCAATAGTGGGGACGATGTTTAACAAATCTTCAAATCAAACTCTTATCTGCTCTCCTGCTCTGCAGTCCCCACCTTGCAGCATCCTTCTCCTTCTTGTCCAAGTACATTACCCTGAAAAGGCACCATCAATACTTCTTAATCGAGGGGTCAATGCCACCTTCCTCTTTAACCTGATGAAAGTGGTGAGATCCCCATATCTGCAATACGGCAAGCTAATGCAACTCCTTCCTTCCTTCCTTTATTAGAACAAACAGACAGTGATGGAAAATAATGAATTACATTTACTCAAGTGCTGCACTTAATGACTTAGCTACATTTCTCCATTACTTACTTTTCAGATTACAATGCATGACGCATTTATAAACGGACACATTGCTGTGAATCCAACAAACAGTCACATAATCAACTCCGTATAGACCCAATAGTCAAATCAAGTCAAATCTATAAACTGACTGATAAAAGAAGATCTTGTTTTAATGTAGCATTACTACTTTTACCCATAATCTTCACCCCAGACTCACAACTAGGAGCAGAAGCATTAAATGGCTCCAGTGTTTATCCAGCACTAGACTGAATGCAGTGCGATGGGTGTGTGGATGCTGCAGCAGAACTCTTTTCTTTCACTGACTCGGTTCACACTGGCCAAGAGGCTTGTTTAACTCAAATCTGCGTGATCTGGCTGGATGATCACCATTTAAAAGTGAAGTCAGCAGCCTTTTCACCTCTGACCTCTTTAGCAAAACGCTGCTGTCTGCATCTTTCCTCCTGCACCGCCGTCTTTCTGTGCGGTGCTTTTGATGCAGTGGAAGTTAAAGAAAAATCCAGTGTCTTGTCAGTGTTTCTCAGCCTAGAAACACTGATGTTTACTAAAACCAATGTGATGCAACATTTACAGCTACTAACCAGCCTTACGTGTGAAACAATAACTAACAACCTACTGAAACTGGACAGCAGTGGCGTTACTCTGCTGCTGTGGCTCTCCTAGTTTTCCTGAGACAGCATTTCTCCCCCCTTTTTCCTCCAATCACGTGCCTCCTTTCTCTAGGAAGCGTGGAGATGCAGATGAGAGGAGGGGAAGCTAAAAATATCATCACTTCATTCTCCACCCCACCCCAACCCCCCGTGCACAGAAAACAGAAAGCAGCAATGAGAGCAGCCAGGATGTGAGAGATGCTCTTTGAGGCTAGAGTCTGCAGGTGAATCCGGGACATTAAAAAGTAGTCATGTGTGTTTGTACACAAGTGCATTGCTTAATTTATAATGTTGATTGAAAATGCTTCTTCCCACTTCATGCTGAAAGATGCTGTATTTGGATACATCTTTGAGAGCTTGTTACAGTCATTAAAATAGTCTCGCCCCCCTAAATCTGCTGAGCTGTACTCTGCTTATGTAGAGCTTTTGTTCTCAGACATTGTGTTTATGTGGGTGTGTGTAATGTTCAAAAGCATCTATAATCATAGTTTAAAGCATCATAATCACAGATTAGCTCAAGAAATCCAATCTTTAAGTCTGTTTTTCTGCACATGTGTTCAGACAGGCACATCTCAGACTACTGCTGACAAACTGACTGAAATGTAATAAAAAAGGCATCCACCCTGCATATCAGTGGCATCTCTCCCAGGCAACATTAGTGTGTGTTTTGCCATGTGAAGCAGCAGATGCGTCACTTCTGCCTTCAGCCAGTAAGTTTACCGTCAGCGAGGACATTCAGATGTGGTCTGCAGGCTGTGAGCTCACTTTGAGACTCTTTAAAAAAAGCCTAAGAACATGCTTGCGGTCTTATTGTATTATACTTATTGATTAAGCTTAAAAGCCAAAATGCAGGCTGATAGGCTGACACAATGCAACTGCACTGCACAGTTTTCAGTAGGCTCCTGTATAAGATTTGAAACAGCAGCTAAACCAGATGAAACTCTATGCATTTTTCATATGTGTTTCATATGTGCTTTCATCCATATCCTTCATTAGCTGCACATAATTAAAATATATAAAAACGATATTTATGATTTAGTCTGTTTTTTTTCTTGTGAATGAATGAACATATCATTCAGTACTTACTCCCAGAGATCTGACTCAGTGTTTTACCTCAGCATTGGAACACAACAGTCCTCCATATGGCTGCCGCGTTTCACGGATTAAATACTCCTGTAATCCTGGTATTCGGATTGTTGAATGATTCTCTGTGCCGACCTTTAGTTATGTCATGATGCTTATTTGAATATTAACCTATTAAATGTGTAACCTATTAAAAAAAGGTTTAAACCCCCCCACATGTTTCATATGTTTACTCTCGTGCAGTGTGCTCTACGTGTGTTTGTAATGTATTCCACTGATCCTGCCTCAGATCCATTCAAACCTGTTTTCTTCATTTAACCCATCGGACAGTGTGAAACGCCTTTTCCTGCAGGACAGGCCGTGAGTCAAGCCAGAGATCCAGGACAGCAGCAGCAGCAGCAGCCCTCATCCATCCACACAGATAACAACAATCAGCCTGTTTTTACGGGTTATTCTGAAGCCGGTTTATGGTTTTCACAATGGAAACAGCTGTTAAGGCAGGCATCTCACGTCAAGGCTTCTGTCATCTGAAATATGCTGCTGGATGATTAAAATAAACTGCAGCTGAGACACTAAATGCGCTAAATTTAACGTACGATTTTATCTCCATTAACTCCAAAATTAATAAAGAAAGAAAACCCACCTTTATTTCTATCTGGCTGCTATCCTCCACGTCCAGCACCCGCAGAAACACCACCACTCACTGTCAAGTCGGAATGGTTGCGCGACACAACATCCTGTTGGCTTTTTCAAAATAAAAGCAGATTGGTTTAAACGGTACAAAGTGCTTGAAAGATAAAGACGATTCTGATTGACTGAGTAACTGATCCGACTGTATTTTTTTACTATATATATATATATATACAGAAGTGTTTGTAAAGATCAAAATTTACAACAACATGGACAATTCTTTGTAATGTGAAGAGAAAAAACGCACAATCCTACATCAGAACCGACATGCTTTTCTTCCTTTGCAAGACCTGGTACCCGGTGAACTTTTTAAACAGGGTTGGAAAGTACTCAGACCCTTTACACAGGCAAATACCTCAGCTTTCTGCATTAAGACTGTTACATAAGTGTGTATGCGTTATGAGGTACGTGTATTTGTAGTAGTAAAGGTCAGGATGCAGGAAAATAATAATGAAACAACGAAATTAATTGACAGAAATGAGAAGCCACAGCGCTGGTTTTAAAATCTTACTTTTTTTTTTATTCCTATATCTCACGTGATTATGAAAACAGTTACTTACTATTTAGTCGAGTGACATGCCTCAAAAACCAACTTATCTCATTTAACTGCGTCCATCGGTTGAAAAAACTGTTTCATACACGCAGTTGTTATCCCAGCGATTGGTAAATAAATAACGGATATCTAGGGTCTTTTTGAATAAACAACGTCTTTGAGCTTGGCTTTTATTTTGAAAAGGGAAAGAACGAGTTCCAGTCGTTTTGTAACTCGGGTTGTGAAGGCGACATAAATGAATGACAAATGGGCGTGGTTTAGGGGTACGAGAAGGATTGACGTCCTGTCTAACGAATCCGGATCCGTAATCAGCGTCCTGAAATATTCCACCTCAAACACTGAAGCGGTCTTTTATTATTGATGAAAGCTGCCGGAGAGGCTGAATTATTGATTACGGGGTCAGCAGTAACCACTGAGTCCATTCCCACCCAATAAAAGACACCGGTCCCATAATGCACTGCAAAACCATCACACTCATATACGTTTCATACGGATGCGTTGTAAGGTACAACGCCTGTTCCATAAGGCAGCTGTAAGCGCTGCAGAGCGGATTTTATAAAGTAACAAGAAACTGATTTTAAGCACAGCTGGATCTTTTATACTGAAAGCATGTCACTGATTATTAAAGAATAGCCTACATTTAGTAGAAAATTGCACGTGATGATGATGTCACTGGAATTAAACAATTGCCATTCAGTATTATTTTTTGTTTTGTTTTTTAACTTATTAATTATGCTTAGTATCCACAGAAAGAGCAACGTTCTTTATCTTAGTGTTTAACTGTTTACATTTATGAGCCAGTGAGCTGAAATGAGACACAATAACATTTTTAAAAGGATAATAAGGATAAAAAAAATAGAAATGTTGCTTTCCTTTAGTCATGAAAATAGGCATATGTACATATAGCATGCCACATAGTCCCCTAATTGTGTTTTAGTCCCAACAGCCCTTTATCTGTGTCCAAGGCAAGAGAAAATACAGTTGTAGACACCGTGTTAGTATTCTTGCGGCTGTCTGCCACAGTTTCTGCTGTGCTGTTACTATGTCAGCAGGTGACAGCATTTTACTGGGAAAACCTGTTTGCTGGAGAGGAGTAACAGCTTGTATCCACATTCTGTTTAGAGATGACCTGCTGCCTGAAACATGGTCAGCTGTAAAGTCGATTCAGTGTTATGGTCAGTGTCTTTTTATGAGCATGTATTAATGCACTTATGTTGCTGTTATTTTCTTCCTTATTAAATTCCACAAACACACTGCAAGTGTTCCTGAGCGGACAAACGCGTCTTTTAAGTGACAGCTGTGCAACAACTGCATAAACGATTTTCAGCAAAGTGAAATCGTCAAGTTTCAATGCTTCATGTATTGTATGTAATTTTCATGTTTTTGTATTTAGACACAACCATCAAATCAGTTTTTTCCCAACAAGCTACACGTCCTCATCTAAACCTAACACCGAATGTTCTCATTTATTTTACTGTATTTTGTTGTCAACTGACTGCTTGTCTGTGAAAAATGCTTTATAAAAAAAACCTGCACTTTACTTATCTATTTGCTATTGTATGTAATCTATATAATAGTAATATCATATATATAGCATGTAGTCTATATAATAGTAATATAATAATACAATAGTAATAAGTAGTTTACATCAGCGATCAAAATATGGCTTTCATTTCACAATTTTTATTTATTTATATAAACATAATTGGAGAACTCAAACAGTGTCCTATCCTTGGTAACGACTGAGTGAAATATTAATGTGTTTTTTATCGCTACTGTTTGCACCTGCAAGTGTTGAATTATAGCGATTTAAATGTTTGCATAATGGTGTAATAAAAGGCTTTGTTGGTGTTGTGTCTTTACTTAATGGGGCCATTGTCCTGTGTGGAGGCTCACAGACATTTGAATAAGGTGATGCAAGAACCATTCACTGCTGTTTAGAACTGGGAGCAGCTTGAGAGACACGTTTTACTCTTCACAGCTTATTCGGCCAGGGCAACAGTAGTATGTTGTAAAGGAGAGGCTGATAAAGTGTTTTACTAACACTATCAGACCATATAATAAAATATAAGCTATCTAAAGCAGTGGAGTCAGACATAAGGGCCAGAAGGTTCCCGTTCTCTATGGCTTTGCAAAGTGTGAATATTAACAACACATTTGTTTTTTTTATTGTGGTGCTTAAACTATTTTTTCACAAGATGTAAAATATGTGGAAAGTTAAAAGCATTTTCAATAAACAAAAACATAAAATACTACTGTTGTTTCTGTATAGGCTTTTCCACTGTTGTCTGTAAATTGTAAGGCATGTGTCAGGGCAGTTGCTTTACGGAAAATTGATTTATTTTGGAATTTTAAACATGTGCAATCTTAAATAGAAATACAGTATATCTATCTATCTATCTATCTATACATATATATGTATATGTATATTTGTATGTATGTATATGTATATTTGTATGTATGTATGTATGTATGTATGTATGTATGTATGTATGTATGTATGTATAGATAGATAGATAGATAGATAGATAGATAGATAGATAGATAGATATACTGTATTTCTATTTAAGATTGCACATGTTTCAACTTGTGCAAAATATATTTTTGGGACATATGATTATTGATTATTACCGAATTATGAACTATCATAATGTTATGATATTCATAAAAAATATTACTGCCATTAACTTTTATTACTTCCTTTATTACTGTCCTAAGTCATAAATGATTTGACAGGGGGCCATAAATCACTGGTTTGACATAAAGTCCCAATATTCCTCCTTGTGTGGACACAGCACTCGTTCATCCACTGAATCTAGTAACTTCTATGCCTCAGTGATTTATATGTCAGTGTTAACTGGCTTAACAAACAAACAGCATCCCTCTCAAAATGGTCAGGAACAAGGACTAGACTCAAAATGGGTGAAAACACGGCCAATATCCAAGAAAAGCTTTTAAAGACTATCATGAAGTCTGGAAAACGTTTACTCACAACCACTTTAAAAAAATTACACGAGAGTCTGGCTTCTTGGAAGCAAAATATAAAGAAATGTGGGGTGTCCAAGAACGTGGGGGGTGGGTGTTCTTTGTACAACGAGTTTTCGTTGTTCCTCCCGACCAGCAGGTGTCGCCATCACATCACTGCGCTAATCAGTCATTTGCTCACCCGTCCAAGAGCACGTCAGGTCGTGGATGCAGTCTGCGGATACAAGAAAAAAACTTCTCTTTCCTGTAAGGTTTTTATCGTCGTTTCGCTCTTCATTGCTGGTGGATTAGTGTGTTTATTAATGTTGCGTTGTTAAGTCAGGGAAACGCATCATCTACGCGGAAACGCACATACCGGCTCAGGTTCGCCTCATCTGTCTCTCTGTTGCATGTCGCGTTCACTGGTATCATTGTAAAACCGAATGTAAAATTTCATGTAAACGTCAGTGCCGACCGGGACTGGATTGTTTTAAACAGAAAACATAAAGTGTTCGTCTCTGAGCTGTTAGACCAGAAACTAGCTAACGAGCAGCAGCTGGATAGTTGAACTTTGAACTCGGAGCTTTACAGCTTTTTCAGCACTTTCGGAGATTAATAAAGTCTGTAGTGGTGTTTAAACTACATATGTGGTATTCTTCTCACAGAGGTTCGCAGTTTGTGTATATATAATATACGTTGTGCACATAAAATTGCTTTTAGGTTTTAAGTGAGAAAACAGTGCGGCGCAAAATCAACAAATAATAGGGACCAAGTAGTGTTCTCGCTAAATCTCACGATATTTTAGTATTTGACTGGTAATTTACACAGGCACGTGCATTTACACTCACAGGTGAACAAACATGCCTCCACGTGTCAGCTAGCATTATATTTCCTCTCTCCCTGTGTTGGAAGATCAAGTTGTCATTTGTTTTACTCCTTTTATTACAATTTGTTTAGTACAATGAATCTACCTATCCGCTGGCTTTCCGTGCATGAACCCTAAATGTTTGTCTTTTTCCTTCTTCTCCACAGATGACTGTACTTTCTCCTGTCTGAACATCATGCTTCCCCGTGCGGGTAAAGAGTTTCTGGTCCGGATACGGTTCTCCTGGAGGCCGTTCTTCCAAGGCCGCTACCTGCTGGTCACCAATATCATGAGTGGAGGGGTGATGCTGTCTCTGGGAGACATCCTACAGCAGACTCGGGAGAAACACAGGGATCCTGGCAAAATCAGAGACTGGAGCCGAACAGGTGACACAGAGTTTTATGCATTTAATGTCATACACCATTTTCTTATTTTGGCTGATATGCAGGAGAGCTCCAGATCTGTACAGTTTCTAAAATAAAAATATAATGAACTCAAGTAATTTTGGACAAAAGCATCTGCATTGTTGTTAGAATTATCATTTGATTTGGGGATACAGAGGAGAGCATGCCAAAGAACATATGCAAAAACAAATGTAGTTGTCAGCAGTAAAGATTCTGCCAACAGGATTATGCTTAAACACTTTTTAAAAAACAATTCTTACAAAATAAAAAGGAACTCCTACTATTTTGTAATAATCTCATGTTGGGCTATCATGATTTATTTCATGCACGGCTGTTCTCTGTTTGGCTTCAAAGCTCGCATGTTTGCCGTGGGCTGCTCCATGGGTCCTCTCCTGCACTACTGGTACATCTGGCTGGACAGAGTGTACGCGGGCAAAGCTCTCAAAACCTTGGTCAAGAAGGTTGTGGTGGACCAGCTGGTTGCTTCCCCGACCCTGGGCGTGTGGTATTTTTTAGGTGAGAAGGATTTTACTGGTACTAAGTCCTGCTTCTCACACGTTGTTCAGGGTGTGAGCACATGAACAGTTTGTCAGTGACGCGCACACTTGAGAGATCATGTACAGAGGCAAAGGTTGCGCATAAAGATGTGGGTAAGGAAAACCCCCGCGTATAAGACATATGGGGTTCAAAGGGTATCTGTTTCGAGTAGGCTCAAATTTAGCAGTTCATGTTTATAAGAGCGCTTATCTGAGGGTGGTTTTAATAAAGTGTGGCGTTGACGCATGTCTGACAGAAAACTGTTTATCACAGGTATGGATCTCATGGAGGGGCGCAGTTTATCCGAAGGATGGGCAGAGTTTAGAGGCAAGTTCTGGGAATTTTACAAGGTAAGTAAACCTGGAGGTTGAACATTAATTGTTCTTCATTCATCCCAACTGAAATTCTTCTTTGTCTTTAACAGAAGATGAGAATTTAGCGTTTAAACTGTAGCTGAACATTAAGTAATATAAAATATAACTGTGCTCTACACGGCAAACAGAGGAACTTTACGAGTTACGACTATAAGTTACATGTAGTAATTTAGCTCTGTGCTCTTCTGTCTTAAATCTTGAGGTTGTTGTTGTTACTCAGAAGGTTAAAAAAAAAAAAAAAAAAAACCCAACCCAGCAGAGCAGATAAAACCTCCCAGTCTCAGCTGGTAACCTGCTGAGCAGACGGAGCACACTTCCCCCCTCTTGTCTGTTTCTCTGAGTAATTAGTACCTGCTTGTTTATCTTATGTGTGTTGTTCTTGCTGACAGGTAGACTGCTGTGTTTGGCCCGCTGCTCAGATGATCAACTTCTACTTTCTCTCGCCCAAGTTCCGCGTCGTGTACATCAACTTTGTCACCTTAGGGTGGGACACCTACCTCTCTTACCTCAAACACAGAGTAAGTCAACCACACAGGAAGTTTTTGGTTTTGTTACCTCTTATTTTACCAATTAACAGCTGTACGGTGCTGTGTGCAGCTCCTCCCAGCTGTGTGTGTTCTGTCTGCATACACATTTCCTCTGGGATGGCGAATGGAGCTGAAACTGTGTGTCACTGGAAGCAGATGGTATGTTTCTGCTCTATGCTGATTGACTGACAAGTGGGCGGAAATAGGGAAGAGTGTGACAGTGGAGTTCACCAGAAATGGAAGAACTACACAGCAAAATCTCCAGTGTTAAATTAACACTGGAGAGTGTCTATATGGGTCCACACCTCTGAGTGTTAAATACAACACTGTTGAGTGTTAAATTAACACTTTTGACAGTGTTATATTAGAGCTGGGCGATATGAGATTTTTTCATATCACGATATGTTTTTTTCATTTCAGGCGATAACGATATCTATCACGATATAAGCCAAATAACTATATTTGTAAGATTTAAATGTGCCGTTGCTCACAAGTAAAATGTGAAATAATCAGCAGCTTGTTTTTATTTAAATATTTATTTCCCATAATAAGTTCAACAGGGTAGATGTACTTAAGGAACATGAGACTTTTTCAGATAAATAAAGGCAAATATTGCAAACTACACAAAAGGCAGCCGCTAAAGCGTTTAAGTTTCAAAATAGAACAAACGAAACAGACTAAATTGTCAATTCCACTTAGAAACAAAATATTAATTCTAAAAATAAATCTTAGTTTGTTTTACAGAAGAACAGACAAAACTGACTAACTTTTGTCAATATCAAATAAACTGAGAACTAAAAGGAAATTCTCAATCTCTCCTTGTTGTATAGCTTAGCTTTTCAAACAGTTTTAACAGTTACTTTAGTCTGACAAAAGCCGAATGACGAATTAGCGCTTCCAGTCAGAGACTGAGGCTACGTCCACACGTACACGGGTATTTTTGAAAACGGAGATTTTCCGTTTTCGTTTTAAAAAATAATCCCGTCCACACAAAGGCAGAAATGAAGGAAAACGCTGCTATGAACATGCCAAAGCAGCAGGTGGCGCTAGATTCCTAACCGTGCAGAAATGTTGGCCAATCAGAAGTCTAGAAGCCTCGGTGGGAAAAAGTAAACAAAGCTGGGGCATAGAAGCAGAACCGAGTCGTATGTGTGGAGGGACAGTAACTGTGTGTATATGTAAGCATTTAAACACTGCAGAGAGTAGAATTAACAGTATTGTAGAAATTCATTTCACCGAAACAATAACGTGGCGCACAGTGTGACGCATGCACCAGTTCATTGTATTTCCAGACTTGCTTTCGGCACATTTACAGTGCACGCTACTCTGTTTTTTGTCAGACTTGAAATAGCCGAAATACCTTCACACTACGGAACTTCTATGGCTCTTCCGTTCGACAATCTCTCCGGCATTGGAACCATCATCTGTTTTCTCTTCGGTCACGCTCGGTTGATTTTTCTAGTCGGCACACTCATTTCCTCCATTACGCGCTGGCTCCATTACCCGCTGGCTGCTTCCCAAACAAACACACGTGCGGCTTGGCACTTGTGCTGTACGTAACAAGTCACGCGACGTGATGCTGCGGCTGTGATTGGTTTCAGCTCTGCGCTACTTAATTTGGATTGGCTGACCTTTTTTTTTTTTTTTTTTTTTTTTTTTTTTTTTTTTTTTTTTTTAAAGAGGACAAGAGTGGCGAGGTCTATCGCGATAGCTTAATTTCTCTATCGAGTAAAAGTTATATCGCGATACATATCGTTATCGTTCTATCGCCCAGCTCTATGTTATATGTTTAAAAGTAACCTAGTCAGTTTTGTAGATTAACAATGGCTAACACTGAGCAGTGCTGATTTTCTAACACTGGAATATTTCTAACATTTTGAGTTATTTTCCAAACATATAACACTGTCAAAAGTGTTAATTTAACACTCAACGGTGTTGTATTTAACACTCAGAGGTGTGGACCCATATAGACACTCTCCAGTGTTAATTTAACACTGGAGATTTTGCTGTGTATGAAGAAAATTTCAAAGATTAAGAAAAGCAGCATGGAAAGCGCAGGCAGCTACAGTGGACACTATTCATTGTTTGTAACAGTTTCACTTCAGCTCTTTGAATGTCAAATGAACTCTCTCTCCACGGCTGGTTGACCAACAACAGCACAAGAGGGAATGATCTACAGATGGGTTGCACCACATACTTTGTATGCTGCCTCCATCATACAGCAGAGCTCCCTGCAGATAGACAGGCCATCCCTGTACTGCCAACGCCATCCCTGCTGAACCATAGGTTCCAGTATACAGGCAGCCAGTCGGAGGAAAGCTGCTTTAAGCAGGAGGCTGACAGTGGGTGAACTGAGGGGCTCTACAAAGGCTCAGTATGAGCTCAAAAGGATTAATACGGTATATTGGGACTCTTACTCACCAGCGCTGCCCATGAGGTTCATTGCATCTCTGACTTTTCTAATCACTTATGTACAAAAGTGAAGTGATGTTGATCATGTCAATGCATCCACTGATTTGTATTGTCTTGACAGAAAGACGACCCCCATGCTGAGCTGGCATTAGACAGCAACGTTGCGGATGTACAGAAGGAAGTGCTGCCACAGTCCAAACCGTTGGAGGAGAAGGCTTAAAGAAGCTCAGTAGAGATGATACGTGTTGCTGTTTTTATGCATTTATACTCTTCCTCCCTTTGGAACTGCTGTCGGACTGTTGTGTTCATGCAACAGTGTGTGTTCCTGTGTTGGTCACTCAGATTTAAACTGATGCGTCTCTGGGAAGTTTGAAGTTAAAGTGCTGGTACACTTCTTCTTAACTCCCAAAGAGTTTAAATGTGTCTGTTTATGTGTGAATGATGTGCGCATGGATGAGAAGCTGTTTCACTGCCCTCAGGTACAGCATTTACTGTCAGAGTGAATTGAGCGGCTGTTAAGGGGAAGGTTTAAAAAGTCCCAAAAGTCATTGGACCCAAATTTTAAATCTGATTCTAGTAATGCTTTTACTTTATTTTTTTTAATATGCTTTATTTAAAAAAAAAAACAACCAATCAATATTGATGTGAGAGAGCTCTACTACATAACTGCTTCAGCAGCAAACCGCGTCTTTGAACATTGCCTTAATATATCATCCAGTGCTGCGTTTGTTTTAATGTCAATCACTCCATTTAACTTGACCCTCTGAGGTCAAATGAAGCATGATTATGGATCTATTTGTATTTTGTCATATCACATAGAATAACCGTTGAAAATAAGTAATTTTTAACTGTGCAGTAGTTTTTCACTAGTTACTGTAAAACTGACTGTATATTTCTACCAGTTTAATTTATTGATGATTTTTATTTTTTAGCTTTGGCTGGTCCAGTGATGATTTAGTTTATGTGATGATGGGGGGAGAAAAACCAGTATAAATGGTGTTAGCATAAACACTGTGAGGGTGGGGAGCGACACCATCTTCGGTGCTGCTGCTGCGTTTGTATAATGTATTTATTATATGAAATATTTTCCCAGAGTTCTCCACATAAAATGCATCATTGGTGTACTACCTGTGTAAAAGAACTGAGAAGCCATGTATCAGAAGTCTGCTAAGATTTCTGAATGCTGAAGAATTTATTTTCACATAAATTCAAATCAAATAAAAAAAAACCTTTCTTTTGGCACTTTTGTGGTTCTATCCTAATTATCCATATACTTTAGTTTGGACACATTATGTTACAACATGTTATCAATATTGAAGCAATTGAGAATTAAATGGGATAAAGCCCCCCCCCCCCCCCCCCCCCCCTTATTTTTATAACCCAAAAGTAAATATGGTTATATTTGCCCTCCTTATAATGGAGGAGGCTATTACCATCACTGTGTTAGTGTTTAGATATTAGGGACAATGTTACAGTTATTCTCATATGAATGACATTTATATAAATGTATTCTTTAATACTGTGCAAAATTCTTGAGCCACCCCTCATTTTCAAATATTCTCCTTCACAATAACCAGACTTTCTTGGATTTTTAAAGTGGCTTTAAGCAATAGTTCCCTAGATCTCTTTCAGTTGTTTCCTTTGGACATTGACTGCCTTTTTACTCATTTTCACTCCAGTCCTTGTTCTGTACCATTTTCAGAGGAAACATTAGCAGGGCATGTTGTTGCTAGCAGCCCATCACAACAATGCATAATTTGTTCCCATTTATTTGGCCGAGTCTGAAATATGCCAACGATAACACCGCGTGTTGTGTTGTGCCAGCATGGAGGTTCCTAAAGAGCTCTAAGCTGGGAACCTCTGGATGGCAGTGTGACCTAAGAAAAACAAAGAGACAACTGAATATCTACAGCAGATGAACGATGTCTGAAAGTCACGTCGTTTTGAAAAATGAAAACATCCAGAAAAGACCCGAAACGTGACCTGAGAGACACACCTGACCCTTCAGCTACTGTTCACTACTGTTCACTGAGGCCTCATCAGAAATGGTCTCAGGGGAAGGATGGATGCCAAGAAGTCAAATTTACACAACGACTGGTCTGTATGTATAAAGTTTCAGTGATGTACACAATATCAAAAACCTTAAAACAGCATAAAAATGAAAGAAAGTAAAGTTGAAGACTCAACTTAAAAAGAATAACATGCGAGGCAGAAATAAGCTCCACTGCACCTGATTCAACAAAAGTGTCAAACGTGCAGTGGACAAAATGATTTTCTTGTTTCATCAAAAATAAAGTGTCCAGCTCTGTGCTGCAGCATAAGCAGCCTGCACAGTGCAGAGTAAAAGACCTGGGATAGCATAGGTCATTGCAGCTGGCAGCATGAGACAACTTTCATGTTTAAAATCTATTTTAGAAGTAAAAACTAATCTGCAGCTGCCTGCAGCAGGAATAGAAGCAAAAGCAAACACACACAACCTTGTTTAAATATTGACTGATAGTGTGAAGGGTTTAATGCTTGATATGCAACAGCCCGTGTTTGGAGCACATCCTGCTGTCAAGGATGTAGTTACCGCATGTGTATGCATGTGCGTTTGTCTGTGAATGTCACTGATATGACTGCCAGCCACTTCCCCTCTCAACATGCCCGCAACGATGCACCTCACTCTGCTGGTGTCCCTGTTAACAGCGACAGTCATCAGTGGTAAGTCAGCATTTTTCAACAAGTTTTCACTTCTCAAAATTTTGTGTTCTATATGTTTGAACGTTAGGCTGAAGTCTTGTAGAAGTGCAAATTTATGCAAACAGGAAGCTTCGTGCAGTGAGAGACAGTCGGCCGGTTTGCCTGTGGCAGCGCGGCACTGGCTCTTGTTTTAAGTGTAATAAGAAGCAACCGTGTGTTGTCACAGACACATTTGTATTCATTCTGTTGCTGTTCATTACTACAAAATTCATATCATAAGTAAAGCGTGTATCTGTAAAACATAAGGGGAAGTTCACACCTGGGTGTAGACTGGGGCTAATATTTAATCAGTGATAGTGAGCTGAAGTCGAGCCTCCTGTGGCAAACACTTTACTGAACACACGTTGCAATTGCTTTAATATTACCTGACCCACTGCTATGCGCCAACACAATCTGCTTTTAGACACTTGCAGCATGTCGTAGTTTTCTGAAATTTACTTTGTTTTTGTTCTTTTGTCAAGTTTAAAGTTGTTTCTTGCCTCAGAAAGTTGTCACAGCATTCTTACCTTAAGCTCCTCTAGATCTTTGCCCACATCGCATAACTGTACAAGTACAGTTATGTGATTTAAAGCTCCTAAACGCTCATGTATTTACCACTTAAAATCTCAGCTTCGTCATAGTTTGAAGGTTTTCCGGTGTGTTTTCTTTGTACACAAAGCGGATTTTAGGGGTAAAACAGTAACAGGTAGAGCAGCTACAGTGTTGATGAGGACCCCAACCTGAACCCTAAAGTGCCTACACTCAAACACCTGCCAAACTTCAATCCCACACGGCTCCGTAAAGAAATCTAAAACCGTCTTCATAAACAGTCCGAGGCCACAAAGATGATGCACATATAGATTGTTATTGTCTCAGGGATGTGAATCTAACATACGTAGCTTCCTTAACATGATTTTATGATAAACGTGGTGTGAGTGGGTGTGGGCGGTGACTAGAAGATGAAACTTACAGAGTTCCATGATGAAAGTGAGCTTTGCGTAATGCATCATTACTATCATGTTAATTACATGTGACTTAAGTAATAGTGGCAAAACTCCAGAATAGTGAATTTAAAGGTGTAGCATTCAAAATTTCTAATCTGTGATAATAAAGCTTATATTTAGGTTAAGGTAGGGTTACTTGATTAAAACGAATCAAATGTGAAATAAGAGCCTACATGACCACTTCAGAATCACCTGGGATTTATTTTTGTACTATATTTTGCACTCAATAAAACGATTTTTCAGCAATAATTTTGAGTAAAATGCAGCTGAAATATATCCTTATTATAGAGTTTACCAAAAATTTAAGTACCAGCAACGTTCTGTTAGTCTGTGTCAGACATCAGATATGTATTTTGCTATTCAAACTCTGGGATATTCAATGATCTAAAAGTTGGTTATAGAAAAAAATCATACAAAGCAATTATTTTGTGTCAGAACTTTTTGATGATTACAATAACACCATGCTCTGTCAATAGGAAGGGCTAGGGTTAGTGCACAGCATTAAGCCATGCTTGTCTGCATTAGTGCTCTCATGCATTAAAAACATCCAGTGCAAGTATGGAAAAATGTAAATAAAACTTTCTTTGTGGTTTGTTGGCACCTTTAAGATGCCAACAAACCACTTGATCATTATCTCAATAAGGTGTGAATGCAGCATCTTATATTTATGTGCTGTTTGCTGCTCTGCAGAAACCACCACTTCCTCCAGCTCATCCACTGCACAAACAACCACTAACAAACCATACTCACAAACAACAATACTCCAGACTACCACTGAAAGAACAACACATCCAACCACAGCTGAAACGACAACACATCCAACTACAGCTGAAACGACAACACATCCAACTACAGCTGAAACGACAACACATCCAACTACAGCTGAAACGACAACACATCCAACTACAGCTGAAACGACAACACATCCAACTACAGCTGAAACGACAACACATCCAACTACAGCTGAAACGACAGTGCAGTCCACGACCATCATCACTTCGGCTTCACCAAAAACGCAGCAGACAGACGACACCACCCCCAGCCCACCTCCTCAAACCACAGCAAACAACCAGACATCAAATGAGACAGCTTTGCCAACTGAAACAACGCTCCCATCTGCATCAGCATCACCAAACATCACTGCAACCACCACTGTGAACACAACCGACACAGGTCAAAAAACATCCAGTCCGCTCTTTTTTTGCCATTTTAAAAGAAATTAATGCACGTTTGGGGGTTCAAGGACAGTGAGAAACAATACAGATGGACAAATTTATACATAGCAGTGCCATACTTTATGACCTAAAACAAACAAAATGCTTTTGCATGCACAGATTAAATTCATTTGCATGTTATGGTGGATTTCTTCTCAGGTTTCAATGAAATTTTGATGACAAGACCCAGATAGCAAGGAGACATTGACTAAACATTGTTTCAATATCAGGTGCTTCTATTGAATCAACGTTGAAATCTGACGTTGACCCAATGTCACTTTTGCACCCTTTTCTAATATTGAAACAACGTCATGTTTTGATATTGAATCAATGTTGAACGCTGACATTGATTCAACGTCAAATTTTCAAACACTGTTAATGTTGAAACAATCTCAGATTCTGATATTGAATCACTGTTGAACTCTGATGTTGATTTTCCATCACTTTTGCACCCTTGGTTACTATTGAAACAATAAAGTCATGATTAAAAATCAGTACTTAAAAGGTATTTGTATTAATAAAAAACCGCTGCAAATTACCAGCAATACTTAAACCTGCAAAAAAGACAATTGTATATGATCCCCAAATAGGAAACCCATAAAATACTGGACATTGTCTTACAATTTGTCATGTCCATAATAATATCCCTATAAAATGAAGCATCTGGCATTATGTAATAAAAATGACAGACATCTCTGTATCAATTACAAAGTAATTTATTATATTTTTGAAAAAGTTTCTTTGTTACATGTATTGGATACAGGTCACTTATTTTTTTTAGTTTACTCGGGGATCAAACTGGATATCAGGCATCCTGCACCACCCATGTTTTCTGAAGGGTAGCGGAGACATTTCTGCACTGCTTGGGCGAAGGCAAACTCAGAAACAGCGTTTACCCCCACCCGCTGAGTCAGACCATCTAGGACACAAACAAACACAAAAAGAAGGAAAAAAAAAAAGCCAAATTAGAGCTTAAATATGAATAACCTATTGTCTATTGTCTTCAGCAGGGAGAAAGCATCTAAACTACCAGGCTGATTAATATGAAAGTCACAAGGCAGAAATCAGCAAACTTTAAGAACTTACCATTGCTTTATTTGCCTCCGGTCATTGCAGTTCATTTCGTCTATGTTGTTAAATGGCTAATCCAGAGGCAATACCCTAGCATGAACAGGGTCAGTGCTGCAGGATTAACGGAAGGCTCTGAACTTCTCACGGAGGTCCCTGACTTCTCTGATCAGCTCTGTTATCATGATCATAAGTTTTTGGAAGGCTGCATCTATTGAAAAGAACAATAACACAAAGAATACTGGCTTGTGATAAACTGGATAAGCATTGTGATGAGAAAAACAACTATATCCATAAGTGACAAACAACTGCCCAGGGGAATTTATTTGTCATGACAAATAAATTCCCCTGGGCAGTTGTTTGTTTAAGTCAATTAATAAATGAGGCATAAAACCAATGGTGTGACTTGTGCAAAGCAAATATGATTTCTTCTTACTTTAGTATAATTTCAGCTGGGTCCAGCAAATATTGCATTTGTTTATCTCATCGTTTCTCTGTTTGTCTCCCCCTCAGGTTTTTCACCCGACTGGGAAAAAGATGACCTGGCGTCAAACCCCGGCCTAGTCGCTATCATTTGCATCTTCTGTATCGTCCTCGCCCTCGTTCTCGTGGTACTCACAGTGAAATGTATCCGATCGCCGAGATCCAATTTTGAGAGGCTCGAAGATATGCCGATGGTGAGATAGAAAACGTGACAGATATTCACAGTTCCAGAGGGTGAATCCAATAATTCATGAGTTTTAGTATGAGGCTCTGCCTGCTGTAGGTTACTCATCCCAGCAGGGGGAGGCAGGTGCTGGTTAACACGTAGAAAACATGGATTTGCCCGTAACATGGATTTGGAGCAAGGCCAACACGTTCCAGGATTTTGCTTCACGGGGATGTTAACTGTCAGCCCCCCACCATGAGTAACACGTAAAAGTTTCCCAGCATTAAATGTCGTCTTCTTCTTGTTCCTGTCTCCTTAGTAATGAGGACAGTGGTTTCTCATTTACACGAACAGGAAGTGTGAGTGGATTGTCTGTGTGTGAAAAGTGTGGTGACTATTTCTCAAGAGAAGCTTATCATTAGAGCCGCATCAGCGCGTCGCCAGATAGTTTTAAACTGTTGGCATATCTCAATCTCAGCAGCAAGGGTCTAATCAAGAATGGGATTTCTGAAAAGCAAACCTTCTCTCTCACACTTACGGAGCACTTACAAGTTCATGTATGTATCTAGTGTGCAGAGACAATATCACAAAGACTTTTCAGATGACCCACAATGAGGCTGCCAATATGTGTGAAATAGAATAAAATACTGCTATTCTGGTAACCGCTGCAAAACAAGACCTGCAGCGCTGTACGGACCAGTGTTCTTTATAAGGTGTTCTACGAGTGTAAATCTTTATTGCTGCATGACTGGGCATTGTGCTGGAGTGTACTTTATACCGTACGAGCTACATATCCGACAACATGAGCTGAAAAACAACTGATCCTCCAATATGAGCAGGTCGGGACTTAATGATAACTTGCAGGGTTAATAAATGACAAACAATCCCCTGTAGAAATCGGATAATATGATCTAGATAATGTCCATGTATGACCACATCCATGACGCTTTTTTTCTTCACACATTCTTAGCAATTTCCTTTTGATTATTCCTGACATTATGAGAAAAGAGAATAAGATAAGTATGAAACATTTAAGCTTCCCTTCCCAGGAGTTTCTCAACCTCATCTTCACATGGTAATCCCTTCTCACATTCACTAATTTAACATTTAAAACGGATAAAAAGACGGTTTTTTCAGAGGCTTGTCTCCGTCAGCTGATTGTCAGTCCTTAACGTTAATTACATTAATATGCCTAAAGCGGGACCGCAAAGACTTCACCTATTGTTAATCTGAACGGGGAAAAGAATGCCTATCACTGTAATCGGATAAAAGAAAAACAACAGAACACATTGTACTGTAAAAGAACCACTTTAGTTCAGATGGTAAAGCAGGTACTGGACATTCAGTGCAGGCACTTTATCACCACGCTGACTGCTGGTTAACTGTGAATGGGTTGTTTGTTTTCTGTGAACTCTCAGGGCAAAGTGAATGAGGAGTCTCCGTTCGCCCACTACTCGAAATGACAGAATGCGCTTGTGGACGCCGAAGGCCCGGGACGGGTCCAACCTGCCGAACGACTCTGACATCATCAGGCTCGGCTTTACGTAGCACTTTATTCAATGCCAGTGAAATATTTTGGCCTCATTCATTTTGGTTTTAATTAAGTGTAATCAGCTAACTACAACTGTCGCTTCCTCCATAGTAAAATCTGAAAATCAGCCTGAAAGGTAAACCTTCATACATAACGCTTGCTAAACTGGTGACATGTATAATCTTGTAAGCACTACAACTCAGATTTACACTGGTGATTTAATAAGAGTGCAGATTTCGATTTTACATAACGCTTTAACAAAGTCATAACTGGAATGTACAAGTGTACAAATGTGATCTTATCTGGAGTGGCATATATGATGTATGAATTGTGGGGTCTGAGGTCTTCTGTGCAAGCAAAGCTCAGACGCAAAAAGTCACAGTGCTGAGCACATGTTTTAGACCACCGGCCAGTGTAAGGTTTATGCCATAGCTGTTATAAATTAACAATTCTGGTACTTACCAAAATCATTTTTTAATGATTCTGTAATAGTTAAACCACCAGTGTGCTCTTAAATTAAGATCATATTTTTAATGCTAAAATATAAATATTGTTGTTATAAAAATAGAATAAAAAGAGTAAAGGCATCATTAGTTTATGATTAAATTAACTTTGATTAAAACCTACTTACTTGCATTCTTGAACAGAACAATTACTGCTTGAACGTCATGCTTGATTAATTTCTGACTTCCTACAGACATCCTCAGTGTTTTAAACTTGTTTTAAATGAGCTTTTTGGCACAGTTCAAAAATATTTTTCTTTTGTTTTTCTAATAGCAGGTAGTCTAATAAATGTGTTATGCACTGGAAATATCAGAAAAACTGTGGGGCCACTGACAGAATCTTTATGGTTAAAACACTAAACAATAGGCTCATGTTCTTATTACTGATAGAAAAAATACTTGTGTATTTGTATGCACTAAAACAGGTACCGCTAATTATTTCTATGTTCACTCTAAAATTAATATCAGGCCATTCACATTAGTCACATCAGAAATGTTTCCAGGTTCAGGAAATTCTCGGGACTCATTTCCAACAAAAACACGTGCAATTCTACTTTGTCTTGCTAATCTTGATGAATGTAAACAGATTTGCTTATGCTTATAAACAGATTCAAATATAGAATTGGATCCTTTCTGCTTTAAATGCCTTAATAATTAATATCCCTGAGCTAGCCTGCACAAAAATGATAAAAGTCATATTTCTAGACATTTTAATTGTGGCTCAAAGTAACTTTTTTCATGAAATGCTGTCACACTGAGTCTGTGTGGCAAATCTGCTATCCTACACTCAATTTTGCAGTGACTTGAATGCTTTCCTGCCATTTCAACAAAATGATTTAATAAGTCAGTGTTTTGTAAATCGGGACGATGACATGCTGTGTACCAACTACATAATTGTGATGTTTTAATGAAAATAAAAACATTGATGTGGTGTTTTTCACTTTCCTGTAATGTGTCCCTTGTTGCTACCTCAGGTTAAGATTACGTAAACCTTTTACCCAGCCAGTTATCTGGAAAACCCCACCAGCAACTTCCTTTAACCTACGTCTTCAGCTATGTACCAACATGCCAGAGCTCCTCAGACACATGACTCACACTCCAAAGATAAAGAGAAACATCTCCAGGGCTCGAAGGTGAGGATTACCCAAAAAGGCCATGACTATTTAAGAGGACTGGCGATTGAGGCTAAACCAAATGAGCGTCTGGATAAGAATGTGACTGGGACCTCATTACCAAGACATCCTGCCAATGAAAATATAAATGGGCTACATGAAAGTGTGACCACTCAAGCGGTTTTGTTTGTATTAGAACTGTAAATGATTCATATTTTGTGAGGAAACCCTTTAACCCTTTAAGAGAGACACAAAAACAAGCTGTGGGAATCTCAGATGTGAGGCATTAACATGAAAGCCTTGTTTGGTTAAAGCACAAGACCTTTTATGAGTGTAACTGAACTTTTTTGGATCTAAAGAGTTGCACAAGCTGACAGTGGAAAGTAAAAGAGAGGTTTAAATTCCAGAGAGAAAGACACACTCAGTGAAAAAAGACTATGTGTGCAACTCGTGCAAGGAAACAAACAGGGCAAATTAGGACTGGCTAAAAGATCGATCTCGTAAAATTCCTCAGATACCACTGCACTGCTCTTGTTTTATTGTTAATGCTGAGATAAGTACAGGGAAAGAAGCACTGCAATCAGGTCAGATGGCATATCAGGGAAAGAACTATTTGAGCATCTCTTAAACTTTGATCTTTTGTTATAATGATCCAAATCTGCTGATGAAGTTACTTTGTGAAAATAAATTTCCTCTAATATTCTGAGAACGGGCACAATCATTACTCAAAAGGAACGCAAAACAAACTTAGTAGTCTTAACGCAAACAAGTATTTAAAACTTTGTTCTTTTTCTTGTAAAATCTTCCACTTTTTTTCAATACCGGACTCAAACATAGACAAATTCACAACGATGGCTGATGGTCTGTAGCATACACTCACTGGCCACTTTGTAAGGTACCCCACAAATATCTATTTAGCCAATCACATGGCAGCAACATTTAAGCATGTGTACATGCTCATGACAACCTGCAGAAGTTCAAACTAAGCATAAGAATGAGGTAAAAAAAAAAAAGAAAAAAAAAGAGAAGTGATTTAAGTGACTTTGAACATGGTTGGTGGTGTCAGATGGGCTGGTCCCAGTATTTCAGAAACTGCTGATCTGCAGGGATTTTCCCACGCAGTCATCTACAGGGTTCGATCGTGCAGCCGACAGTTCTGCAGCAACCGTGTGTGACGCTCTCGTGTCAATACGGACCAAAAATCTCACAGGAATGACTCCATCACATTATTAAATATTCATAAATCTAAATAAATCTATGCCACGTATTAAGTGAATTATGAACACGTGTTAATGCAAAAGATAGTCTTATCCAGTACTAGCAAGGTGAGCGCAGACTGACAGTCCATAAAACGTAATTTTAACCAAAAACGTGGAGGAAAAAACAGAACCATATCACCGCCGATAAGTTTAAGTGACCTAAATAAATGACAGATAAACAAAACAAACGGAATCAGGTGTACGTGCCAGATCAATCGAATAGTAAAAAGGTACAAAGGCGCTTCAGCAGCCAGGTGCACTCAGCTGCACCGGGCGTGAAGCTGGCCTGCCACAGACCTCGTGGCCGGCGTAGTGAGCTTGTTTACGTCTCGCGGCTTCGCTTCCTGCCATGTGATCCGCTGGCTGACGTCGCAGTGACGGAAGGGCACGGACCTCTGCATGCAGCAGAGTTTGAAGTCTAAAAGTAAGTGACTAATTTGCAGCAATAAAAATGGATAAATGCAGTAGTGTTACCTGAGCAAGTTCGAGCAGTACTTCACTGTAAAGGCAGACGAGACAAGACGGCGGGTCGCTGCGGTGAGTGTGAAATAAGACTTTAACTTCCAGACTAACTGTAACCTGCACCTCAGATGCGCTCAGATGGGTAACTCCTAAACAGCTTTTTAACGGAGTAACCCGACGTTAAAGACTTCAGCGCTGACAGTTTTCTCATGAGAGAGGACATTTAGAAGAGCACCAGTTTCCTTTTCACACTCTTGCGGTGGCGATCAGAACCCTGCCCAGATACTCAGCATTGATTTCAGAGCGATCATAAAGAAAGTAACGTCACATCTGATCATATATAACACACTCACCTACTTCTAATAATAGTCATTGTGTAAAAAAAAAAGCAAACAAACAAAATCAAACATAAAAAACCGTCTACTCCATAAATGTTTCCATGGATGTTCTTCCTTGTAATCATGACAAGATTCTGTTGTAGTGGTATAGTTCTGCTCTATTACATGTCAATAATACTTTGAACGGCAGGATTTATTAAGCAGTTCGAGGGGTAGTTTCAACTGTGTGCGTTAAACTTTCTGAATAATTCATCTTCCCCAGCAAAGCCACAAGGAATGTTCCCTCCTTCTACTTCTATCTCCTTCCTTCCTCCATATCTGCTTCCTTCACTCTCTCTGTGTGACCCCCGCACAGACACTCAGAGCGTCTTCCTCATTTTCACACAGATCTTCCTTTCCTTCTTTCTGTCTCTCTTGCTTTCACCCAAAAAACTGACAGCAACAGCTGAAATACTATCTCGCCTGATCATCACCTTGTCGTTATCTCCCTTTTCTTTCTGACTTGTTTTCTCACAAACAAACGCATAGTTTCCAAGCCACGAGTTACAAAGAAAGCGGTCTCGACATCTTCATGTCTCAGCATGCACACTTGTCTTTGCCTTAAGCTTCTAATTGGATCTTGCAAATGTGGGTGATTTGTTATTTCTCTGCTGTATTGCTTGTACTTTGTTTACCACTTTGCAGCATTTGCCTTCCTGTAAGTACTAATATAATTACATTCCTGAAACAGACTGGGGTTATTGTTATAGAAAATGCTCATACAGATACATACAGCTGTTACCGATTAGGAATGACAGATCAGAAATTACTTTTCTAAATATCTGAGTTTTTAGAGAAACTCATGTTTCCCGGGTTTAACTCTACTGGAGTATGTTTTATGTTTCCCTTTTAAACTCCCTAAAACAAATGCTCTACCTTTACAAAACCGATTTTTAATAATAAAGGCGTGTGCGCTTCCATTTTTCCCCATTTCTGTGAGAATGTTTGAGATGGGGTGAGTTTTTGGTGGGTCAGCAGTGATTCTCTCAGCCTCCCTCCATCAACCCATTAACAGGAGTGATAAGGTCTCCCCAGTGTGACATGTGAGAGAGTTTTTCTCTGTCCCAGAGCTTTCATTCACACAAACGGGTTACATAATTCTGCAGTTTTCTTCTTGTTCGGTCAGACCCGTTTTTTTGCCATGGGAAACTTTTGAAATCCTGCAGTGTCATCAGTTTGAGAAACAAAGATAAACAAGGAAGAAAATGCAGAATGATCCGTGCCACCTGGAGTCATCCAGAGCAGCTTGGAGTTCAGCGTCTTGCCTAAGGACTCCTGAATCACGGACCCTAAAGTTAGGGGGCTGTACGACTGGAGGCACAGCCACCCGAGGGAGACCGTTCTCTCTGCATCCATTAGATGGCAGCCTGCCACACTGCTAATCCTCCTGCGTCCTGCTCTCCTCATCTGAGCAGAATCACAAAGCTTGTGCCTGAAACTGTATGACTCACTCTGTTTGACAGAAAAATGAGATTTGTCTTGTCACTTTATTAGAATTGACAATGGTGAGAAGAAGAAGGGGAGGCTTTGGAGAGAGAAAAAGTCACCGTGCCATTTATTGACATCTGACTAATTTACAGTCTTAATTTTATCAGCAGCGTTTCTTTCATGTAATTACTATTCTTACAAATTACGTCGGTCATGACTTGATTCTGACCTATGTCGCATTTATTGCGAGGATCTATTTGCGTCATTTTTCAATCATTTTAGATCAACCACTTGATTTGGGATATAGCGCCGTTTGTAAGTCATGCATGATTGTTGCGCAGACTTTTTCTAAGTCTTATCAGCCTAGATTGAAAGAAGCCTGTCTGCTATCTGCTGTGCGTCACCACAAATACCAGCATCAGAAGACGCCTTGGGTGTTCACTTTATGGTAGCAAGATTGGAGGATGTATAAGAAGGTGCCGCCGCTCTTATAGTTAATCATTACATGCTGTGCTGTACAAGAGTGGGGAGTTCAACTAACGTGCAACGTGCGATCTTTTGCAAGGCTGGGTCGCAAAGTAGTGTAAAATGAGAGCTGTTGATGCTGGGTTTACTTAAGCGAACGGAGAAATGTGCGCAATATTTTTATGCATGATTGCACTGGGTAAAAAGCGTAACACTCGATCTTGTTATGCTCACTTTGCCTGATAGCAGACAGAAGTTGCAACTTGTTGCACTTCTACCTTAAGTGTGGCGTCGCTTCCAGTCTAACTGATGTTTGCAGAGAAAGATGATCACCTTACTCCTTGGCCAAACCCCACAGTTTGACAAAAATAGTGACGGGTAATCGTCGGCCGTCACCCAGCTTCCATTGGGTTAGCCATGTGTGGTTTCGGTCCAATTTTATGTGGCAATCCTGGACCATCAACTCAGTGGAGTGCACCGATGCAAAGGTCTGGAATCACTTTTCAGCGTCTTTAAGTGGTTTAACCTTTCTACCACGCCTGCATTTAATGAAGCACTTATTAAATAGTCATTAGGGCTCTGATATTCTGCCAGCTATGCTTATAAACAGACCCATCTTCCAGCACACATTCTAAATAGCCATTGCAGACAATTGCACACATAACTAAAATGCTATTCGTGGTTCTATTAAGTAGTTTTGTCAGGGAGCCCTGCTTTTTAGAAAGTTGGTAGCTTACACCTTACTTGGGGTCAGGGTGTTCCCAAGTAAGGATTCACAAGAGATTTGTGCCTGAGAAACCCATCATCCTCTGAGCTGAAAGTCATCTCCTGTCAAGTAAAAAAGCCACCTGACATTATTTCAAGAAGCGACAGATTGCCACAAATAGACAGACCTTTGAAGAATTGTTTCTGCACTCTACCAAAAAGCATCTTGAAACCAGAACATCAAAAAAAGAAGAAGAAAAACCCTCCTGTTGGGGTGCGCTTCAAAGGACAGAGGGTTTTCAGGTCTCAAGAAGGTCCTTTTTACCTTATAGGCAAAAGCAAATAAAGACTGCAGCATCACAGTGAGCTCTCCAAAGATTAAAAAATTTGGAAAGATCCACTTGGTGTTACAACTTGAGATGAGAATCCTTCTGTCACAGCGTCTATCTTCAATGGTTCTCAATAGCAGGCCTTTTTCACAGCACACATCTTCATTTGTCATGCAGTTGTAAAGTGGAAGCAGCTATTCTGAGCATAAAACTCCCATTCATTTTCCTTTTTCCAGTAGGTAGGACTTCATGACTCACACAGAGGCACCTCTGCAGCGCTCTTGGTTGAATCATCGGTGCAATTAAAAAAATATATTGACTGTATAGGAATCTATACATTGGAGGTGGGGTTGGGGGGGGGGGGGGGGGGGGGCATTTAACGATCTCTTCCAAGATGCATTTTCATTGCAAACTGCTGCCTTTTAAACCTTGAGATGTGCCCTAACGACACGCACACGCTCACTTTATTGTGTTGTGCTATCTCTGGATGATGGCTTCCCCTCTATAGAAATTTTAACTGGATCTCCACACTTTCCTCATCTATCATATTTGTGGTTATGATGGTGTAAAAAATACCCTCAGATACAGCAGGTGGATGCAGGGATGACGAAGGGGTGGATTTAGCGGGCGCACACGTCACAGGGAAAATTTGCAGCTCAAATTGAGAAGTCGTGTTTGGTCTATTGTTTGAGGGTAATGAGGTGTGCTACATGGACTACGCAGCTCAGTTTGATCGGGCCATCTTATTTCTGGTAATAGTGGCTATGTTTTATTCAGTAACGAGGTGGCTTCGGTCATATCAGCACCCTAAAACTGATGCGGTTAAATGGGATTCAACCTTTCTTAGTGTGATGTGTGAAAAAGGCCCATAAACAAGTTCTGGTGTACATCAAAACGAAGATCACATCCCCAGAACTAGTCCACATGCCCAGACCCCTACTGCCTTGCTCATGTTGCTAATGACCCCAGTGCCTGCCCCTGTGGGTGGTGTCTTTCTGGGAGAGAGGCCTGGCTCCAGGCATGGTCAACCAGCTCCATTTCATTCCGGCTTTCTAAGTTGAGCTTTTTCCGGCATCTGGATGGGATGATTCCTGGTTGCCTGTTTTTGGAGGTGTTCCTGGCACTCTGAGAAGAGACCCTGGGGTAGAACCAGAATGCTTTGTAGTGGTTATATTTCTCATCTGGCCTCCCTCGGGGGGAAGTGGAAGGTGTGGTGGGGAGAGAGATCTCTGGATTTCCCTGCAGCATGACTGTGGATAAGTAGAAAATAATGGATGTATCAGAACAGATAGGGATAGGTCTGAGTTTCACTCACATCAGTGTAGTTGTGCTTTCTCATAAACCGCTAAACTGAATACACCTACATTTTGTGTTTTTGTTAACAGTCATACCTGCTGCTTTATTACTTGTAGCTTTACACACAGCACACTTCACAGAATTACTCCTGTCTAACAAACAGAAAAGCCAGCATCACTGAAACTTTAGACATCATGCACTTTCACCTTTTTAATTGAGTTTAAAGTGAAACTATCATACTATTGTCTGTGCAAAACCCACAAACTCTGATAGTACATGTGTGTCTTAGAAGAGTTTCCTGTTCAGATTAATGATTAATATGCTGAGCACAGTTTGTTTTTCTCATTCTGTACATTCCCATCACTTTCATCTATCAGAGTGTGCACGTAAGCACGGCTGCCTTTGTAATGCTGCTCAGTCTAATAACTAATTCCACGTCTCTGGCTCAGAAACCTCAGATGTGTATGCATGTTTTATAGGATTGCTAAAGGTGCATACACATCTGAGGAAAGAAAGGACAGTGCCTTGTGGACAGGAGAGCTGTTCACTGAAGCAAAGGTCCAGGTTGGGCTAAAAAGGAACACGCTGGTGGAGCATTTTGTCTGACATTGCTGGAAATGGGAAGTTGGCATGTGTCTTGAATAGCTGCAATGGGAGATGATGGAAAAATTAAAGGCACCCCATGACACAATATTGTCACAGTACTTTAGTCCCAATTTTTTTTACTTTTTGCAGTATGCAGAGTATTGCAGTATTGCAATAACACTATCTATCTATCTATCTATCTATCTATCTATCTATCTATCTATCTATCTATCTATCTATCTATCTATCTATCTATCTATCTATCTATCTATCTATCTATCTATCTATCTATCTATCTATCTATCTATCTATCTATCTATCTATCTATCTATCTATCTATCTATCTATCGTCATTTTCCTTTTGTTCTTGCAAAATTGTTGTTGAGCTTGTCAAGAGTACCAACACTGTCACTAAAACCTGCCATAAATCTTGATATAAGATAGAGTTTATAGCTGCAGGGAGGGTGCTGTCCTATTTTTACGAGCGTGACTGAGCCATTAGCTTGGCAGCTCTGTCAAGCTAAGTGTGTCCAGTGTTGGATGGATGGTTTTTCAATTGAGTCAGTTTAATGTAAGTCTGCTCCGCTAACATTATGCATGAGATGAGTACTATTCCCAGAGTACTTTCATTTATTTACAGTTTTTCTCAGTCGCTTTGGTGCGTTTCTCAGAACACCATTAACATTTGCACAGCAGTTAGTGCATTTCCCAAAACAATTAGTGCAAACCGCAAAACCTAGTGGATAGCCTGCAAAAGCACGTCACATGCACAGAATTGATTATCCATACCTCAAAAGCAAGTATCCATGTCAATGAAACTGTCAGTGCCATCAAAATGAAAAGTCTTGACACCATCTTTATGAACAAGATAGTTAAATGGCATTGTCATGTTTCCACTATGACAGTTTATAATTTCAGTGTTTCCCATTGCAAAAACAATTGGTGACACCTGAAAATGCTGACGACAGCACTATGGCCTACCTGTACAGCCATCTGAAATGTGCAGTAAAGTCACTGTAGATGTTATGGGAGTCATGGGAGTAACTGAGACACTGAATACGTACGTTTCACATTTCCATTGTGTAGAAGTGTTTGTAATCCTACAGAATTGTGCAAAAGAAAAATATGCTACAGTCACTTGTTCACTGTAGAATACATGTAAACATAAAATCACCAATTTGGTAGAGCCTCCTCATGAGTGACAGCTGTAATTCACCTGAGATCAGTTGTTCAATTTTGGAGACATTTCCAGGAAAAATGATACAGAAAGGTATAGGATTTGCTTGACAGATGGCCAATATTTGGCATGTGATAACTAATTCAACAATTTTGTGTGTGATGACTTAAGCAATGGATGTATGACTATTAGTTTTATTGGGAACGACTATTCAGCATCCATAGGTATGATTACTTTTGACTGACATGACATAAGCAAATGGAAATGTCAGAAAGCAGCAGGGAAATGTATGGAAGCAACTGATTCATGTCCAAAATCATTTGCAGTTTGTTCAGAGAGAGGAGAAATTGCTACTATGATGTGCACAAATGACTGAGTGTTGTGGAGGTTGAACTAATAGTTATGAGAATTTCAATTCTGATCTGAGAAACGCACCAAAGCGACTGAGAAAAACTGTAATAAAGTAACAACATTTGGCGTCCCTGCATCAATACAATATTTTCAATTCAATTCAATTTATTTTATTTATACAGCTCCAAATCGCAGCAACAGTCGCCTCAAGGTGCTTTATATTGTAAGGTAGACCCTACAATAATACATAGAGTGAAAAACCCAACAATCATATGACCCCCTATGAGCAAGCACTTTGGCGACAGTGGGGAGAAAAAACTCCCTTTAATGGGAAGAAACTTCCAGCAGAACCAGGCTCACCACACACAATATTTGAAAAGTATGTTGTCTCGACTTTTTTTTCCTCCACCCCTGGTAAAAGTAGACCATCTTGGATATAGAAATCTAAAAGTAACATAAAAATAATCAGAATCATTTTTATTGGCAAGTTTGTACACAAATCAGGAATTTCTGTGGTACAGAAATAGAATATAGAATATACTAAATTTTCAGTGCATATGTAATCTATACATCTCTATGTAAATATTAATATAAATGCACACAATAGGAGTATGTACTAACTACTTCAGATATTAGAATGCAAAAGAAATTGTTGGGTGGGGTGCAAAATGTGACAAGACTCTAAGGTGCAAAGAGCTCGTACTGAAGTTTAGTAAATGTGTGAAGTAAGTGTGTTGCTTAACGGAGCAGTTGTTGGGTTCTGGGTTTGAGCCATAGTGTCTTCACAGTCTCCCTTTGTTCATGTGAGCTTTCTCCAGCAACCTGTAGCAGTCCAATGACGTGCATGCTAGGTTCCCTTGTGATGTGAGTATGTGGGTGTGAATCAGTCCCAGTGTTCCTATCAGCCAGTGTAAGCTCTATTCCCACTGTGACCCCAGTTAAACACGCTGTTAAGAAAATGTTGCACTGTGTTCATCTGAAATGCTGCAGGAACAGTCACCTAAAATGAGCCGCAAGAAGATTGAGCTCAATCTCTGTCGCCTCTCACCTACACACACCTGGCCAGTTACAGTGTGAAGTGAGTACCAATGTTAGATTGTCAGTTTGGGGGAAAATCATAGAAATAATCTGAAACAATCTGAAAAGCAGCTCAGACTGACTTCCCAAATGTGGGCATGCAAGAGGCTGGAAAAGTACAAGAAAACAAAAATTGCAATGCATGCTTAAAGTTTGGCAAGGCTAAAATTTGCAAATACATAGTCTTTAAGCCAGAATTGTAGTGCACATGTGCACTGATCAGTTTTATAATTCTATGAAATCAGCACAGGAAGGTTTTCAGTTATGTGGCAAACTGAAACGGAAATGTACAAACTTGAAACAGAGAAAACTCTGGTGTCAGTGAAACAAAGAGCACAGAAGAAACAATAGTTGTGGCTCCAGTTTAATCATAAATTAGTCACATTTACCTGCAGAGATAAACCAGAATTTACTGTCATACTCAGCAAAGGCAATGAGTCAATTTTTACTTTATAACACTTAAAATAAAAAATGACAATGTTCAGGGCAAATAGGGTAGCAACACACATTTACTTAGTTCAACTCAAAAGAGTAATATATATATGTGTGTGTGTGTGTGTGTGTGTGTGTGTGTGTGTGTGTGTGTGTGTGTGTGTGTGTGTGTGTGTGTGTGTGTGTGTGTGTGTGTACATTTATATATGGTGCAATACTACAATATATAGATAAACATGTGAAGCTCTTTGATGAAAGCCAGTCCATGTTCGTGAAACACAGTGTTTAAATTATATGTAGACCTGCACTTTCTGGATCTTACAGTCAGCAGAAAATAGGACAAAAGTTAGACTGATGGGCAGAGTTAGCAACACAGAGGAAGGAAATATTCAAAATCTTTGGTATTGATTGGTTCTGACATCAGGGGGGAAAAGTGTTGTTATTAGATCCTGGGTGTCCGCGTGTGCCAGCCCCACTTTTTAGGAAGCTAGGTGCTACTAAACATTGGTACTGACAGTTTCTACACATATTGTCTGGACAAACATGAAGCCGAGCGGTAGATTGAATTTTCTATTATGGCCCGGAGGGAAGTTTAATAATCCATGATATTCTTTCTCTCAAACCGACTAACAGCAGGAATTACAACAACTCAAACTGATGCTTGAAGCACAGTTTTCCTGTCCAGCTCTCTACATCTTGTCCCCCTGAGCTACTGCAGCTTGTAACTGACAGGCGTAATGGCAAAGCCGAGCGGCAAAGAGTAATAATCCGATGAAGTCTAATCCAGTCAAATGCTGCTCGAGGACGAGATGGCTTGTGCAGCGTGCGACTTTGAAAAGGCAGCAGGATCCTCTGCTGAGGTGATGATTTTACCAATTTTACACATTACGAGGAACACTTATCCGTCTTATGGGCTCAGGAAGAGATAATTTTACAGTGATGGAGGAGCAGAGTTTAATCAGGAGATTTCTGATTTCATCTTTAACGCCCAGACTGCACTACAAACTGGAGGTTTGAAAGAGGCTCCAGAGAGTGAATGCCATTTATGCGGTGCTAAGTTATGGGGAGTGTAAAGACTCGGGGCTTCGGAAACTTGACCTACACTCACTAGCCACTATACTGGGCCAATACTGACCACAACCTTCTTAGTAGTCAAAAACAGACCCCCTGCATAGATTCATCAAGGTGCCAAATACGTTCTTCAGGGAGTTGTGCTGCTGATTTGCCAGCTGCAAATCCATGATGTGAATCTCCTGTTCCACCGCATCCCAAAGGTGCTCTGTTGGAATGAGTTCTTGTGACTGTGGAGGCCATTTCAGTACAGTGAACTTATCATCACGTTCAATAAACCAGTTTCAGATAGTCTGAGCTTTGTGACACGGTGTGTTATCCAGCTGAAAGCAGCTATTAGACGATGGTTACACTGTCATAAAGAGATGGACAGCAACAATACCCATGTAGGCTGCCAAGTTTAAACAGTGCTCAAGAAGTCCAAAGTGTACCAAAAACTTTCCCTCTTTACAGATCCCTATCAACCTGAACATTTGACACAAGGAGGATGGATCCATGCTTATATTTTGTTTACGCCAAATGTCGATCCTGCAATCTGTACATCACACCAGAAATCGAGACTAATCAGAGGAGACAACATTTCCCAACCTTCAGTCAGCTGGTGTGGTCTTCTGCTGCTTTAGCATTCAGAGATGCTCGTTTCCATGCCTCGGTTGCAACAAGTGATTATTTAAGTTCCTGTTGCCTTCCTATTAGCTCAAAGCAGTCTGATGCTTGGTTCAAACTTCTGAGTTCTTAGCCTGTGATTGGTTGATTGGGTTGTGTATGTCCTCAGAAAATTAAAGCGCATGGCTGGAGGTGTTTTCACAAAGTAAATTCAGCAGCAGTTTTGGATCATTACAAGTTTTAAGCGAAGTTTAAAGTGCTCATCTGCCTGATATGCCATCTGACGTGATTGCAGCACTGTTTCCTCCTGTCCCTATCTCAACATCAACAATAAAACACAAGAGTAGGGCAATGGTGTCTGTTTATGTGGTTTCAAAGCTGATTAGGCCCGTGTCACTTGCTAGATGTACTATTTAATCTTACAGGTAAAAAAAACACATAAGCTCTTTGTCGTCTCCTGCACAGTGCATGAAAAAAGGAAAAGAATCAGTGGCTTAAAAAGTACAGGAGAGTCATTTAATTGAAAAACATCTGTAAATACACAGTGCGTTCTCTTAACTGCGTAACTGGCAGTAATAAAATAACATTTGTTGGCCTGAATTCCACCCATAAGTTTATGTGTTGAGTCTAAACATTTATTCCTGAATATGAGATATTGAGAAGCACTTTGAGTCAGTTAGAAACTTCACCCCAGCCCATTGCCAATTTTTTGATTTATCATAGTTTATATGAGGCGCTGAGGAATGTCCACGTCTGCTAATTTGATTTGCCTTTGAAGGGGAGACGGCACATTTTGTCCCTGCTGTTGTTTGTGCAATATTTTCTGTTTATTGTGCTAGGTTTTATTATTCTCGCAGCATCCTTGGAACCCACATGGGCTGAACACTCTGCGAGAGAGAGAGTCAAGAATAATAATACAAAAAAACAGCACATCAAAGTAATAAAAGTGCTTTATCATGCTCTTTTCTGGCTCGATAGAAAGGCTCATTAGGCCTTTTGATGCCTCTGGCATGCTCACCGATCATCAGTATGTGGTAATGCCAGGTGGTCTTAATGAGTCGTGTGAAGTTCAATAATATTTTTTTTATGCTTTTATACTTTAAATCTCTTTTTTTATTAATGTGCTACTAGTTAGTTTAATGATCAACTTGGATTTATGTTGAATGTAATAACAAGTTTGATGAGTGTCACTTTAACACCTCTTCTCTATTGTTTCTTTCTTCCTTCCAGCTACTGTTTGGCTGTTGCAACGTTTAACCAGCATCAATGTCTCGGCTTGAGGTAAATAATTTGGCCGTTTTCTTTGTGCACACACACAAATGCAAACACACCCTTTCTACTTGCCTTATCAAGTTTGTTGACTTTAGCGATAAGTGTATAATATCCAAACGTCATTGTGACTGTGCTGCATGTGTGACACATCACCTTCCTGTCAGATGATGACTGGTTTGGACTGCCCCGCAGACGTAAAAAGGTTTATCTGTGCTTCAGGGCTTTGTTCACAGTTAGTTAATAAAGACACTGAAGAGGGGGGCTACTAACAAACGCATGCACATTTAAAATCTCTTGAGCGTAGAGAGAAACACTTCAAAAAGGCTTTTGATAACATCTTAATGTAAAAAGTGTGAGCTTGCTTCAAAAGCTCTTAAACTGGATTGAAGCCACACAGGAAGGTTTAAAAGTTACACCAGTGAAAATTAAACTCCACAGAGAGGTTGCGTTAATACTGTGAGATTATTGAAAGCCGACTTTCACACTCACTAAATCTTCACAGCAGTTGAAACTGAAACATTTCATATTTCCACCTACTCATCTACCTAACATCCGGACGATCTGTTGGGTTTGGATTTTATTGCACAGCAATTTTACACCTCAAGAATAAGAACATGAGTAAAAAGGTTGAAAACTGGTATTTTGTATGTTTTTTGAAGCTTTAGTTGCACCTTTGTCTAAATGACACCTGCAGCAATAGAAGTTAGTTCACAAAGCTGGAAACATGACAGCTAAGCAGTAAATCCTGTTGCAGTCAGTGTATTGTAATGTAATTTGTCCAAGGACGTGTCCACGTGTCCACAAAAACAGGCACAGAGATGCCTGCACGGACCCTCGTGCTCACTGTCTGACAATGAAGTTTACTTAGTAACTCAGACCTGAGGTTAGAAAACGTTTGTTTTTTTGTTTTTAGGGGGTTTTGGTAAAGTTGGACGCTTTCAAATGAACAGAACACTTAACGTGTCGGCTCAGACAGGTAAAGTTGACTTCAGGTCATCCCAGCAGTATGCACCATGTGCTTTCTGCAGTTGTCCTCTGCAGGCTCGCAGGAAAGCCACAGCACCTTTTACTTGAAGCTTTACAAGCAGTGTTAAGGTGTTTGCTATGTGTTCATGTATACACACACACACACCCAGCAGGGCAGCACTATGCCCTGTGCTTTCCTGCCATCAGTATCAGTATCCTGTCCAAGAATACTTTGGTACACTTTGAACTTGGAATTGAACCAACACCCCTTCAATTAAGCAACTGAGCACAGACTCCTGTGCTCTGTCCTGGACTGCACACAGGTACACTTAGACACCAAAATCAGAGCTTAGTTGTGATCTGTTACGGAAAGCACTGCAGGTTGTTGCAGAGCTGCACATGGAATAAAACTACTCTCAGCAACAAAAACAACAAGTCTTTTTCCAACAGGTAGAGGTGGACATCTGTTACTGGCCTCCTTTTTCCTCCCAACTATCACTAAATCCTTACGAAAGAGTAAATTACTGGGTTTCTTTTGCTAAAATTGTAAGATTTTGACCTCATTATGCAAAGAGCTTTCAGCTAACAGATGGTATCTTACTGTAAAACAAACTGCAGCATCTCCCTGTGTAAGTGTTATTTAACCCTGCGTGCAGCTTGCTGTAATATTTCTAACACTAAGCTTAGAAAAGTAAAATTGCTCTATGTTTGAATCCTGTTTACAGTTGACTGAATTACAGACGAACAAGCTACAAAACACTAATCTCAGAAATGTAACCACCTTACAGCCTCTGGCTGTAGCCGCTGGCTTTCATGTAAGTTAACTTTTGAAGTGACGTCTGGAAAATTTCAGCTTTCATGAAAACATGCTGTTTTTCTATCTGCCTGCAGAGTTAATCATGACATACACGCACCTCCAGAGGCAAAGAGGGGTCTGAGGGGGAGATATCTGATTGGCTCTATTTCTGGAGCGATGCTAATCGCGCTCTTTGCACCTCCAGGTGGCATTAAGCGTACAGGTGAACATTGCCAGTGCAATGATGCACAGATCACACAACGGGAAGGTTTGCTGAGCTCCCCTCCCCTCACCGTTATGATGGTTGGATTCAGTATTCATTTTCCCATTTTGAGAAACAGCATTGGCTGTGATTGCTTTCATAAGTTCAAGAAGGATCAGTGTGTCTTGTTATCTCTGATTACATCATTGTGCTATTAACAGGATGTGATGTGCATGTGCTGTGTTTCTTTATGTACCTGTGTTTCACATGTGAGAGCACAGTGCATAGATGCTTTGCTGTGTAGAGCAGATGGGAGCCCAGTGAATCGTGGGATACCTGTGGTGTTAAGCATCGGATGCTTGTTAGTCTGTGGTCAGAGCAGCAAGGTGTCTGGCCTGATACAATTAGCACTCTTAACACATGCTAATACACATTCTGAATATCAGGTCCTGCCTCGCTGTATGAAACCCCCCAATGTGAGATTATCTGACACTTCACAACCTTTTTTTTACTTTATTTGACCTGGGCATCTAAATTTGTTCAAATACTGTGGCAAATATACATCCTTCAGTAAGCCATAAACAAAGCCTGCCAGATCCTAAATAATGCACAGCGTCCTCCTGATGAAGAATGACACCCTTGTTTGTTATGAACACCAGGAGATGGATTATGAACAGCATTCCAGTGTTTATCTGGGGGAAAGTGATTGGTGGAAGGGGTCCAGAGCCAAATTACAAGGAGCTGTCATGTGACACGCACGCTTTTGATTGACTGTGGTTGATGCTGATTGCCTCATTTATGCAACAGGCTAATCAAGTCATTTGCCTAATCAAAAGCTAGACAGGCAGAGAGAAACAGAAGGGCCTAGATGTAGTTTCAGTTTATAAAACAAATTATAAGAGCATAAACCCAGAATAAAATAAAACTATCACAATGGAAATAAATTTATTAGCAAGACTTGCTCAAAAAGCCACAGCAGATTGCAGACAGTCTTTCTTTGGATCTTTCCACTTGGATCATTTTAACAACAGCACAGAGTGTAATACTGAGAAATTCAAGCTGTCCCAGCTCAGACTGAAAATGTTACTTCGATGTTCTGGGTAGATTCAAATTTATAACGTGTTGTGATATGTGTGAAACACCACTTCATGAGCAACCATATGCGTGAGATGATGTCAATGCAGCAGTATGCTTGCTGATGCAGTGGTTCCTCTTTTTTTTGAAGTGCAAATGACCAGAAAACTCTTTTTTTTTATCTTTGCTGCATTGATCTAGAAGTCTGCCTCTCAGTGTGTCAGCTTACCATGACTGCAGCTGGGTGGTAGTTGCATTAAAGCACACTTGTTACTCCAACCAGCACTATGTGGGTCACATTGAGGTTCACAGATTTCAACTCATCACCTGCAGCTGTTTGTATAACCAGTCTGGTTTTAGCTATCAATTTTCATCATTGTTATTGGCAGGGAGACAAATTATCTTAAAGCGCTAAAAAAAAAAAAAATCCCCATTTCAAAAAGAAATTAGCTGGTGGTGAGTGTTGGATTGTAGTGTTATTTTATGCCATGTTATACCCCGAATTAAAGATTGTGAATTATTATGTAGTTTAGTTTGCATTTTCCTCCTGAATTAGAAGAAGCTGATAACTATTGCATTAGCTAAACTGATTTGCATTACATTAAACTGCTGACTTGTTGTGAATGAATGACATTGTTTTATGATGCATTATACTGCTGAGTTATAAGAAATACTGTTCGCAGAGAGTTATTGTCTTATTTGTCTGATTAGAAGAGAACAGAATATGCTGGAGTTTTCTGCCCCATCTCAGCAGGAGCAGATAAACAGGGAGCCAAGGTCGTAGCTTAGACGCCGTGTGAGAGAAAGCATGCGAATGTTTAGGCTTTTTATGATAAGGTGGAGGCACCAGACGCTATAAAAGTTTGAGCAATGCTCCACCATTTTGAGATCAGAGGCTGTCTGCATCAGTGTCAATCTCCCACGCGTATGTTCATTAAAATCATCGTTTGACTCAACCCGGCCGGACCAGTGTTGTTATTGTGGTTTTTTCTCTTGTTTCCATCCCCAATTTTGAACTCGTAACATGAGTCATTTCCCTTCTTGGCCTTACTGTACAGTGGAAGTCTTCAGTGGCTCTTTGAAGGCAATTATTGTGAAGAAGAAGTGGAAAATCTTGAGTTTTCTATAACAGCCCACAGTGACCAAACTTATTCTAGTACATACTGTATTATAGTAATAGTAGAGTATTGTTTGACCACTGTTGGATTCAGTTAAACTGAGAAAAGCAATGCAATTTTTGCAGGTAAAAATATTCATATACCGTTTATATGCTAAAAAGGAGGTTATTTTAGCCTGTTGCTAGGCGGTTGCTAGGCATGAATCATAAATTTTTTTATGGATAAGATGTTATAGGATGCCGTTGTAGGTGTATTAAGGCTAAATAAAACGTAATTTTTGCCTGTTGCTAGGCGGTTGCCAAGCAACGTGATGACATGATAATATCTGATATAGATGAGAACCTTCAGGGTCCTAATATATACCTGTGTGCCAAGTTTGGTTGCTGAGTTCCTGAAGGGCTTGGAGGACTTCATGGACAAAGGTGCAAACACACAGATATATAATATTGTTGTATTTTATATGATGCCTAATATTATTATTTTCCAAGCGTTTAGTCATAAATTGAAGTGTAGACAAGTAAAAGGTTAGGTGATTTAACCTCTTAGCACCTTGAATATCTGTAAAATTTCAACTAATTGAAAAGTTAAAAAGATATTTCAGTGTGGATTAGTGGAGGGAAGGCTGGTTTCAGATTCATATTGGGAGTTTTGCATTGTGGCAGGCTTGGTATTGATCAATCACAGATTTGTAAATCATAAACTATTAAACCAGTAAACGAATACTACTATATGAACTAGCTGATCTCCCTGAAAGATGAATAAGCTTGAGCTACAAACAAATCTGTATGTAACTCAAACTGCAGTTTTAGGCCCAATAATTTTTTCTACACTGGAAGCTTTAATGCACGACTGTTGATTTATCAGTTCTACTGTTCACTACAAATCCATCTGTACTTAACACTGAGCTGTGTTAAAGCCCTACTTGAGCACAGATGCAGTTGTGCTTTGGGTTTTGATTCTCGCTGTGTCCTCCCGAGAACAGACAAGCACTTCCAGAGAACGGGTGAGTCATAAGTGTTCATTCGTACCCTTGATTAAAGGGAAAGCGTGCCGCCATTGGGAATCAGCTCATTGGTTCTTTAGCAGCAGAGGCCTGCTGAGAACCCACCATCCCATCTTATCATGCACGAGGCCTACCGCCACCAACTCATTTTCACTTCCTGTGTGTGGCGTGGCAGGAGATCGGCCAGGTGATAACAGAGCCAGATGCTTCCTCCCCGGTTCCGATTGGCTGCGGGACATGTGTGTCATGTCAAAAAATGTGTTTAGGAAAATCAGAAAAGAACTGCTGTCAGGGAAAATTTCATCTTTAGAAGAAAAATATTAGATTTGTATAAAACTGGCTAATGGTTGTGTGCAGGGACCAAAGAGAAATTTTGTTTTTGTTGATCAAAAGTCTCCATTTAGTCAACCAGGTTAATACGAGCAGTTAAATAAGTATTGCATACAGGTGTAGATGTTCCAAATCTCTGTGGTGTGCTCAGAGGCCCTTAGATAACCGTGTTACAGTCCACCTTTTTTGAACATGTCAACACGAAACCACAGTAGACTTTATATTACACAGCTGGGCACAGTCTGAACAACACTGAGTGTGCGAATGCTATCAGAAATGTGGGACTTGTTTCTGATGCCTGTGCGAAACAGATTTCCTATAGCTGCTCGAAGAAAGTTAGGAAACAACAGAGTAACTGACATGGAGGTATTTCTTTGGTACCCAATCCAATCGTCCGCCCGCTACCACACATCCCGCGTCAGTAGAGGAAGGGAGGCAGTTCTTGAAGTTTGCCTTTTTGACCACTGAACTGTGGTTTTAAAAGAGCCAGCAGCTCTTTTAAACAGCAAATGACAAACTGATTTTAATTCCAGGTCTGCACTCGCCAGGCCAGCAGGCACAAAGAGACAAACCAGACTTTAGATGCAGCACCAGGTCCACAGTCAGGAACATTTAAGCTGCCAAGATCTGAACAACATGTCAGATGGTTGGGCAGCTTCAGAATCCCCCACATCTTTACAATCTCTGTATTCTGCCAAAATCAGCTGTTTAACATTCACGCCCGCTGTCTATTGCAATCTCATAAATGTGTGCAGGTGAAAAAGGAGCCATGGATTTGAACTCCTGGTAAATGACATTTCCAACAGGGTCAGCTAATGCCATGCGGGGTACATTTTGAGTACGAGATGCATCGGTTTCATATCAGTCTGATACAAAGGTTGAAGCTATTTGTTTGTATTGCGAAGCAGTCTGCGACGATAGGTGCATGCTGTAGCCCAAGGTGGGCAGCAGGCCTGACAGTCATGTCATGTTTGATGCTTGACAGCACCGATCAGGGAAAGGAGACTTGCTGGATGGCAGATCAATATCCATCAGCTCCCACCGAACTCCACTCGTGAACTCAGTCGAAGCCCAAATTACAGCAGCAGAGGCTCAGAGCGACCGAAATGGACATGGATTTTTGGAGAATGTATATTTCCCAGGGTGCCTCATTCTCATTTGACCTTTTAATGGGGAGACTTGGTTATGTACTGTTTAAAGAAGACTCACAATCATATGTAGTTGTTTGTCAGGCAGAGTAAGCTGCTGTCTGCCCACTCGCCTGTTGACTAATCACTTTCCACTCATTGGATATTAAATGGTGAAAAAAAGTCAAATTAATGCTCGGTCTGAAACCTGGAAAGAGTTCGTGCTGTGCCTGCAGTACCCTCGGGGCAGATTGGGCAGATGCCACGTGTCCCTGGAAAAATACACATACATTTATTTTAGTTATTTATTGAACTATTTCTAATTGCGACAGTGAAATAATTTCAGCTTTCAGTCTGTCACGGGTACACGCTTATGAATCCTATTTTCCATCCTAAACTGTGTACATGTCCATGCATCAACTGTGATGTATTGCAAATATATGGTAATTGTAACTGATGAGGTGATTCTTCAGAACATTTAGGCTATTAAAGTGTCGTCTCTGTCCTTTTATTAACGAATCTTTGAGTGATTTGTTTGCCTAATTTCATAGAGTTCACTGTGGGGCTACTCAGCGGGAACCCTGTGTGGCCATTTGTGAAGCAAATTGAAAGCGGTATACAGAAGGCTTTAAAATGTACATTTCAAACGCACTATGGGAGGTTTATCATGAGCAAGAGCAAGCATCACCAGGAAAATGTAGACTTGCAAGTAGCTCTGTGAATGCTTTCAGCTGAAGCCCAGGATGCTGATTTTATCTTTGCAAATCATCATGAAACACAAAATACAGCAAAGTCTGATGAGAGTTTGGAAAGGCTACTTTTTGGTTTTGGCCTATTTACAGCTTGTTACAAAGTATTTCTAGGCAGGGCCAATTTCTTGCCAGTCCTCTCGGTGGTTTCACTCAGAATCACAACTGCAGCCTCCGGTGGCTGTGCTCCAGTTAGCTACAGCATTAAAAACAATATAAAAAGTGAGTAAAATGATTATGATGACACTTTTTAAGGTCTCAGAGTTGTTATCCACCAAGTGCACAGTCAGTTCTTGTAGTTAATCTTTGAGAAACGCATAGATCTGAGTGGTGAATCACTGCGCCTCAGGCATCCATCAACAGTTCACTGGAAGCCCATCCTTGACCATTTTTGGTAGCCTCTGCATAGGCTTCCAGTGAACTGTTGATACACTTTTTAGCATGCACCCTCTGACACTTTGGTCAGGAATGGATTGAGGAGCGTGACAAAGAGTTAAAAGTCTCAACTTAGTCACCAAATTCTCTTGAGCTTTAGATGATCTGGAAAAGCAGCTCAGCTCTATCCAGTCTTTACCTTTCAGCTGATAGAACTTAAGGTATCTGCTGCTAACATCTTCTGCACACTTTCAAAGGGCCACGCAGTCCATGTTTTGGCAGCACAGTACACCGTAATGTTGTGACTGATTTATGAGCAGCTTTCAAATGGCTTAAGTAAAATGGTTTAATCCTTTAAAGAGGCGTTCTGGACTCTTGTGTTGTGCTGCATTAGTTTTACTGGCTGTGAGTGATTAAACTTTCAGATGAGTGCGTATTCTGCTTGTTTCCACACACGTCACCTTGACTGGAGAATAATATTACATTAAAAATATGTTTTTGCTTTTTCCTTTGGGATGCAGCATTTTCGGGATTCTATACCAGTGGGCAACTATGTGGTGCGGCGGCGTTTCTCAGGCCCACTGCTGCTGCCTCCGCTGTGGAGGAGACACTCCCATCAGGACCACTCATTCGATACCCGGCGAACATCTCAAGGACACATGCTACCGCTAGCCCGGCTAGAAGAGCTGTACAGTCTAGCACTGGCCACCCATGATGAGCACCGGTCAGTGACACACACTGTTTGTTTGTATGTTTGTTTGTTTTGCCTCTGAGGAATTCCTTCAGTGAACTGTGGATGTGGTTAAACAGGGGAAATTGCTGATCTTCCTTTTTCTGTGGGGCTTTGTTTATCTGTTAAGCTTCATCAGATGAAGCTTAATGCACAGATGATTCACACAGATGATGAACTCTGTGTGAAATGGAGAATAAGATTAGTAATTTTGAGACAACTTCTTTCTCTGTTCTGCAAAAGTTTTAACACACCCATAATTTCATTTTATTTTGCTTCCAAGCAGCCTGACTTTCTTACATTTTTAAGTGCACTTGGGCAACAGCTCTCAAGGCTTTCTGAAGGTCTTTTTCATTCATTTTAAGTCCTTTCCTGTTTAGTTGCTTTTTTCCTGGTTAAGCCACTTAACACTGACTCAAGGAAAGAACATGTTTGGTGTCTAAGCATAAAAGACAAATTGGGAAAAACTGTAAATTATATCTTTAGGAACTTGTTACAACCAGCCGGTAACAGAAAACACATCGACAGGCATGGCATAACATTTTTGCACCAACAAGTTAAAAAAGGCCAATTTTAAGGAAGGGAAACAAAGAGAAAGGCTGTCATGGTCTGTGTTGCATTTAGTCAGTGGTGATGGGGATCTTAAAGGACAGAAAAATACAGCGAGATTTTGATCCACCATCCAATACCATCTGGAAAGCAAGTCATTGGCAGCGGGTCATTTTTCAGCATGGCAAAGATCCCAAAAACACTGCCAGTGTATGCAGTAAAAGCATACCTGGATAGAAAAACACACACAGTCATGGACTGGCCCAGACCTCGGACCTCAACATTATTGAAGCAGTGTGGGATCATGTTGACAGAGAATGAAACAAAAGGAAGTGAACATTCAAAGATGTCCTTCAGCATGGAGAACTATTCCTGAGGACTTCTTAAAGAAATGACAAGAAAGCTGCCAAAGAGAGTTCAGACATACTGAATACTGAATTTCGCGTTCATTAGAATTGCACAAACTCGGTATGTCTCTCTTTGCACGTTTCAGCAAATCACCATAACTTTCCCAGCAAAATATAAAGAAATGAGGAGTGACTCCAGACTTTTGCATAGTACTTTAGTTACGTTTTTTTCATTCTAATTAAAAGTTTTAGGAATCATGTTTTTCTTGTTCACGAAATGAAGTCTTGTTTGTTGGTTTGGAGCAGCTGTTGTTACTGCTTAACACAAATTATGTAAGTCAAGCTCAGCAAATAGACATTTGCCTCGTTCGTCTGTACCACTTTCCTGTCACATGGTCATGTTTTGGTGATTGTCTTGGTAGGTCAGTGCTCGTAAGCAGCAGACAGAGGCTGTCTATGTGACACTGAGACAAAAATAGAAATGTGGACTGTTGTTTTGTGGTTTCTGGTGATAATGAAAGGCATCTCCTGTGTTTAAAAAAAAAGAAGCCTAGTAATTGGAACAACAGTTAGAAACCTCCCACTGAAAGGTCATGCATGTGGGTGTGGGTGTGCACTTGTATCTCCCCTGACTCCCTTTTAGACATAAAGGCTGACCATTTTCATGTTTGAACATCTACAAACATGTGTGTGCTGTCCAGGCATTAATTACCAAAAAATAAATAAATAAAACGGCTGATCTTTGTAACGTAATCGTGCTTTTTTCAGACTGAAAATCCTTTTTGGATAAACAGCTCATTAGCTAATGATACAGCCCCTATTTTTCCTACATAATAAAAATAAGTGGGTTTGGTGACATCAGTAATTTGAACCAGCCCCGTGTTGTTTTCCTGTTGTACCTATAAACCTGAATTTATTCGAATTTATAAAACGCAACCCAATCTTCCAGCTGGTAATGAGATAGGGTACAAAGTCTGACATATAAAATTCACTGCAACCTTATAGGAAGCTGCACTGCACATTAAACTATAGGCCTTATGATGGCTATATACCAACATGCAACCACTCCTATCTTCAGTTACACACTGGTTTGCCTTTATTTGTTAGTTTGAGGGCTTGTACACTGTGATTTCCTGAGACAGGGTTAATGAAATATGTTAAATCAGTGCTGCTCTGACCAGTAAACATATCTCTACCTTCATTATGTCAAAAATCTGTCTGACTGCTCAATATCTCTTACCGTTATATGACACAAAAGATAAAAGATGGATTTTTCCAAAAATCAATTACAAATAATGAACAGGCAGTTTTGCTCTACCAGAGCAAATACAATAAAGATAAAGCAATGTTGTGTAATGCTGATGATTGGCGGTTTGACAAACAAGACAGCGACAGACAGGGAAACAGATGGAGATGGCAGGAGGAAGCTGGTCGAGAGAGGCACAGTAAGAGGTGAGGATGGCGAGAGAGAGAGAGAGAGAGAGAGAGAGAGAGAGAGAGAGAGAGAGCGAGAGAGGGAGAGAGAGAGAGAGAGAGAGATAAAAGAAGGGAGAAACTGAGAGGGCGAGAGGGAGGGGGAGGAAGCAGGAGGAAGCAGAGAGATGGAGAGAGAGAGACGGGGGGAGCTGGTACTGACTGAGAGGCTCACAGTCGTTTCAGCACTCCGCCTCGTGGACAGCAGCGCACCATGACGTCGCGCGCGCCTCTCTGAAGCGCGTGCCTTCCTCCTCACAATCCCTGCAGACGAGCTCTACGCTGTTCTCCGAGACTGTTTGTAGCTTAGAAGTCGCTTTTTTACAAAAACAGACAAAAAAACAAAAAATAAAATAAAATCCAGCGAGCACGTAAAAGTAAAAAATGGAGTGCACCACACTGAGCAGAGAGGGAGCGGGGCTCGCCAAGCCGCCCAAACACCTGTGGCGGCAGCCCAGAACTCACATACGCATCAAGCAGCGCTTCAACTCGGACACCGAGCGCTACCTGTGCCGCAACCGGACCCTGGAGAAGCTCCGTCCCGGACTGAGGCAACCCCGAATGTCCTGGCCCTCCTCGCTGAAACGGTAACCTTCTTTAATCTCCCGAGTCACTAAAGTAAAAGCAAGTGAATTGTTTTCCACCGCTTCGGGGATGAGAGTCAATTTGAAAAGCCTAAAAGTTCAGAACACCCACTGGAGCGTTGCTTTGACTAATTACACGATGAAATAATGGCGTGACGATAGTTTTAATTGTCAAGGTTCAGAAGAACCCGCAAACCAAAGCTCTCTGAAAGTCGATTAAGCTCGACGAGCTGTGTAGCTAAAGTGAAACTGTGTAACTTGTCATAATCTTTACACTTAACAGTGCTCAGTTTGACAGCTGCCTGTTTATGTAGCTGAGCAGAGTGGAGCGGTGATGGCTAGATGTTATTGTCTGAGAGATGATGTTAGGCCATTTTCCCTCCCCCCCCCCAGTGTTGTTTCCCACCAAAACCTTTAATGCTGCTGACACGAGCGGGTGATGACTGTCAGACCCTGAAGCACACAGTGCAAACATATTAAATGGGTTTTAGATTCTATGCCCTAAAAACTCCATTTAACATCCGAAAAGGTTGATTCAGTTCATTTGGATGTTTTCAGTGGGAGATACTTATAGACAGTACATTTGCACAATAACTGAACCTAGCCCACTGAATGAACAATGGGCTGAGAGGTCAGTTCCTTGATCATCCCTGTAATGTCATTATAGATAATGTTTCATTCACATGTAGAAAATATAAGAGCTGTGAATCAGTAATGGACCTGCAACAGTGTCTGTGTTGTTGAAGAGCTTTTTCTTTTTTCTATAGTGACTTGTTAAAAACCTGCATAAATTGTATCCTTGCAAACATTTCAGAGATAAGGCTCATATGACTTTTTAGTTCCAGGCTGTTTCTGACCTGTTACGCATTTCCTTGTATGTAGGAGGGTTTCAGAGGTGATTGCTGGGGTCTTTGATGCTGTATCCTCAGAAAACTTAAAATTCTGCTCTTTATTACAAGTTCATAAAAATATGTAACATACAATTTTTGAATAATCTTCTCCCTTGATTGCTCATCTTAATCTGATTCTTAACATATAAGAAACTCAAACATAAAGCCTTTTGATCATGCCATGAGAGGCGTTTTGGATTATTCAGCCCACGAAATAATCCCCTGTGACTGCGTGGGTGTCTCCTGCACAGGCTGCCTACCTGTTCTTCGAGCTTGACTTTGTGTTCTACACCTTTCACTTTTTAGGAATGATGGAGGAGGGAGGATGTAGTTAACGGTGCACTATGTAAACCTGCTCAGCCAGGCTGGGAAAAGGTTCTGACTTCCTCTCCCTACTTTTGCACCCAGAGATTGCCAGGCGAGAGATTGATGGCTGGTGTTTGTGCCTCACCCTTATTTGTGTGATTTTACTGTACTGAGTTTGAAAAGAGCCTCAAGGATGTGCTTTTAACTCAAGGAGAAGAAATGAAAAAGGACTAAACTTAAGAGCCTTGTAAATTGCATTTTATTTTAAACGAGTTTTGCAAAACTCGTTTTTTGTTCATTACTATTTCATTTTCTCTGTTGAGATTTAGTGCCACGATAGTTTAGACCCCGGCTCAGTGTCTTTCCATTGCTAATAAGACTGTAGGGAAACATTGGCGTGTTTATGTAACACGCGCTGACCCTCGGTTTTCGGTGTTTCCTATAGGAAAGAAAAAGCTGAATTATAGAGTTGATAAAATATTTTGGTGATTGGATGCAGCAGAGCTGAACAGGCATGAAAACCACTGTCAGTTCAGCTCCGTTCCCCAGACGCTGTCAACAAGCAATGCGGCAGCTCGTCTCGCCTCAGAGCTTTCTCACACTACACTGAAGTGCTTTGTTTTTGTCCCCTGGTAGTGCACCAAGAGAATAAGAAGAAGATAATCACCAACAAACAATTGTTTTTGTAATAAGACAGAAAAAGGCCGGGGTAAGATGTGTATGGCATGTGCTGACAATATAGACTTTGTATAAAGATGGCAGTAGCAACAACTGGTTATGGACTTAGGTTTTTGAAGTCTCAACTTTAGAGCTTCTTGTTTTCTGAAAGCAGAAGTAACAAGAGGGTGGAGTGCTAACTTGGTTGTACCCTTGGTTTGGCACTAATATCTGCCAAATGGACAATTTTCAAGCATCAGAACTGAAGTATTGAGTCACTGGATAGTCTGAACTGTACAGCAACTCATATTCGTTTAACACCAACAACGCAAATACACTGAGAGGCTCAGTGCAGCCGTGCCCAAAATTCAAACAGGTAAGTATGTATGCCTCCATCTGCATACATGCTTAGTGCAATATTTGGTCGGCGTGTTGATATAATGTAGCTGAACTGAGATTAATTCAGTGTTTAACATGCCTTGGGGTAACACTGGGAAATTTCTCCTGCACTTGCATAATTTCAAACAGACAGTAAACACCTGCTTGGCTCATTATCATATTCTCGTTTCCCTTTTTCATCTTTCATTATCAACTGAACATTTCTCAACAGCTCCTGGCAATAATCATTAATGATTCAATTTGTTCCAACAGGTCATTTTTCCTTTTCTGAGTAGAAGTGCATGCTCTGCACTTGATGCTTGATGGCACCATTCGATACAAAAATTCTGAAAACATAACAGCACTTTTTTTGCATGTGTGTCTGTTTGGTTTTGGGGGTCTTCACAACCACAGCACCATATGTACTGAGTAGCTAGCTAGTTTCGGCGGCTTCTTTGTTTAAAGTGGGTCACCACAGCGGGTGGCTCCACATTTGAGTTGGCAGGCTTTTTATATAGAATGCTACTTGATACTGAAAATTACTGTCAGGTTAGATATTTGCAGGTTTGGCGGTTTGACACCAATAGTGTTGTCTTCACCTTCACCTCTAGCTGGCACACAACCTCATTGCTGCTGATAGGTAGCCACACAGCCCCTCCCCTCACTAGTAGCTGAACATGTAAACAGCAACTGTCATGGTCCTGGGTCATTTTGACCCAGTGTTCTTAGTTTTTCTGTAGTTTTGTATTTTGTTTCTTATGTCCATTGGATTGTTTGGTTTGGTATTTGGATTCCCCCTGTGTCCATGTTTTTATTGTGGTGTTTGCTCTGGTACCGTGTTCCCATCCTATGTGTTCTGTGTTCTCCTCATCCCCTCGTATTCATCCTTCTTCTCTGCCTCTCTCTCTGCCTCTCTCTCTCCGTGCTCATCTCTGTGTACTGTGTTGTGTTTAAGGTCCACATCTTGGTGTCAGTATCGTCAGTTTCGTGTCCTCCCTGCTCGGCCATGAGTAATTGTCTTCAGCTGTGTTCCCCGTGTGTTCCCACTTCCCTCGTTACCTTCTGTGTATTTATGTCAGAGTGTCCCTTTGTTCTGTGTTGCGTCGTCCCTCTAGGTTGTGTGCATTTTCCGTGTCTTCCCAGCGCCTCAGCTTTTAGTTGCTCCCAGTATAGTTTTGTATTACTTCTTATGTTCCTGTTAATACAGACCGGCCTTTGAGTTCATCCCCGTGTGTCTAGAGCTGTGCATTTGGGTCCTCTCTTGCCTTCACACAGCCGCCGCATGACAGCAACTCAGCAGAGTGAAGCATCTTAAGGACTGATGTCCAAGTCTTTATGAGGAATTCAGGAGGTCAGTAAAGCTCCTGTTTCAACAGCATTGAATAGTTAATAAGTGTTAAAATCAGCTGTTTAACTATTAGCAGTTACCCACATTGACTGTTAAGTTACCATTAACCTTCTAAGACCCGAACTCTTCCACAGCATGCATTTTTAATTTCTCTATGATATTTGGGCATATTGGGGCCTGATGAATGTAGAAACAAAGAATTACCAGATTTTTTTTTTTACCTTATTTTTGTTTTTAAGAAAAATGAGAGCCACATATGAGGATATTCATTTAAAATTTTGATAGAACAGTAGCAGTATAATGTCCTCGTAAGTGGATATCAGGCCTTTGTAGAGCAAAATTGAGTATTTCTGTCTAAATAACCCAAAATGTGATGTCCACATATGCGGATGCCAGGTCCTAGGAGGTTAAGGTAGTGGGTAGAGGTTAATAGCAAAATGGTAGCATTAATGTGGGAGTTAGGCAGCAAATGTGAGAGCAGCTAAACTGAACGTGATCTATTATGAATCGACGGACAGAAAAATAAGAAAGGCCACAAGCCAGACAGGATTTCTCTTGGGTCACAATCTGACATTAAAGTGAAGAAAATATGACAAAGGTTCAATAAAGACTCATTGTGAAGCAGAATGGGAATTCTTTTCTGACTTTTCTCAGTGAAGCCACATCAATTTGTGTCAGACCTCAGCGTACCTGAAAAACTAACCTGAAATGAAAAAAACAATTATAGTAGAATATGTAAGAAGAAGGTAGTATGTGCGCAGACTGGCAGGGATACCGTATGCCGTATGTGTTTGTGGAGGTTTCTGTGTATATCCGTGTGTCTGTGAAAACAAATTATAAATTAAAATGGATTGTCCAAGTTCACTGCACTGTAGAGTAGAGTCATTGCACAGTGGACTGGACAATGAAGCCTGCTGCCGTCTTACCCTCAAGCTCTTCCGTCACCCTCACTGTAGGCCTGCTGCTTTTACCGTATCCGTTAGTTCCCCATACGATCCTGCCAGTGTGAATGCCAGCTTCTCATCTCTCAATGATGATCGAGAAAATGCAAACAGTTCGAGGTGTAGGTAGGAGTAAGAGCAGTGAGTCAGCCCGCTCTGTAGCCACCAACGACAACACCACTGGCACTGCCTTTACCCTGCTCTGAGTACGTATTTCCTTTTTTCTTTTTCGTCCCAGAATGCCTCTGATTGTGGATCATTCTGGATGACTCAGATTATTTTTAAATATAAATCATCTACAACACACGTGGGCTAAAATTTTATGTAAGACCCAGTAAAAAACATAATGAGTTATGAATTTGAGTCTGCAGTTAAAAAAAATAAAAAAATAATATTAATAAAAATGAGTCAGTAGACCAAACTTTAATTTTTGGTGACTCTCTCTATGCCAGAATCTCTCTGGAATCATGGCTACTACAGCTGTACCCACATATAATATTAATTGGATCTTTTTTTCATTAGGTATAATGATGTGGAGCTTAATACTGTGCTAGCAGATCTCTCTTGTGGCACGAACAGCTCTTTCTTGGATTACTGTACTCAGTCAATGACAGATAAGAGTGTTCCTCTAACTTTTTCTCTGCACCATAATTTTGCTTTTAAATACAACCGACATCGGAGCACAGCTGTTATGCAACCTCTTCATTAGGTACACCTGTTCCACTGCTTGTAATGAGCAAATATCTAATCACCCAGTCATATGACAGTAATTCAGTGCGCTTAGGCATATAGACATGGTCAAGAGCACCAGAGAGTGATATTATACCCCTTATGTCAAACTGAGTGATTTATGGCCCCCCTAATTGATTTATGACCCCTAATAAATTATTCATGAGCTCCGGAAGTCCGGAAGTAGGAAGTAATAAAAATATGATACTCATAAAATTATGATATTCATAAAATTATGATATTCATAAAAATATGATATTCATAAAAATATGATATTCATAAAAATATAATTGATTATTTAGAAAGTTTCTTATATATCAAAATAGCATTCTTTTATTTCTTTAAGCAATTAAATTTTTTTTTTATTTTTTTATGCTCAAAAAACGCCATCTGGTGGCGGGTCAGTGTGTGTGTGTGCGCGCGCGCCCGCGCGCGCCCGAGGCTGTGTGTCTGGGCGCGCGGCGGCGCGCCCGTGTCTCCGGACCGTGCTCTCTCGGGCTCCGTGCTCATGTGTTTAAAAATGTATTAAACCATATTAAAATTGTTTAGTTAAACTTGTGCTTTTGTAACGTTCAGTATGGCCACAAACACATGCTGCATGCCTTGGGGGAAAACTTTATTTCGATTTATATGCATTTGTAGATTTAGAATAAAACTCATACTCAGAAAAAACTCGCGATCCCCTAACCCTCCTTAGATACATAAGCAGGGAAAACTCCTTAAAAAACCCTCCGCGATTTCTCCAAAACCCTACAATAACTTGTTAGGGTACCCCTCTATTCCCAAAACCTTATATTCGATAACAGGGAAAATCCTGAAAAAATCCTTAGTCTTTTTTTCTCAAATTCAGCGCCCCGCGGCTCCCTTCATGCTCAGCCAAACAAAGCCAAAACTCCTTTTAAAAATTTCTCCGCGATTTCTCCAAAACCCCTAGAATAACTTGTTAGCTACCCCTCTATTCCCAAAAACCTTATATTCGATAACAGGGAAAATCCTTATTCTTTTTTCCTTCAAAAACTTCCCTCTTACTAGCAAGCTCTAAAATTCAACCCACACTCTAAGTTCTACCTCGCTCTTAATCTCCGATCCACAACTTCTTGCAGAGCACAATTTTTTCCTGCTTGTTCGCTCCCCGCTCTGCTCCCTAATAGTGATGGGTCGTTCGCGAACGAAATGGCTCTTGGAGCCGGCTCTTTGACGTGAACGACGCGAGCCGGCTCCTTATCGCGAGCCGTCACGTGGTTTTTTTTTTTTTTTTCTTTCTCTCAGCCTCTCTCTCGCACTTTTTTTCCGCTTCACTCTGCACGCGAGCCTTGTGCTTTACGCTGGGCAGAGGGGGGAGGGGCGGTAGTTACACTCAGTAGCACAGGAACAGAGCCAGAGAGAGAGAAAGAGAGGCAGGGACAACAACATTAGAAAGGTATAGTAATCATCCACAACTATTTTCGGTTGCAGATGATAAAGGATTGAGAAAGTTTATTCATGCAGGTCCATATGACAGAGAATATGCATGTTCTTTTAGTTTTCATATTATAATTTATATTTAATTGTGTTGTGGTTTGCAGTGTTTTGTGTTCTTTTCACTTTAAATTTGTGAAAGGAAAAAGCTGAAAATTTAAATAGTTAAAACTTGAAATGTGAATAGTTGATTTTTGTATTATATGATTTATTTATTACATTTTATGTGGAGTGAATAAATAAAAGTATATTTACGGTGGCCCCTAGAGACAAAGCACATACAAACTTCAAATCACGTACGAACTCTGAAGCATGTACAAACTCCAAAACACGTAAAAACACGTACAAACTCCAAAACACGTAAAAACTCCAAAACACGTAAAAACACGTACAAACTCCGAAGCACGTAAAAACTCAGAAGCACATAAAAACTCAAAACACGTACAAAAGACAACAGAAGTGCTCCAGGATGCTGGGCGCAGTGTTGAGCCTTTGTTATCTTGTGGCTACACAAGCCAGCAAGTACCAACGACCGGATTTGGTGTGTGGTAATAACAGGTAAATGAACTTTTTTTTAAATTATTTGAATATATATATGAGTGCCTGTGTATAAATACACAAACAATACACACATGCTTTCAACTGTGTAATTTAAGTGATCTAGTAGCTCTGCTTTGGAAGTTCAGTTCATGCTAGAAATGTGTTTTGGAGTTTGTACGTGTTTTGTCTCTAGGGGCCACCGCATATATTTATATATAAACATATATAAATAAAACCACTTGTTTTTACGTTAGTCATTCCTTTTGTGCATAATTTTATATTATTGTTAATAATAAATTAATTAAAGCAACAAAACAACCTGAAGAGCCGGTTCGGAGCCGAAAGAGCCGGCTCTTTTTAGTGAGCCGAACCGAAAGAGCCGGATCTCTAAAAAGAGCCGGAAATCCCATCACTACTCCCTAATGCGCTGCTTACCTCGTTTGAAAATTCCCCCCTTAGACCAACTCCGCCTCACTGCGCCCCGCTGCCAATCACATAACCCTTGCACCGCTCCCTTTGCACCCCGGTTAGCCAATCGGCTCCAGGTCTGATTTTACGATCTCCCGCTGAGGTTAAGACTATCGTCGAAACCCCAGAAGACATCTGACTTCAGACGTATCAACAACTGGCGCCGCTCAGACTGCTTGCGAGTTCGCATAGGGAGCGGCCGATTTCAACAGCAACTTGCGTCTCTTTCCTTATCCGCATATCATTCGGTAAGTGTTAATCTTCCTCTCTAACTACATTTTTGCATTTTCCTTTTTACCATTCTGTCAATCCTTTCATTTAAAAAAAATAAATAAATATCACAATGGTTTGTAACAGGTACAATACACCATCCATCCATCCATTCGCCTCCACTTATCCTTTTCTCAGGCTCGCGCGGTGCGCTGGAGCCTATCCCACGTACAATACACTTTAAAATATATATAAGCTCCACTTTTAACTCCCGTAAAGGTTTATACATTACATGTCTACATCACCTATCATGGCCTCATCGGGTATCTCATATCATCTTGTTATTGTTATGTTATGCTCCTTTGATATTTTGCTAGTTTGCGTGTTTTAAAACTCTTTTTGTTTTTCTTTATATTTTTAGACCCAGATGTGTTAACCTGATCCCTGCGAAACACCAGCTCTGCGTGGATTGTGACCGCGAGTGACCGGATGTTGTTTCCGGCCTGAGGTTGCCTGAAATGCCGTGAGGCTCGTTTGAAAGATTGCGCCCGAGACCAACTCCGCCTCCAAGGCATGCCTACCTTTAGCTGCCACCAGTGAGATATCAGAGCCGGGCTCCACATATCCAATCAGGAGCACGAGCAAGACAGCTTTTGCAGACTCTCCAGAAATATACAAGTCCTTACCAACTGCTCTGCAACCCAGTGTTTCTGGTCCCCTCACTAACATCGCTTTTTGAGATATTTTTTATGAACCACCAAAAAAGCAATTTTACCCCACAGACTGGGTCTGAGGGCAGCAGCGGGGACAAATGATTGTAATGAAGCGACGGACATTTCAAGGCTGGTCTTGCATAATCGTGAGTTATTATGTCATATGGTGATAAGTACATAGTTTTGCAAGAGGCATACAAGCACTGTGGAAAAAGTAATCATAAAACTGTTTTTGTGAACACCCTACGTTATGCTTTAAAAAATGTGATACATGTAATGTGATCATCAAAGAACATGATTTAAAAAAAAAAAAAACTTTTATTCTTATGCTTTTAAAGTATGTCAGATTATCTTAAAACACTTATTTGTATGTTATAATGTTTTTCTTACACCATTTTTATAGACACCTTATTCATTGTATCAATGTGTAATTATGTATCTTTGATAAATAAATAAAATATTTAATCTTGTATTTGTGTACTTTCTGGTGATTCAATAAAAAATTAGTCACATATCGCTCTGATAAACACAGATGGCTGAAAGAAATGTTTGATGGAACAAAGAAAACAAGTGTCTTGCTGCTAAGCTTTTAAGTCACCATGGTTTAAATGAGAAAGTCTGTATGTAAAACATGAAAAACTCCATATCAGTGATATCTACAAAGGTGTACTCATTTCTTTGTAATGGTACTTTACTGTTCCAATGAAACAAAAAGAAAATCTCATTTTTAAAGTACATTTTTCGGCCATCCTGACCTATTTTCAGGGGCAAGAATGTTGATGTTAGACTGTGTTTTAAATCAGGTTGTGATCTTAAACTAACTATCACAGCACTGATTTCAGTTGTAATCTCAATTAGAATCCCAATTTGGCTTTTCTCCAGTCAGTGTTATGGTGAAATTTAACTTGTTCTTTTGTGTAACTGCACATGGCCCAGCAAAGGACCCCTTAGTAAGCTGTACAGCATAAGTTTTCAATTCACTTGTGTCAGAAAACTTCACAGTATGAGAAGTTACAGCACAGTTTCTCCAAACGTGTGGTTCTTTTTCAGCCAGCGTGCTTTTAGAGCATCTACATTAGCTCATGTAGTAAAAGTACAATCAGTAAGTGTACTTTAACATTTGAGATTCCGAGTCACTCTTGCTTAGATCATGTGAACTATATCATGAACCTTTTTTTGTATAATGCATCAAACGTGTTCAAATCCGTTTATTTTCAATTTATTTTAACTAATCTAGAGACAAGCAACTCCTTTTTAGCTTCTGTTATGCATTTACCTCTCACGCGTTAAACTAAATGTTAGTGTTCTCAGAGTTAACATGTCTCATGTTGCCATGTTGTATTTCTAATACCCAGCCTCAGTGTTCGCCCTGTTGACCCTCAAATCCAAACACCAATGATCTAGATATTCACAAAATTCATAAGGAGATTCTTAAGGTCTTAAGTTTTGTTGTTTTTATGTTTTACAAAAAAAAACTTCACATTTTTTTATATTTTTAAACGAAAGTGACATGCAAGGATATTTTTCTTTAGTGATGTGCTTGTGTGTGGAGTAAAATGACCTTCTTCTTATGATGTTGTCACCGTGAATCATTTAGGATTAACAACACAAATTGTATCGATAGCAGAAACAGTCTTATAACTTATAATTCTCACACGTTACCGCTAGTTTTACAAACGCAGTCTTCTTCAGCTCTGTTTATGTAGCTTTTATGAAACTGATTTTCCATAGTACAAGTAGAATTTAATTTTTCTTTGCTCTCCAGTATAAATGCAATAATTTGCAGGCTTTTTACTGAAACTCTCACAATGCAACACTCAATGCTCAGAGCTTCATATATCAACAGCTCTGAAAATATCTTCTTTTTTAAAGTAATGTAGGACAGGATCTCTCACTCTCTGTGTCTCAAAAAAAAAACCCAACTAAACTGGCAATCACCACTAAACAAATGAAAGTAGTTTATGGCTTTTTTATCAGCTGCATTTCTTTCATTTATGTATTGATCCCATTGTTTATTGGTAATGCTTTTAGGTCACTGTTTTAGCATGTCTGCCTCACACTCCATTTAAACAGTTTAACAGATAGTGGGGTCTGGTAAGGAAGTTGGGGGGAAGCAGACAACTCCACAGGAAGAGTCTTTTTGTCTTTTCTCCACTGTAAAAGATAGCAAGGCAGTGTGAAACTTTCTTTGCGGGAAAGACAAAACTGAGAGCCATGCTAGGCTCAGTGAGAGACTCTGCTCACCCTCTGCCCCAGCGATGGCAGTCCCTCACCAAGCTCGATTTCTGTTCTTTGCCTTGATTAAAGAATGGTAGCTACCGCTCATCGCTTGTCTGCAGGCTTTATTAAACGGAAAACTTCCACAACAACCTCTAAACAGTGGTTTATGGCTTTTTGTCACCTGCAACACCATGTAACACTTGGATGTTAGATTCTTTTACCAGTCAGTGTTGTTAGCCCCAACCCCCAGGCTCCAGGTGTCTGAGCTCTAACCCTGGCTGCCAAATGTCCCCCTGAGGCCTTTGTGCCTTTTACCACCAGACTAAGTTTGTAGTCCTATCTACTAATATTATTTTATTTTTTTATTATAGCACAAGGTTCAGTTAGGTTACTACTTTGACTTCCTCAATTTGAGCACATTTCTGACCCGATACTTTATCAAGCTTTTACTCGAGTGTTTTTGACACTAGCAGCTGTACTTCTACTTAAGTGAAAATTGCCTGCAATTTTGCCACCTCAGTTGCCACTTTTCTGGAGTTTGTACACTTTTTATATTGAAACGTTCAACGTTTTACGTGTTATCCTTGATCACAGTTCTAAACAAGTTAACTTTCTTCACTTCAAAGTAACCCAAAAAAGAAACTATATGTCCAGTTCTCTTTACTCCAAACCTGGTTTAAGGCTATGCTGTTGTTGTGATATGGCCATACAAATAATATTAAGTTTAATTAATCTTAAAAAAAAATGGCTGCTTCATGGCTACCTGTTCAGAGAATTTGCAGACTTTTATGGAAACTGTCACAATGTAACACTCTCACTGTCAAAACATGGTTGATCCATGTTTCTATGAACACTGATTAATATATCAACAGCTCTGAAAATCCTTTTTTTTTTTTTTTAAAGTAAAGCAGAACAGGATCTCTGTATCTCTAAAAATCCCAACAAAACTGGCAATCACCTCTAAACAAATGGAAGTAGTTTATGGATCTTTATCACCTGCAACACCATGTAACACCTAGATGTTAGACTCTTTTACCATCACATTTGCAAGGGTTTATGTGTTATCCTTGATCACAGTTCTAAATAAGTTAACTTTCTTGACATAAAAGTAGCCCAAAGAAGACAAATATATGTCCAGTTCTTTTTTACTCCAAACCTACTGATCGGAAAACATTATGTGATGCTGGAAGTTTTCATCCTATCCACCTGCAAAACAAGTTTACCTGTAAGCCAACACATTAGACGTAAGCAAATTTGTGAAATTCCTGAACAATGTGCTTTGTGGAGTAGCAGTAGTACTAGAACTAGTACTAGTAGTCCTAGCATTCTGCAGCAACCAGGCTTCAAGAGTGATCACTCTTCTGGCTTTCAAATGGTGAAAACATGTCACAGTCTTAACCGCAAATCAGAAATGTTGGTAAATTTAAAAAGGAATTTAAACGTCAGCTTTGACATAGACACAGACTTTATTAATGCCACACTCAGGAAATTCACATGTTACGAATGATTTAGCTCACCTGCTAAATCCCCAGAGCAATAACCACATCAGCATCATTAGCCTGAGTGTTGATCCTCCAGGTGAGTGAGTGGAGTTGAGTGAGTGAGTGAGTGAGTGAGTGAGTGAGTGTGTGTGTGTGTGTGTGATCAGAGGTGAAGCTGCTTTCTGCAAAGTCTCATCAACAACATCTTTAGAAACAAACATCAACAACCAGGAAGAGTCTAAAAGCACTAAATATGAAACAGACCATTTACCATACCCAACACTGAGCTCCTGCACAGTCAGATGGAGTGAAACATAATGTCCCAGTGGTGTTCTGTTGGATTTAGCAGGTGAGCGTTGTTGCCAGTCAAAACCTTTTTTTGGAAACTCTTTACAAGAATCAATGTAATTATTTGTTTTACTTGAATCAAATGTATTGGTTTATATACCTGAAATAAAACTTTTTTTTGGAAACCCGTTACATCAAATAAAACTTTCTTGGAAAAGCATTGCAAGAATCAATCGAGTTATTTGTTTTACCCCATTCAAATCTATTGGTTTCATTACATCAAATTAAATAATTTTGGAAACCCGTTACATCAAATAAAACTTTCTTGGAAAAACTTTACAAGAATCAATGTAATTATTTGTTTTACTTGAATCAAATGTAATGGTTTATATACCTGAAATAAAACTTTTTTGGAAACCCTGTACATGAAGTAAAAGGTTTTTGATCTTGTAAGTTCTGGCTTTAATATTTTCAGCTGATAAAGTGAACTTCATACAAACTCTGTGTTAGAAAAATCAAACTGTGTCTCGTGCGGGTGTACCAATAAACAATGGGATCAATACATAAATGAAAGAAATGCAGCTGATAAAAAAGCCATAAACTACTTTCATTTGTTTAGTGGTGATTGCCAGTTTAGTTGGGTTTTTTTTTTTGAGACACAGAGAGTGAGAGATCCTGTCCTACACTACTTTAAAAAAGAAGATATTTTCAGAGCTGTTGATATATGAAGCTCTGAGCATTGAGTGTTGCATTGTGAGAGTTTCAGTAAAAAGCCTGCAAATTATTGCATTTATACTGGAGAGCAAAGAAAAATTAAATTCTACTTGTACTATGGAAAATCAGTTTCATAAAAGCTACATAAACAGAGCTGAAGAAGACTGCGTTTGTAAAACTAGCGGTAACGTGTGAGAATTATAAGTTATAAGACTGTTTCTGCTATCGATACAATTTGTGTTGTTAATCCTAAATGATTCACGGTGACAACATCATAAGAAGAAGGTCATTTTACTCCACACACAAGCACATCACTAAAGAAAAATATCCTTGCATGTCACTTTCGTTTAAAAATATAAAAAATGTGAAGTTTTTTTTTGTAAAACATAAAAACAACAAAACTTAAGACCTTAAGAATCTCCTTATGAATTTTGTGAATATCTAGATCATTGGTGTTTGGATTTGAGGGTCAACAGGGCGAACACTGAGGCTGGGTATTAGAAATACAACATGGCAACATGAGACATGTTAACTCTGAGAACACTAACATTTAGTTTAACGCGTGAGAGGTAAATGCATAACAGAAGCTAAAAAGGAGTTGCTTGTCTCTAGATTAGTTAAAATAAATTGAAAATAAACGGATTTGAACACGTTTGATGCATTATACAAAAAAAGGTTCATGATATAGTTCACATGATCTAAGCAAGAGTGACTCGGAATCTCAAATGTTAAAGTACACTTACTGATTGTACTTTTACTACATGAGCTAATGTAGATGCTCTAAAAGCACGCTGGCTGAAAAAGAACCACACGTTTGGAGAAACTGTGCTGTAACTTCTCATACTGTGAAGTTTTCTGACACAAGTGAATTGAAAACTTATGCTGTACAGCTTACTAAGGGGTCCTTTGCTGGGCCATGTGCAGTTACACAAAAGAACAAGTTAAATTTCACCATAACACTGACTGGAGAAAAGCCAAATTGGGATTCTAATTGAGATTACAACTGAAATCAGTGCTGTGATAGTTAGTTTAAGATCACAACCTGATTTAAAACACAGTCTAACATCAACATTCTTGCCCCTGAAAATAGGTCAGGATGGCCGAAAAATGTACTTTAAAAATGAGATTTTCTTTTTGTTTCATTGGAACAGTAAAGTACCATTACAAAGAAATGAGTACACCTTTGTAGATATCACTGATATGGAGTTTTTCATGTTTTACATACAGACTTTCTCATTTAAACCATGGTGACTTAAAAGCTTAGCAGCAAGACACTTGTTTTCTTTGTTCCATCAAACATTTCTTTCAGCCATCTGTGTTTATCAGAGCGATATGTGACTAATTTTTTATTGAATCACCAGAAAGTACACAAATACAAGATTAAATATTTTATTTATTTATCAAAGATACATAATTACACATTGATACAATGAATAAGGTGTCTATAAAAATGGTGTAAGAAAAACATTATAACATACAAATAAGTGTTTTAAGATAATCTGACATACTTTAAAAGCATAAGAATAAAAGTTTTTTTTTTTTTTTTAAATCATGTTCTTTGATGATCACATTACATGTATCACATTTTTTAAAGCATAACGTAGGGTGTTCACAAAAACAGTTTTATGATTACTTTTTCCACAGTGCTTGTATGCCTCTTGCAAAACTATGTACTTATCACCATATGACATAATAACTCACGATTATGCAAGACCAGCCTTGAAATGTCCGTCGCTTCATTACAATCATTTGTCCCCGCTGCTGCCCTCAGACCCAGTCTGTGGGGTAAAATTGCTTTTTTGGTGGTTCATAAAAAATATCTCAAAAAGCGATGTTAGTGAGGGGACCAGAAACACTGGGTTGCAGAGCAGTTGGTAAGGACTTGTATATTTCTGGAGAGTCTGCAAAAGCTGTCTTGCTCGTGCTCCTGATTGGATATGTGGAGCCCGGCTCTGATATCTCACTGGTGGCAGCTAAAGGTAGGCATGCCTTGGAGGCGGAGTTGGTCTCGGGCGCAATCTTTCAAACGAGCCTCACGGCATTTCAGGCAACCTCAGGCCGGAAACAACATCCGGTCACTCGCGGTCACAATCCACGCAGAGCTGGTGTTTCGCAGGGATCAGGTTAACACATCTGGGTCTAAAAATATAAAGAAAAACAAAAAGAGTTTTAAAACACGCAAACTAGCAAAATATCAAAGGAGCATAACATAACAATAACAAGATGATATGAGATACCCGATGAGGCCATGATAGGTGATGTAGACATGTAATGTATAAACCTTTACGGGAGTTAAAAGTGGAGCTTATATATATTTTAAAGTGTATTGTACGTGGGATAGGCTCCAGCGCACCGCGCGAGCCTGAGAAAAGGATAAGTGGAGGCGAATGGATGGATGGATGGTGTATTGTACCTGTTACAAACCATTGTGATATTTATTTATTTTTTTAAATGAAAGGATTGACAGAATGGTAAAAAGGAAAATGCAAAAATGTAGTTAGAGAGGAAGATTAACACTTACCGAATGATATGCGGATAAGGAAAGAGACGCAAGTTGCTGTTGAAATCGGCCGCTCCCTATGCGAACTCGCAAGCAGTCTGAGCGGCGCCAGTTGTTGATACGTCTGAAGTCAGATGTCTTCTGGGGGTTCGACGATAGTCTTAACCTCAGCGGGAGATCGTAAAATCAGACCTGGAGCCGATTGGCTAACCGGGGTGCAAAGGGAGCGGTGCAAGGGTTATGTGATTGGCAGCGGGGCGCAGTGAGGCGGAGTTGGTCTAAGGGGGGAATTTTCAAACGAGGTAAGCAGCGCATTAGGGAGCAGAGCGGGGAGCGAACAAGCAGGAAAAAATTGTGCTCTGCAAGAAGTTGTGGATCGGAGATTAAGAGCGAGGTAGAACTTAGAGTGTGGGTTGAATTTTAGAGCTTGCTAGTAAGAGGGAAGTTTTTGAAGGAAAAAAGAATAAGGATTTTCCCTGTTATCGAATATAAGGTTTTTGGGAATAGAGGGGTAGCTAACAAGTTATTCTAGGGGTTTTGGAGAAATCGCGGAGAAATTTTTAAAAGGAGTTTTGGCTTTGTTTGGCTGAGCATGAAGGGAGCCGCGGGGCGCTGAATTTGAGAAAAAAAGACTAAGGATTTTTTCAGGATTTTCCCTGTTATCGAATATAAGGTTTTGGGAATAGAGGGGTACCCTAACAAGTTATTGTAGGGTTTTGGAGAAATCGCGGAGGGTTTTTTAAGGAGTTTTCCCTGCTTATGTATCTAAGGAGGGTTAGGGGATCGCGAGTTTTTTCTGAGTATGAGTTTTATTCTAAATCTACAAATGCATATAAATCGAAATAAAGTTTTCCCCCAAGGCATGCAGCATGTGTTTGTGGCCATACTGAACGTTACAAAAGCACAAGTTTAACTAAACAATTTTAATATGGTTTAATACATTTTTAAACACATGAGCACGGAGCCCGAGAGAGCACGGTCCGGAGACACGGGCGCGCCCCCGCGCGCCCAGACACACAGCCTCGGGCGCGCGCGGGCGCGCGCACACACACTGACCCGCCACCAGATGGCGTTTTTTGAGCATAAAAAAATAAAAAAAAATTTAATTGCTTAAAGAAATAAAAGAATGCTATTTTGATATATAAGAAACTTTCTAAATAATCAATTATATTTTTATGAATATCATATTTTTATGAATATCATATTTTTATGAATATCATATTTTTATTACTTAATTACTTCCTACTTCCGGACTTCCGGAGCTCATGAATAATTTATTAGGGGTCATAAATCAATTAAGGGGGTCATAAATCACTGCGTTTGACGAAAGGGGTATAATATCACTCTCTAGCACCTGCTGGGGTTCAAACCAAGCATCGTCATGGAGGATTTAAATAACTTTGAACAGGATGGTTGTCAGTGTTGAATGGGTGGGTCTCAGTATATCAGAAATTGCTGATCTTCCTCAATCTTCCCACACTCTAGGGTTTACAGAGAATGGCCCAAAACGGAGATGTCAGACCTTGAAGCAGATGGGCTACAGTAGCAGAAGATCATGCTGCCTTGTTGCTGCAACATTTGAATGGTAGGGTCAGAGTTTGGAGTAAACAACATGAAAGCATCAATCCATCCCAGCTTGTATCAGTGGATCTGGTGGTGTTATGATACAGCACACTTTGGATTTTGGATTTGGTGAAAGAGGAGAACATCACTGATGTATAGCCAAAAAATCAGCAGCAACTTTGTCAAAATTCTTCCCTGAGAATTCGGAGTTTCCAGCACCTTGTTGAATCTACGCTAGGAAGATTTAACCTCCTAGGACCTGGTGTCCACATATGTGGACATCACATTTTGGGTTGTCTAAACCAAGATATTTCATTTTGCTCTACAAGGGCCTGATAACCACTTACGAGGACATTATACTGCCACTGTTCTATCGAAATTTAAATTGAATGTCCTCATCTGTGGATCTCATTTCTCACAGAAACAAAACTCAGGTAAAAAAAAAAAAAATCAACTCAGGTAAAAAAAGAAAAAATCAGGTAATTCTTTGTTTTTACATTCATCAGGTCCCAATCAGCCCGAATAGCAAAGAGAAATTGAAAATGCATGCCATGAAAGAGTTCAGGTCTTCAGGCAATTTTCCTTTTGAAGGCAAAAGGGGGTCCAGCAGGATGATAACTCTGTTTGCCATCATTGTCCTTGGGAGGTTCAATAATTTTCTCTTTATTAATCAAAAGAACAAATGCCTTTCAAGTTTTTAGTCTTTTGGTGAAAGTGACAACTCTGAAATTCACCTAATACTGTTAATAGGTGTAACTGCGGTCCTGCTGACTGGCTCACAAATGGCACAGAAAGACAGAGGCCAGATGGACATGACAGAGTGGATTGTTTGTCAGGCTGAAGGCCGCGCTTCAGGCTGAATTACAATGAATTAACAAATAGGGCTGCACTGTCTTCCTCGGGGGTCTTCAGCAGCACAGTCCTGTTGATGCGAGTGTGTCAGCTCCCAGGGGGAATGGATTTTTGGCTTCGTGGCCACAGGATGTTCTCACGTCATTAGGTCTGCAGTGTGTTCATGCATTACCAGTGGCTCCACACTCCAGGCCATGAGTAGTGAGAAAAGAAACTGTGATCTGGAGAATTGGTCAACTTGAATCGGGAATGGGCTGCTTTGAAAGCACTTCTTATGGGGTGATACTGAAAAATTACACTCGTTGCTATGGAGCCCTGCTTTCCAGTGATAATGGCATGAAGGGTTACCCACTAGGTTATCAGAGAGTAAGGGGCAGCTTCGCTGAATGTTATCTAACCAGTCTCATGTTGACAAAAGACCCAAAGAGGACTGGCTCCATCACTACAGCAAAGATTAGTGAAAGCAATGTTGTCATGTTTCATACCTGCTGTGTGAGCTGACCTGCAGGTGCCACTTATTATGTGCATGTTGCATCAATCAACTTCCATTACTTAATCGACACCATTTAACCACTGCTACCCCTGCAGGGGAGGATTTTCCAGTGAAATTAGAGGGTGCTGATGGGTCGGTGTTTTCACCATCCAATAACAGCTAATGTGTTGTCATTTCAAGGAAGGAAGCTGAAAAACCTTTGGGAATTTCAGTTTACTGAGCATTTCTCTGCTCTTTGATAATGAATCTACTCTAACAAGTCTCATGCTAGTTACTGTGTCTCTTTTTGGCGAAGACATGAATTCGTTAGTGTCTGAATTTTACAGAGTGTCAGTAAATGGTTAATTTATCAGTCAGCAGTGCTCTCCTTTTGGAGAGGCTTGGAAGAGATTTGTTATTGTAAAAGGTGAAGATGAGCGTTCAGTGGCAGGAACATCGATTCATTATCGCTGCAGTCTATTGAAAGGCTGACAGAGGCAATGCGAAGCAGCCTGCATTTTTCCTCTACACTGTCAGCCAAACAATCAGAGTGGTCCACGGAGACACTGTTCAGTCTTTGAGTTTGTTTTTCACCAAATATGTTAGCCAATAACAATTAGGGTCAGGATGCTGGAGCTTTCTTTTAAACAAAAGAGCTAGAAAACTACGTCTAACATTTCTGTATTCTTTGGGTCTCCTGCTGTTATTTGGCTTCAGTAAACTGAAACAATTTTCATAAGTGGATACGAGCAAAATCTGCGAGGTTTTGGAGCCAGTAATTTAAAAAAATAAAAAATCCCATTAGCCACTTGAATTTTCAACATTAAAAATTCCAATATTGTCATTATTTCCATGAAACAGCTCCAGAATTAAATTACCAGATTTTACTCTTAACCTTTTAAATGCTTTTGACTATAGGTAAGTGAAATTAGTCACACAGAATAACTATAATGACACAAATGTTACATGGCGCTCCGATGGTCTAGAGACAAAGAACTGTACAGCCATCCTTTTGATAACATGCATACAGCTAGGTTTAGACATTCAAATTTAAATTCGGTGACTCTTGATGGACTCCTCTGGTTCAGCTCTATCATGCTGGCACAAACGTTCATCAGTTTTAGTCATGAATGGAGTAAAGTTCCACTGCTTATAGTTCAATTACATACAGGTGACGTATATTTAACCAGGCACTGTTAGGCAACACGCAACACACGCAAATGAAGACTGTGACATCGCATTTGTACGGGGGTGATGAAATGAACATAATATTTAAAAAATTCAAAAGAACTGAGATTTAAAATAATTTTTTTTAAAAGCTTATAGCTGTTTTTGACTTCTACGTGATGGGGCATACATGATTTCACACTAAAATAATTCAAAAGGGTCGTCTAGGAAATAAAACAACTACATATATATATATATATATATATATATATATATATATATATATATATATATATATATATATATATATATATATAATTTTTTTTTTTTTTTTTTTTTTTTTTTTTTTTTTTTGGCAGCCATCTTGAAAATTGCTAATAGGCTTTATCAAAAGATGAAGCATATGTACCAGTTTCGGCTCTTGGATCCACCCAAAACAAAATGAGCTAACAAATTCAGGCAAATATTGTTAGCAAATGTTTTTTCCTAATGTACCTAGTCATCGTTTGTGACATTCATTCGTTCATTGTTGGATCCGTGTCAAAGTACAGTGCGTTGTCTACCTTGTCATATATTTAATGCATTAATCCACTGCACAGAAGACAGACATTAAAAATGTATTTGAAAGAACACTGATGAATTAAAATGCCCTAAGAGGTGGAGGTGTACCTCCGCGCCTGCATTGCTTATTAAGTTTCTTTAAAAAGACTCAGAAGGTATAATGGATTTAATTTATGCTAGCTAGAATAAAGCAAGGCAAAGGCCCCTCCTCTTGCTTTGTCTCTTATGAAAGAGCCTCACATTTAATTGTTTTACCAGCACAACAACCTGCAGCTCACAGAAAATCTGGCACATTTTCTGACATTTCAAAGTTGTCTCTGATTATGAAGACAAACAGTGGACACTGCTTCTGAGGTTTGCGATCCCATCTGTGCTTTTCAAATGTTTACGTATCTTGATTCCTGATTATCAGCTTTTATTTTATTCATTTATTTGCTTGGCTGCATTAATATGCTTTTAGCCACATTATATTTATATATTCATTCTTTGACCTCAGTCTTTTTGACCATGCATGGCTTCTTATGTCATAAACCGTAGATCTTCAAAACTGACATCATGATGGTGTGTTTAGTTTGAGAGCAGACACAGAAACATCCATTTTACCATGTCCCTACAAGGTTTAGATGAACAATGCTCAGTCATGTTCTCTTCCACAGGCACAGTTAGTATCTGTCAGAAATGGAGCCAGAACATAATCAGACTGCAGAGATGTTTTAAAAAATTGTGCCCACCGTCGACTTAAAGCTGAACAATTAGCGCATTGTGCTTTGTTTATTTGTGCATAAACATTTAAAAAATGAACATTGCAGACTGTGCACTGACTTTTTGCCATCTTGTTGTCTTGCTATCACAGTCGGGCCGTTAGGACAATGGGTAGACTCAAGTCAAGGCATAATTAAACTTAGCAGCTAACTAAATCTAATTACATATCAGGATGTCTGTTCACTTTCCAGTAATCTAACACTCATATCAAAGGGTGTGGTAGTTCGGGCCAGCATAGCAAGCACACCGTTTTACTCTGGGAGATCAAACATGTCGATTTGGATCCTTAAACTTTCTCTGATTTCATGGGAAACACAGTGCAAACCTTCATTTCTTCATCTCATGTAGATTTGACTCTGGCAGAACTGTTTGTCCTAAACTCAGATTTATAGCTGTGATGTAAAGGCACATCCATTTAACAAACGATTGCTGCCTTCTTGCTTATGGTGCATTTGCTTACAGCTGGTGTCCGGACACACGCAGAGATGACAGTGCTTTCCCGTTTCCCAGTGAGTCGTGTCGTCTGTTTCAGAAACGGGTCAGGTGTTTCTCGGAAACCGCTGTTGCTGCCCTCTTGATGAACTTGTTTGTTAATTTTACTCAGGATGTAATGTTTAATGGTGCTCTAATGCTTTCAAAGATAAGTTCATCACTGTCATAATTTCCTGAAAAAGAAAATTAATATTCGTAGTTTTCATTTCAAGTGTCGAAAAATAAATTACCTTGAGGCTATCCTTTGTAAAACTGTGGGTAAATATGACTCATACATTGTCAACAGATTGATTCACTGAAGCGTGCGCGCTTATACAGACAATTAGGGTGGTTACATTTTATTTGATTAGGGAAATTAATAAATGCAAAGGAAAGGAGGCAAGGAAGCTTTTATTAAGTTACACAGAGAAAAGATAACATTTTCCACGAAGCCCTTATTTTCCACTAACAGAGTTTGTTTATTATAAAGTAAAAATTAATCAAACATACAGATGAATTCATCACCTTCTCCCTCAACCTACAATTGGGTACAGAAAAGGATTAGAGCCATTTAAAGTTTTCCTGACTTTTAAAGTCAGAGTTCTAACTTTGAGAATTCAGATTTTTTTTTTTTTTTTTATCTTCATGAAAATTTTTCAGTGGCCTTAATGCGCATTTCCGAGAAAGGAGTTGAAATCATTTTTCATTTTCCCTAATCCTCTTCTTTACTCATGGTCCCGTTTTTAAAAATCTCACCTGAATTTGTAATTTTCTGCCATTTGATCAGACATTCTTTGTAAACCCGGTGACTTCACAATAAAACAACCACATAATGGCCTGAAATTTTAGACAGGGAATAGAAATGAGTGTCAGGCGTGACATTTACACATTTTATCCCTTGTCCTCTTCCTGCCAAAACATAAAGAGCCCTGTTACTGTGGCATATTTGTGATGCAGCATAACATTGAAATAGCGCTTTTATTGAAGGCTCTATCTTGAAATAGCGACTTACCCACGGTGGCTTGCTTCCCAGTCAGCCTGCAACAATTAATTATAATTGCCAGACAAACAGAAAGTGAAAAATTAAATGAGTCAACAGATGCTATCTGTAATGTGAAGAATCTCTTTTATTAATTCTCCAGTGACAGAAGACGGATCCGCAAAACACAATCAGGTGGTGAAATCTTAAAGTCAGCAAGCTCTGTGACCTCACAGCAAGAAGGATACAACACACATACTGTTTGTTTGCTGATTTCACATTAGAAGCATAACGCCAAGGACTATAAATATTTAGAAATATTATTTGAGTCCTTAAATGACATGGCAACAAATGGAAGTTACTTTCTCATCGATGTTGATTGTAATTACTAAGAAAACCTAAAGGCTGTTTTTCCCTTTATCTGCAGTAGTGTGGGTTGTGAGGTGACCAAGCATTTCTAAGTAGCTGGCAATCACAGTAGAAAATAGGGTTTCTGATCCATCTGGCAGGAGAGCAGCGATAGCTCAGCGATTGAGCTCTTGAGATGAGTAAAGCGACGCTCGTCTGTGTGCATACAGTGCCCGCTGATTCAGTCGTGGTACAGCAGGTCAGAGAAATGAATGCAGGAGCACTTGATAAACCTCAATGAATTACCGAACCATCCTCTCGAGCACAGACTTGTATCTTTGTCTTTGTACTGACCTCAAGCTGAAGCACGTCCTGTTTAATTTATTTTACCACCCTTGGCAGTGGTAGGGTAGAAGGAAAATTGCATGTCTCCGTTGTCGTTTTCATCTTTTATGCTATCAAAAAAAAAGAAACTGTCAGATGGCGCACACACCTGTGCCAACAGTTTCTAAACATGCTGTTATGTCACTGCATGACCATGCAACTTTTTTTGTTTTTACATTTAGGAGCCAATCTGTTATGCCAGTTTAATAGCTCAGGCTAATAACTCTCTCATACAGAGAGATTAGAAATGATGGTAACAGCTTCCAAAATAATGTGGTCCGTTATGAGTTGCAACATTCCTCTCCCAAGAATTATTGGATGGGACTGAGACGATGATGCCACCATTTAATTAATAAGGAACTTCTTTCAAAACAAGTCATGCCATTTGACCTTCGCTTCACTTGAGATCAGCTGAGTTTTTTCTCGAGTTCCCAATGCTATATTGGGATGGCTTTATTTTGGATGCTGTGGCTTTGGATATCACGCAATTTGAAAAAATTAAGAAGGAAATCACATAAACCATTTGATTGGGAAATTATTTTATCCCTATGCAAAGTCTAGCCTTGTTTTTACAGACTGTTCCCCACTAAAACAATCTGAAGTTGACGGTTTGAATCGTCACCCTACTATGTGGCCATGTTGCCACATAGTAATCACTGCCCCCACCAGCTTGTACGTGGAAACACTAAAGTGTTCCCAGGCCAGCCAAGAGATATTATCTCTCTTGTGTGCCCTGGGTCTGACCCTGGGCCTCCTCCTGATGGGACATGGCCGGAACACCTCACCGAGGAGGCATCATAGTCAGATGCCCGAACCACCTCCACTGGTTCCTTTCGATGTGGAGGAGCAGTGGCTCTACTCTGAGCCCCTCCCTGATGGCCAAACTCCTCACCCTATCTATAAGGGAGAGGCCAGCCACCCTTTGGAGGAAGCTCATTTTAGCCACTCGAGGTTTGGAGTTGGCACAGGGTCAGTCCTATCTTGACTTCGCTAGGGAGAAGGCAAAGCTCTTTGATAGTGGTGTTCTGCAAGCCAGGTTAACGATGTGGGGTCCATACGTGAGCTTATGCTGGTGGAGGACTTTAAAAACTCTGTTCCTGAGTCTATTGCTTGTTATTTAAGTGAACAGAGGGCTTTAACTTGGCAGATGAGTTTAAGCTGACTCATAAAGCAAGTGCTGTAGGACATGATATCCATCCTGGACAGGTAAGAGTGGGCCAGCTAACAAGGCAAATGCAGTTATGGTTTTAAGATCTAGGCCCAAACTGTGTTTCTTCTGTCACAAGCCTGGCCATGTGGTTGCCAATTGTGTCAAACTGGCACTCAAACAGAAAGCCCACTCAACGCAAAAAGGGCCTGCTTTGAGAAAAGTCAGTCGTGGTTCTCAAACCGACAAGGTTGCCAGGCCTAGTAAAAGGCTAAACTTGGAGCACAATTGCTCAGTAGCGCCCTGTAATCAGTGTAAGAGGTCAACTAACCCTGAGCTGCCATTGGTTGACAATTTCCCAGGTCCTCAAAATGACCTGCAGGGGGACAGACTGTGTATAAAACCACCAGTAAGACCCGCAACCCTGGCTAACAAACATGCCTGTACCGGTGACTTGAGGAATCGTCTGCAAAGTGTTTCAGTAAGGCCCACTAGCTGCCTGCTGGGTTCTCCACATGTGATGGTTCAAAGCCCTGGCTATCACATGGGACACTGTTTCGAGGGTCTGGGGCCACTCTCTGTCAATGTTGTGAACCCACTGAGATGGGGTTGGCAGCTTCCGCAGGAAATGCCTAACCGTTGCTATGTGGTTTGGTAGGTGGAAAGCCTTCAATTTGTTGATGTGACAGTTACGGACTTGATTTGTGGTTTTGTTTATCATAATCATTTGACAAACCATAGGTTTGTATTTATGAGAGGGGGTGTTACGGCCCTAGCAGGGCCTCCTCCTGAAGGTGCCTGTGTGGGCGTGTCCCACCACCTCTTCTGCCTGAGGTGCCACCTTTCCTGTTACACAGCTGACTCACATCAGTAATTAAAAGTATTTAAGGGAAAGGTGAGCTCTGGGCCAGAGTGCCATTAGTGTGGTTACAGCTTGTGAGCTGAGTGTTTGTTGTGTTTGCAGCTAGTGAGCTGTGTTTTTTGGTGGTTTTCAGCTAGTGAGCTGCATGTCCGTGTTTGCAGCTGGTGAGCTGCTCTTTCTTTTTGGCTTACATTTTACTTTATTGACCAACGCCTGAGTTTTGTGTTTTCTTAAATGGTGATAGCGGCTTGTCCGTCTCTTTTAGTTGAGCTACTTTAATAAAACTATTTAATTTAACCCTTTTGCCTCCTTGACTCCTTTTTCTGACCCGGACACTTTTTGTTACTTCCCCCTCACCGCCTGGACCCTTTTAGGGGAACGTAACATATGCGTGAACCCATAGGTGAGAGTAGGGATGTAGATCGACTGCTTTTACGCTCAGCTCTCTCTTCACCACGATTCGCAGAGGGGATCTGAACCTGAGTGGTGTTCTGAATTGAAAATTAAATACATATAAATAAACAATGATTTTGCAGCCCTCACACAGACAGAAAACTATACAAAAGATGTTATAAAAAAATCGAGACTATCTGTATTGGGTTCTGTGACAGCGACATGTGTTACTGTGAGCTGTAGCAGCTGTATATTTAAATGAAGTTATTTTGGAGACACTTGCCACTTTGCCTTCTGCTTTCCTGTTAGCTGCTGTAACCTTCCTCTTTCACTCTTTGCCACTTCACACAGAAATAATCTGTCTAAATAATACATCTGTAATATCTGTAATTGTTTTAGTTTGACCGGTAATATGAGAAGCATGGACTACAGATCAGTTCTAGGAGCAAAACAGGAGGCGGTAAGCATAATGACTGTGATTCATCACAGCAATGCAGATCTGTTGGTGTGTTGAGTCAAGGGGAATCACTGTGCTGATTAGTCATACAAAGCAGAACTGGATGATTTTCTTCTTCCTGTTTTAAGCTGGAAGGTCTGGGCTTCTGGCTGCAGACAGTAGTCCCCCTGCCACTCATAATGTTATGTTAATCATTTTTGTGCTATTGCCAAATTAACAGTGATGCATCCGTTTAATTGTCAGAAACTAAAGAGACCGTGGAGCAGACAATGAGTAGCCTCCAGCTCACGTCTGGTGTGCTCGGTTTTCTTTTTGCCCTGTAAAAATCAGATATGTAATAGAAAATATGAAGAAACAAAAGTTTCAGAGTTATGTCATTAGAAGTAAAACATGGAAAGGTTTTTTAAAAAAAAAAAAAGTAAAACATTGTCAAAATGGTTTGCAATCTGTTCATTTCGGGTTATTGTCTGGCTATTGTACAGAAGCAATATGAAGCTGAAGACTTATTGCAATTATTAATTGGTTTTCCTAATCCAACTTAACGTCTCCTCCACAAGCGTCTGTGTTGTAGGAGGTCTGGGATATTTGCTTTGCGTAGCCATCAATCAAACTCTTTGCCTTGGGAGATTTTTATTGTTTGATTAAAGTAATAATTTGTGTTTTCATTTATTGCAAACAGAATTAAAGCTGCATTGGAAGACTTGTGTGTTGAAATACACCCACATAAATGGCCTAAATCACAAGCTGTTAAAAAAGAAGGCTGGTTGAGGGGCTGTTGATCAGATGTTATTTAATTCCTGTTTGGCATAAGGAAATCTCTTTTATACACAGAAAGAAACTATGAAGCTGAAGAGCGCAAAACTACAAATAACATGCACTCTGTTATGTGTATACCTTGTCCTGACCCAGCTGCTGAGAGAATTACAAAGATGGCTGAGCTTTTTTGCAAGAAAGAAATTAATTAACACGTACATGCAGACTGTCTCTTAGTTCTAGGAGGGGGTCAGTAAACATCTCTCGCTGTCTTCTTGATTTATTGCCAACCAGTGATAGCAATATTGAGAATATTTCACGTCAATAAAATTTCAGTCTTTTTTATGACCTTAACAATAATTGCCCTCCCATAAGCACAGCAGCAGTTGATCTTTAGCATGCTCACACTGATTGTAACCTATGACCATCAGGTTAGGGTAGGTCTGTAACATCTTATAGGATTTTTCACAGTCGCAGGCCTCTTGAAGGGTTTTCTTTTCTCTTATTTACACTCTCAGGTTTTCAGGAGGAACACTGCGCACACACTTGACAGTAATCCCCATGACAGACTAACACTGTCAGACAGCCGAACACACGGAGCCTGCACAAAAAAAGCTTTTTAAAGCTCCTTTGTCAGCCACAAAGGAGGGCGGATAGAAGAAAATCTTCACCTTATTTTCAGTTCAATTTATCCATCCTAGATTGCAGCACATTAAATAGTGGCAAAAGCAAGAAAAACTGCTTAACTGGAGTGGCAACAGCTGGTATTTTGAAGCCATGATGGAACATCCACGATGGCAGCCGGTGTCGTGGTGATGCTCTTTGTTGAGGAGCAGCTGCAGAAAGCTCTTGTTACCACTGAGAGCTGAGCTGTGTCAAAAACGTGCATTGCTAAAGAGAGGGATTTATTCATTCCAAGTTAGAAACTGCTCTTTAGAAGAACAACAGGCTGCATACAGAACATTACAATGCACCAGAGGCATGTTTTCTGGTGACATTAATTTCAGTGTGATAGTCATGCACGGTGAATAATAAATCAAGTGGCCTGCTGAATAGTATTTAGTGTTGATTCTGATGTTTGCATTTTCTAAAGAATGGCAGCAGGTGAGTCTGTAAAAAGTAAGTGATACTACACCTGTTAGCTTTACTGCTACATGTTTGGTCTGAGCGTAGATGTTTGTTGACATTAGCGAATGTCAGTTTGCTCAGGTGGCCTCTGCTTCATATTTCGGCTCCCGCAGTTACTGGCTATACCATTCTCCTGTTAGCTTTACTTCTGTATGCCATTATTATTGATAAGGCAACCATAGCCACACGGATTTGTCCATCTTGATTTAATTTGTTTGTAAGAGAAGTGCTTGCGACACCCTAGCGTCTTCACTTCTACCTGTACTTACCTACAGGCTATAGTATGTCTCAAGTACTTTGTTTGGTCTAACTGACAGTATATGTGTTACATAAGGATTATGGAGGCAGATGAAAATGTTATTCTCCATCCAGTTACATTTAGTTTCTTAGGAGTGTTACATTTTTTCTTGTTGTTCACACACTTTGCATTTTCCAGAAAATAACTACATCAAATTTGAAAGGAAATCCTGCCAGTGCAGCACAAGCAGACACATTGCTGGGTGGGTTTTACATATGAGATTCTCCACGCATCACTGGGTAATCAGGATATGGATTCAAAGCTTTATTTGTTTACTTCTTAGAGCTCCCAAGTAAATCATTCTTTAGCAGTCCCACACTTGCACAGTGTCCCACTCATTTCTATGGTATTTTCTATTGTAATTGTGGCAAGCTTTCTAGGATTCAATACTATGTAACATTTAGCTGGATTTACCTGTCATCATTCACTGGGTGCTAAATCATTTTAAATGGCAATATGACGATTGCAGGTTGAGCCACATTTCTTTATATTGTGCTTCCAGGGAGCTAGACTTCTAATTTTTTAAAGTGTCCTTTAGCAGAGTTCTCCAGGATTTCTGAAGGTCTTCCTACCATTACACCTGCCCATTTTCAGATCATTGGCTTTTTCGTTTAATAATAATAATAATAATGGATACTTTATTGATCCCCATGGGGAAATTACTTGTTTTTCTCTGCATTTGACCCATTCACTCTGTGAAGCAGTGGGCAGCCCACTAAGCAGGCGCCCGGGGAGCAGTGTGTAGGGACGGTACCTTGCTCAGGGGTACCTCAGGGTAGCCGTTAAGTGGATTCGAACCGCCGACCTTCCGATCATGGGGCGACCACTTTACCTACTGAGCTATCCCTGCCCCAAGTTACTTAATACTGACCTATGAATAATTAAAAAAACACCTGACTCAAGCAATGAACCAGTGTTGTGTCTACACAGCAACATGCCAAAGATAACTCAGTTTGACAGGTATGAAATAGGATTTTTCCACCAATGAGCTGATTCCCAAAAAGCTGTTAGTCAAAGACTTGGCATATCTCATACCTAAAAAACTATCTACAGCGTGTTCAGATACCAGAAAATTGAATCCTTAAGAAACAAGACCAGGACCTGAAATTCACCCGCCCCTTCAGTTGATCGACTACTGTTCATGAAAGCCTTATCAGAAATGGTCTCAATGAAAGTTTGGCTGCCAAGGCACAATTTTTAAAGAGGATCTTGTTACAATTGATGTAATTGTGAATGCAGAAAAGTACTGTCAGAATTAGATCCATATGGAAAGCATCTGATTATCTCTGGCTTAATGATGCCAAATACACTCTTAATGCAGTAAAAGCATACTTGAATAGAAAAACACACAATTGAGCACTATCAGTCATGGATTGGCCTCCCCAGAGCCCGGGCCTCAACATTAACGAAGCAGTGTGGGATCATCTTGACAGAGCACGTAATAAAGACAGCCAATGTCCAGAGGGGAACTTTGTAAGTACTCCACAAAACCTGGAGAACTGTTCCTGAAGACTACTTGAAGAAATTTCAAGAAAGCTTGCCTTATTCCTCATATACTGTATTCTCTTTATGTTTGCACATGTTTAATAAATCCATTTCCTATTTTCCTTGCCAAATATGAAGAAATGCGCTGTCATTTTTCCTCTCACCACCACAACATGAAGTGTTTTCACTTTACTTCTCATGTTGTTGAATTGTATCTCAAAACCAGATGAGTTCATTCTTATTAACAATTTATGGATTAAATGGTTCCAGGCACAGCAGAAAGGCACAAACTCTGGGAAAAGATGTATGAATATTTGGTCTTTTTAATGCAGTTTTACAGTTAGTACAGTTTGGTAAATGCTACTAAATACTAAAGTTTTGTCACTCCCTTGCAATTACAAAGGACATACTTAGGAGGAAACAAAGTGATGGAGAGTGGGACATCAGCTCATGCAGTCAACCTTTCTCCAGTGTCTTTGATTATTTTCTGCGTTAATTTTAAATATCGCAATTAACCAATAAGGTCAGTGTAGATACCTTTTTCCATTACTTTTACAGGTATGACATAAAGAAAAATGGTACCCTGGGCCTCCAAATATCATGATATTTATTTACTTTCATGGGAGACAAATGGTCTCCCAAACAACCAAGAACCCCTGATGATATTGCTCTCAAAGGCTCTTCATCCAGAAGAAAAGTTTGACCTTCTGTTTGAGACATTATAAATGAGCTGCCCCATTTTGGAAAAGGTTTACTCGTCAGTGGTTTCCCATTGTTTTGGATCAGCTCTCCCTCCCTGTGGAGTCTCGTGAATGGATGCTTAACCTTTACAGCAGTTTATTTGCTGTAGAGAGCATATATTACTGTTCACAAAAGAGAATCCTGGCACTGAAAAAATGTCACACATGACTGAAAAAGTGAATCAGACAAATGGGATAAACACATGAAAGATTCTGCCTCAGTAATTTATTGTGCAGTGAGCTGAATATTCCTGTTGGGAAGTACATTGCCACCTTCTGTTCTCAGTCTTGACAGGTACTGCCACACATACTGAAGAAGCTCAGATAAAGCGAAGATTAATTAATTTTGACAATATTAATATCTTTGGAGATTTTCAGAGAGCCGTTGTTTTCCTTTGAAGATTTTCCATTTTAACTGGAAGGTTGACGACATGTCAGACTGTTCTCGCTGCTGCCGATGAACAAACACATCGTGCGCATGAAGTAGTATAATGGTAACAGAAGCAGATTGGACATGTGTAAATTAACACTCCTCAGCTTTAGTAACACATTCTGGTGCTACTTACCAGTGTTGAAACAAGTGTTTGTTTTTGTGATGAAAATTCACCTATTCTCAAGTTTTTGTCAGCATTAAGAAAGAGTTTTATGGTCTAAACAAAATGAGCCGTACATAAAAAATAGAGATTTGCACAGTGAACTTTAGGTAGCACAGGACAAACAGTTTTAAAAAAATACTGTAGACTATAGGGAAATGTTTAAAAGACAGCTAAAGACACTGGAAACATGAATCATGAACGCTTTATGTACGGTCAGGGAGGAGACAGTTGAGCCTGTGCTGATATAATTAACCCCACAAGATGATGTTCCAAACTCTGAAAAAGCCAAATGCATTGCTTACTTGGTTAGCAAAGCTGTTTTGAGTTTTTCTAAGGATCGCCGGGGGTTCTTAACATGATACATACTTCCACTGAATCAGTTTCTGAATAGACATGTAATAAATAACGTGACCATGTGCAATGATTTTGCATTCTTTAAAATGATTGTTCAAATATCAGGGCAAGGGCTGCAACTACTCACAATTTATTGTCTTCAAAGCAACTTTGGCACATCAAGATAGAACAGCAATCAGGTGTGGAGTTGATTGGGGTCAATCTGGCAGTTCAATGCAATCTGTTTATTCATTAGCTGTGATATATCAGCGCAAATCTGTTGCCATCTACACGCAGATTAATTCTAATTAAACTGAAAGTCATATAAACTACTTACATTAAATGTCCAGCCAGTACCTCGTAGATTCGAAACAGAAATTCAGTGACATATTTGTTGTTGGACGGCAATTTAACAACCTTGCTTTTATAAGGAAATAAAAATGTAATACAACCAGTCGACTCCCCTTGTGCAAAGACATGCGTCATCAGAGCAGAGTGACTCAGATTTATTGTAACGTGTTGGCAATCTGTTTGTGTTTGCACTGTGATTGTTTCCAAGCTTTATCAATAAGTTTGACAGGCCGAGTCAGATCACGATTGTTTGCAGACAGGTTGTCTCCTGCTGTGCAATCACCTTCTGATTGAAAGTGTTTGCCACAACTACTTGCAGTGTGTCTGTGACAGTAAATAATTTAATGTAATGACCATGCAACCACTTAGTTTCTTAGTCGTGAGGAAGTTACTGTCTACTTTTCATTCTTGTTAGTCTGAGACATGAAACAAGGCAAGTGAGCTCAAGCATAGTGCTGCCCAATTTGATACCTCTACTCATTTTCCGCAGAACCTGCTTTCGTGTCAGACTGAGCAATGAATTTGTGAACATTTTAACAAAGTGTTCAGTGCAGGATGTCCTTGTTCTTTTGGAGGCTTTGCCTGTCTGTTCTCACCAGGTGAAATGTTTTGTGGAGTTGTCTAAGTTGCCAGTAAGCTGAGTGTGACTGCAAAGCTACCAGAGGGCTTTTGAGATTGCAGTTAGTGGGATGACGACGACGCAAATACAGAGTTGATGCTGTCAGCGAGTCAAGGAAAAGCCAAAAAGAGGCCTAATAAGAGAGATAGGTCAAAGGAAACACACCAAACTATTAGCTTACTAAGGCAACAGAGAATCACTTTTACAAGTTGCCTAGTTTAGCGGAAAAAAAGAATAATTATTTTTACACTATTAACACCGCTCTTGTAGAGCAGAGCTGCTGACAGGCTGACAGACCACAAGTGTCATTTCATTTCATTACAATAATATCCGACTTTGACATAGATCACACTTTGCTTAACAGGAACAAACATACATTACAATGAAGTAAACAGAAGGGAACATACTGATACTGTTCTGACCATGGTCAACTTATAAGGATGACACTTAACACAGTTTTTGTGTATTTCTCACAGACGTGGGTGCCAAAAAAACCTTTCAAACTCTTCTACCAACTCGTTAGAGATCACATCTCAACTTCTCTCCAATTTGTTGTAAAAACCCACATCCAGGCAGTGCGTCGTCCTCAGAGCCACTATGAGTGCTGACATTTGCCCGTTGGTGGATTCTTATAAATACAAAGCAGTAGCAATTTCTTATAAAAACAAGGCAATATTTGCAGAACAAACTACGTGCCATATGGGCTGTTTTCCTTGTTTACTGCCTTTGCTCTGAACTTTGCCTTCAGCAGCAGATTAAATCTTAAATTCCCTCAGCTGTTTATTTCTCTTCACTCCAAACCTTTTATAAGGTGATCTCTCAAGAAATCTTCTTGAAATCTCCTGAAGGCTTGTCAGTAAGAAACCGTGACAATATCAAGATAAACTCTAACTATATTAATATGTGATATCATCTTAGTAGTTGCTTTACTTGAACTTTGATTATTTTTTTTTACCTAAATTATTTTTGGATTTGAAGTGCTAAACTACACCATCTCTTTGGCTGTAGGCCCAACTGTGTCCAAGGTCACAGAGCGTAGGTAAAGCCTTAGATGACGAGATGTTTAATAACAAGACAGCATTTGCCTTTGAGGAGCTCCCGGTTGCCTAGGAGATGCAGCAGACCCTAACAGACAGGTGGATGGGATGCCGTGTGATCAAGGATGCGATGACTGAGTCTGTCATCAACACAGTCACCTGGTTGGTACAAAAGTGAGAAAATCCTATGCTAAAAAGGCTCTGACTGTTTGTGTGAAATAACCCGATGTGGTGTAGAACTGTTGTGTTTTGTTGCTTTGGTGGTTTTGCTTTATATAGCCTCGACTTTCAGGAACTCGTGGAATTTATTGAACCTTGTGTCAGCGCATAAAAGGAGTGCTGAAATGCTGACAACAAGGTTGTGCTTTGAAAAGACAGGCAGCCACCTTCATAAGTGAGAGTCATACCATGGTGTTGAACATTATGATATAAGAATTACTGTCATTCAAATTTACAGCATACTGTAGATCAGAGAAGCTTGTGAAGCAAGGCATCTGTCACTCTTCACTTTTCTTCTTACTCCAATTTTAGTGAAAGATGACTTACTTGTGCTGTATATAGCTAGCCTCTTTGACTTTGTAGTGGATGTTAATTCTCATTAGTTTGTGCAGTGAAGCCAACCAGTGGCAACAGAACTTGTACAATCCTCTTTGTACTTCGTACATTACAAATATGTGAATTGTGATGGATTGTGGGCTGGATACGTTACTATGTCATTGATGTTCTGGTTTTATTACATTAGCATAATCAGTGTCAGATTGGCGCTCTTATTGTCTGCAACCTGCTAGCAGTTGAAAACCTAGAGATTAGAGATATACTGATCAAGACTGACTGATCAAGACAGAGACTGGAATTGGGCGATTACCAGCGTGCATGGCCCAGTCTGGTAATTGACCAGTCAGTCCAGTCTGTGCACAACATGCACACAGTGGTGCAATCAAATAGTTGCACGCACACTTTTAGCTTGTGGCTGTGGTTCTTAGCGAGTTCTTCACTGTGAGTGAGGAAGCTTGCCAAAGTAACCCGTGGCGCAAACACCAGGAAGACGCTCAGAACAACAAACCTAATGAGACTTGCTTCACCCTCACTCAGCTGAAGAAGCCCAGTAAGAAGAAGGTATCAAAGGAAAAGTGGCTAAAGCTAAGCTAGTCAAAAGTCAGCCACCTTATTAGCAGTGAAAAGATCAAAGCAGCTATGATCAAAGTCATTACAATGAATGAAAAAGCAGAGAGATCTATGTCCTGTAATCTTGTGTACTTGTAAACACATACTGGAAAATGATGTAACTGACATTTGTTTTGTTATGCAAATCTGACGTAAGGAAAAATGTGTTGGGTAAAGGTGGCCGTGCAGCACCTCAGTTCATTATGTGTACCTCTTTCAGAGATGTTCAACTGAGAGAAGATGCTTAATACAGTTTCGGGAAAAGAGTAAAGTTGAATTTCTGTTATCATGAAGATGACAGAAAATATAATTTTTGCCCTGCCCAGTACAAAGCCATAGCACCAAAATGTGGAAATAAATCTTACGATGATCATAGTGGCCCTGACTGAAATTGTTGTATAGTTGTATTGAGTGATTTTGTGCTGATCGACTTCTTGTTCCAATATATAATATTGTCTGTATTTGCATTTGTTGTCATGAATGCCATTAACTTCTTACCAGATGCTTTATTCTGGCTAACTCTGAGGGTTGGCTAAGTCTCATGTTGCCTGGTAAAGTATTGTAATATAAATACTGTAAGATCAATATGTTTGAATTTTACATAAAAGATCCTCAGAGGACAGTCAGCTATGATTAGGAAATACTCAAAGTAGTATAATTGTTTAATTAGCGCTTCCTAAAATTAAGCATTTATTGTTGGTATTTTATAATCTTTAGTAACATAATTGCCTGTCAGCACTCAACACTGGCTACAAAATATGATGAATGAGTCATTTTGAATGAACAGCAGTCTTAAGCAGCATAAACTGAGAAACCATTAATCCTAAAGATTAAATTGAAACATTGTCACAACGTGGTCTGAGACAATCGTCTCTCTCACACAGGTTGCTGGCTTTGATCTCAACTTGTAGCTTTTTCCAGAGAAATTTCTCCAGACTGAGCCTCTGCATATTCCTGGCAATATAATTCTTATTGAATTATATCACCGATGATTGTAGCACAATAAAAATACACTAAACTGCTAAACCACTGGGCTGTTATGGAAAAACAGCAGTGATTACACACACTTAATGTAACTGTCACAACGGGACTTAACGGACTCACGCGCAGGCTCTAGGTCTTGAAAGCACAAGAGTCTTTATTATGATATACCAGGTGATTATTTACAAAAGTGAGGGGAAAGCCGGGCTCCGGGGGTCCACACACGAACGGGAAAGACGCCGATAGTCTCACACACACACACACACACACTCCGTCCACTCCTCTTTACACTCCACTCACTCGGGTAACACAGGGGTAGGTCCAGGGAATCTGTACACAGAGACACGAAGGGATAGTAAGGCAAATCGCTGTGGAAACACTTTAGAAGTAATTGAGCTGGGGTTACACTGACGAGGGTCGGAAACGGTCCAGCGACGAGAAACACAGAGCTGCCATCTTATAAAGGAGCTGGATCACTCGTGATGAGCCACAGGTGCGTGGGCCAAGGGCAGGAGCCCACAGGTGAGCTCCGCCCAGGCAGAGGGAGGAGGGAAAGAGGGGAAGGGAGAGAGCAGGAACAAATAAAAAAAGAATACAAAACATATGTAGCCATACTGAGCCGACCGGGTAGGCACAGGGACCCTGACAGCAACATAAGATGATGTTTCATCATTATGTTAAATTCTATGATCTAATCACAGCCTGATGATCTGTAATTTGTATTACACAACCAGAGCCAACGACTAAGCCATCATACAAACAAATGGCTGCAAGCCTTGTGGTGAAATTTGTTAGACAACCACTGAACATACTGTTTTCACATCTGTGTGGAAAAATGTCCAAGTGAACTCCAATGACCGGGCCAATGACCGGCCAGATGATGGCCTCATCTGCCATTGTGAGATATGTGCGACAGGATGTTGGGCACCTAAATGATGCTGATTGTAAAAAACTTAATGTTGATTATGATCAAAAGTGCTACTGGACCACATGAGCCAGGTCTTCAGTTCCTTTCCTGTCACTGTAAACAGTACGCAATGTTTAGATACCGTATTTTTCGGACCATAAATCGCACCAGATTATAAGGTGCATTAAGCAAAACAAAACAATCAGATAAGTCAGACTTTACTAAACTCATTCTTCTTGCTTCCTCCACTTCCGTACCATTGATTCATTAATGTTGAATTCTTTTACAGCTCTATTCCCATGTTGTTGCAGTAAACTAATGACTGACACCGTATTGTGGATGGATTATCTCAGTTGTTCTCCTGACTGATGTTTGGTCTGTTTACAGCATCCTGCCATGCGATTGCATTTGTCCTTAACCATCAGGAACCCTCACGTTAACTTTTATCAAGTGGAAAAAAGTTTGCATTCATCCTCCAGCTTCACTATGTTTATGTTATGCTAACATAGCTGTGTCACTAGCGATCATGTACCACATCATTATATATCAGCTAGCCCAACTTCAGTAACCCTACAAAAGTTACTGCTTTTTAATTTTCTGTCTTCATTTATGTTGGAAGTGATAGCAGAGCTGTATGTTTGAATTTTTTCAGAAATCTCTCAGTCAACATGGTGTATCATGTTTAGGTGGAAACTAGCGAGCTAACTTCCTGCTAACTTCTAACTCTGTTAAATTTAATAAATTCTGTTTTCATGGATGCCTGGATGTTAAACTTAATTGTTACACCTGGTAAAGCAGCAACACAGATCATTTTATTAAAGATGAAAGAATTTAGACAGTATTAACTCTCAGTGATGCCGCAGTGTTCGTTTGACTTTGGGACCTGAAGCGGCGTTTGGACCTGAGCTTGATGCGTACTTTAAATTAGAACCATACTTGGTCTCCGACTGATGATGTATCACAAGTCCACGAGAACGCAAGTACACACAAGTAGCATTTTGAGACACGTCCCTGGATTACTCCGCGAGGCTCATGACTACGGTAGCCATAATGCTCAGACAATCTATGAAGCGGTGCGGCTTTGTAGCTTAAGTCGTACTAAAACATTTTTGACAGATTTTTGAGCGCAGTGTACCACATAAAGGTCAGTAAGAACAACCAGAATTCATACATAAGGCGCACTGATGATTTTTGAGAAAATTAAAGGATTTTAAGTTATTACTTATAGTCCGAAAAATACAACAAGTGTTACACTGAAACTTGAGCCCATCTTCATACCGTGGCAGCTTGGCATCCTCTTCACCGTTGATAAAGATTTTCACCACACAAAGTGGGTCACTTCTTTACAACATGGGCCATCAAGAGCGTTGGGGCAGGGATAGCTCAGTAGGTAAAGTGGTCGCCCCATGATCGGAAGGTCGGCGGTTCGAATCCACTTAACGGCTACCCTGAGGTACCCCTGAGCAAGGTACCGTCCCTACACACTGCTCCCCGGGCGCCTGCTTAGTGGGCTGCCCACTGCTTCACAGAGTGAATGGGTCAAATGCAGAGAAAAACAAGTAATTTCCCCATGGGGATCAATAAAGTATCCATTATTATTATTATTATTAAAGGGCAGGCTGCCCAAGCACACTGCTATCACTGTGTGCTATCACAATGCACATTGAGTATGTTTAATTTTTAAGTGCAGAACTGAGATTTTAATACACTTTAGTTTTTTTATGACTGTGTAAGTACAGACTGGTGAGATCACCAATCATGCCCCCTGACCACTAAAAATATTTCTTTGCACTTCATTTATTATTACTGTTATTCTTGTTGCTGTTACTAACTTAAGTGTTAACCTGAATGCCTGCCAAACACCTCTTAAAAAGAGCGAATATCTAATCGTCTTTAGAGTGGGCATTCATTTCTTTAAGCGTCTGAGTAGAAACACAACTCTTTCCTCCTCACCTTGCCTTTTTTCTTTATGTATGAATATATTATGAAGGTTTATCATTTTCACTTGGAAATACTGTGAAAGACTGTGGGTTTTTTGCATTCAAGGAGAGGAGTTATTGTATGTGTGTTTCAGCCACAGTTTGTAGTATGTATAATTCAGTGTTCCAGCTTTTATGGCTTCGTTTTATCCTGCACTTTTTCGAGGTGTCCTATCTTTGCTTTTGCTCACTAATAAATGTTCAGATGTGCTTCATTTCTTAAATGCCAACCAGTGATGAAATTCTGCCCTGCAGCAAACATGAATAGTTAATATGTAGATAAATCTTCACAGTGAAAAAGGCTGAATTTGATGGTTAGGCTGAATAATTCAATTTCTTTGTGTTAGCAACTGCGAGACATTGAAATCAAGTTATTCTTCATTACCAGTTACAAAATAATCTTTTCTCCTTGATGGAGTGAAGTATTATTTATTCAGCCTTCATCCCTTTCAGTTTGTCAAGTTCCTGCTCCATCTCTTGTCAGTCACCTTGATGAACTATCATCTGTCATAATGCTGCCTACACACATAGTACTGTTATTTAGTTTGAGCTTCATGTGCCACCCATCTGAGCAGAATCACTGCAAAGTGCCACAGTGTCTGCTCCCACCCCCACAACCTCACCTGCAGTCAGCCTGGAATCCAGAGCCACACCACTGTGCCAGCCTCTCTCTTCACATGTTGCCTCCTGTGAGATTCCTGACACCCCTCCCCCACCCATCACCTTCACTCAATACCAGGTTGAGATGCAAATGAGGAGACTTCACTCAGGCAAGTCTGCTGGACCAGACGGAGTGAGTCCCCTTGTCCTCAAGACCTGTGCCCCCCAGCTGTGTGGAGTCTTTCATAAACTGTTTATGCTGAGTCTGAGTCTGCAGAGGGTCCCGGTGATGTGGAAGACATCATGCCTCGTCCCTGTACCAAAGACGCCTCGTCCCAGTGGCCCCCAGGATTACAGGCCCGTGGCACTGACCTCCCACATCATGAAGACCCTGGAAAGGCTCATCCTGGACCAGCTGCGACCCATAGTAAGACCACATCTGGATCCCCTTCAGTTCGCTTATCAGCCTCGTCTCGGAACAGAGGACGCCATCATCTACCTGCTCAATCGTGTCTACACCCATCTGGACCAGCCGGCGAGCACTGTGAGGGTCATGTTTTTTGACTTTTCCAGTGCTTTCAACACCATCAGGCCGACCCTCCTGGGTGATAAGTTAGCAGCGATGCAGGTGGATGCTTCTCTGGTGTCCTGGATTGTTGATTACCTGACAGGAAGACCACAATATGTACGTCTCCCACAGTGTGTGTCTGACAAGGTGATTAGCAACACAGGGGCACCACAGGGGACTGTCCTCTCCCCCTTCCTCTTCACCCTCTACACCACAGACTTCAGCCACTGCACAGAGACCTGCCATCTTCAGAAGTTTTCTGATGACTCTGCGGTGGTTGGATGCATCAGCAGGGATGATGAGACAGAGTACCGGGCTGTGGTCGACTCCTTTGTCACGTGGTGTGAGCAGAATCATCTGCAGCTCAACGTGGCAAAGACCAAGGAACTGATCGTGGACTTCAGGAAGACCAGGAAACACTTGACCCCTGTTTCAATCCAGGGGGTCAGTGTTGACATTGTGGAGGACTATAAATACCTTGGAGTACACATTGACAATAAACTGGACTGGGCTAAAAACACCACAGCACTTTACAGGAAGGGCCAGAGTCGTCTCTATTTTTTGAGGCGACTGAGGTCCTTCAACATCTGCCAGAAAATGCTCGGGATTTTCTATGAGTCTGTTGTGGCCAGTGCGATCCTCTATGCTGTTGCATGCTGGGGGAGCAGGCTGAGGGTCGCAGATGCCAACAGACTTAATAAACTGATCCGTAAGGCCAGCAATGTTGTGGGGATGGAGCTGGACTCCCTCAAGGTGGTGTCGGAGAGGCGGATGCTGTCCAAGATAAAGACAATGTTGGATAACACCTCCCACCCACTCCATGACATGTTGGTCAGTCACAGGAGCTCGTTCAGTGAGAGACTGAGATTACCGAAAAGCACCACTGAACGACACAGGAAATCATTCCTGCCTGTGGCCATCTCCCTGTACAACGCATCCACTTAACACACTGTTTGCTGCTACAACTACACATGTTTCTTTTCCAAATATTTATTTATAAGTGACTTATGTATGTATGTATGTATATATATGTATATATTGTACTGTTCTTAGTTAGCGTATTGTCTGTCTTGTCTTAATGTTGGTTTAAAATGGAGCACTGTAACAAAAAATAATTTCCCCCAGGGATCAATAAAGTATTCTGATTCTGATTCTGATTCTGAACTCAATGGTGCATGCATCCTTTTTATCCCAGAAGGAAAAAAAGATGGCGCACATTACTTGAAAAAACAAACAAAGACAAAGACAAGAAATCGTCTCGAGAAACTCATCTGCACTTAATGCGCTTTGAAAAACCTTTAAGGCAAAGAAGTTGAATAATTTGAATACTGAGAACTACATAAAAACTACAGTGATGGATTTGACACCCATCAAATAAATTATGCTAGAATTTGGTAATGGGATAAAGTTTTTTTTTGTTGCTGTCACATGTCGATGCTGGAGAAAGGGACACTGAAGTGCATACAATGCTGTTACACATCCGCATATCTTTATATTTTGTTTCTAAGAAACATGACTTTCTTCTTTCTTTTGTTGTGTGTGTAGTCTTGAGCAATAGTTCTCCAGACTTTCTGAAGGTCTTCGGGCATTTGCTGCTTTTTTGCTCATTCTCAGCACAGTCTGACTTATGAGTAATTCAAGCATACCTCAGGGATGAAACTGAAAGAAGGAAGGTGAAGAAGTGGCAGGCCTAAGTAAGTAAGACCTCTGCAGCAGGCGAACAGTCTGAAAGTCATGTTATTAAGATATCCAGAAAAGACTGAAGCAGTGTGTGATCTTGACAGAGAGAATGTAACAAAAGGCAGCCAACATTTGAAGGAGCTTTGACTCTCCTTCAAAACTACCTAAGGCAATTATAAGAAAGTCAATACCAAATATTGACTTTCAAGCTTGTAAGAATTGTGCAGACTCGGTTGTTGCATTATGTACTGTATTTCAATGTATGTTAGCATGTTTCAATAAATCACTGTACCCGTTTCCTTGTAAAATATAGAGCAGTGAGGGGTGGCTCAAGACTTTTGCACATTGTCGTATTAAGAGACAGAGACCGTGTCAGCATGTGAACCTACAGAGTGAACAGGGATTCAGCTGTGTTTATAAAACGTTTCCTTCACCTCCCATTGGATTAAATTAAGGAAATTTTAAAAAAGAACTATGACAGTGCTTTTATGCTAATCTAACTTAATAATTCTTCATTTCAATAATGAGTAATGTCGTTAACCTTTCCAACTAAAAAATGCAATTCTTACACACTGAAGGACGACAGGGTTCATTCAGGTGCACATGAAGGTTTATTGCGCTGAAGCACAGCAAAGGAATTCAGTGTTACTGGCGGCTTCCATTGTAATAACTGGACTGCATTACTTTTGTAGCATTACGTGTAATGGCCCTGTATTAATCAGCCCTTAACACACAGAGAAAATGACCAGTAAACAATTGACAACATAACATGTACTGGCTGGTCTATTTCCTATGACTTTAACTGAAACCAGCTAACAGTTTCCTTTTACATTACTGATGGAACAACACGGTTACAGAGATTAATGCAGGAGGCTAACATGACTTAGCTAGCACACAAACGTTACTAGCGTTACTTTTGTGAAGGATTATTTTGCCTGTTACCCGTTTGGCTGAGCCAACACTGCCACCTACTGGCGGAACTAAATGTCGCCCTAACATCACATCAGGTGGGAGCAAATGAGCTTTTCGCTCTGTGTTATGATGCAAACACATCTGAGACTTGTTCTTAATGCTCAAAATACTCAGGGTGCCACACATTTACTTAGGGAAGTGGAGTGATGGAGACTTGGCCATAACTTGGCCTCAACGAGACAATTTTAGGTCTCACTGTACAGCTCTTCTTTTATGCTGAACACATTAACCCCTTAAAGCCGGCATAACTATTTTTAAATCCCTGTAGAACCGGAACCACGTAAGCTAGCACAATAAATTTTTTTGCATATGAAACCGGAGGAGTTGTACTTACATCTTATGCCATCAGCTTGTCCTAAGTCACGGTTTCCTTCCACATATGGCTTTGCAAAAACTGCATAAAAAGCACTTGCAGCAGCAAAAACATAATTTTTCAGAAACATGCTTTGCCGATCCGATCAGCTGTTCATAACACTCCCTATGTTGGACACTTCCTATGTTGGACATGCGATAGTTGAACTATCGCATGTCCGCCATTACCTGCCCGAAACCGGAAGTGACGTCATTTCGAGGAATTTTTTTTTACCTTCGGGGCCTTATAAGCCTATACTGGTGTTTTTAAAAGTCATGTTTGACTTCATGCTTTTCTAAATAGTTTCTGGGATGCTTGGAACTCAAATTGCACTGCTGGAAATAGTTCATTTTTATGCACTTGTTTTGTTTTGTTTTTTTGCAAAATTGCATTATAATATTTATCAACAATATTCAACATTTGGACACCACGGCTCCAGCTGCAGGCCCAAGGCTGGAGCCCACCAAAACAACTCCCTGATAACGACTGTGTGATGACTATTCTTCCCGCCCCATGAAGGACACCTGGATTGGCTGGAGGACTGTTTACTTAGCCTGATAGGCCGAAGGACACTGTCTCAGCTAAACTATGGACACGCACACACACACTTACACTGATAAGCACTCACTCATCCCCCTCCCTTTCCAACGCCTTCGATGCTTGTGCCCTACCGGGGATGATAGCAGTCAACTGGACCAGCACAGATGCTGCAGGACCGGATGCGCTGTCTACGCCGGCTCTCTCTTACCCTTTACCCGCCCTGTTGCTTGTCTCGTGTTTCTATGGTGTATTGATAGTCATGTGCTTTTGTGCTGAGGTGTTTTTTCTTTTATCAAACTGTTCTCCCACTAGGAGCTCAGTCTGAGTGGAGTTTTTTTTCTCCTCCTCTTACCTCATGTAGTGTATTTTCGTTGTTTTTTTCCTATCAGCCTACCTTCTGACATGTCTGCCCAATGTGATGTTTGTGTAAAGTTGGTCAGAAGGTTCCTTTGTGAGTGCGCATGCGCCATTAGCGTGCTGCCTGCTGTAACCCTTAATTTCCCTCGGGATGAATAAAGTATTCTGATTCTGATTCTGATTTTCCTGCAGGACATAAAAATTGGTGTATCTCAAAAATAAAACTATGAAGACGCTCAAAATACATTTCCTGTTGTTGGAAACTATTTTGTACAACTTTTTTGTACAGTTTTGAGGGATAAACTTCTGAAATTTCTCTAACTAGAAATTTATGTAAAAAACAAAACAAAAATGAGTTTATTGCACTTTTTTGCAATTTATGTAGTTATTATGGACTTAATGCATACATATTATTAATATTTGGGCTATAACGGTTTTATTGATGTATAACAACTTTAAATGCTCTCAAAAATGGCACTACAGCATGTAAAAATATAAAGATAAGCTCTGGCGGACTTGGTTCTATGGTAGGTCTTAAAGGGTTAATCCAGCAACCCACTGCACACATGTTGTCACAGTCTTGCTTTTTTAACACAATCCTGTCTCGTATCCCAGCTCTCAAGGGTATGAAAGGTGGGGTAAACCCTGAATAGGCTGCTAGTCCATCACAGGGGTAATACAGACAAAAATACCACTATTCATGCTTTGAATTAAAATCACCAGTTAGCTTAACAAGTATGTTATAGACTGATGGGTGAAGCTAGAGAACATGTAAACACATAGGAAGAAGATGGTTTTTAACCCAGAACCTTCTTGCTGTGAGGCAGTAGTACTAACCACTTCATCACTGTTTGTTTGTTTTTTATGTGTCCAACAAATCCGTTTTGGTTCTTACAGATACTCGTTGGACTTGTTGTGACTTTGTATTTACAACCAAATCTCCACCAACTGTGAAAGCGTGGATCTGTCACTGTCTTCACACCACAAATGGGATTTTTCTTACATGCATATCTGCTGAGAAAACAGATTAATGAGAAAGTAGTCTCTTTTTATTAAAAACATACAGTAAGTAGCCTTGGGAGTTGCTGCGAGCTCATAGAGGGAGTATTTTCTCGATTAAATATAAACTGCAATTGTCTAGTTAGGTATGTAGTTAGGTTGTTTCCATCGTTTTTATGATTAAAGATCCTTGACTGGGTATGTGATGCACTTATGTATACTGGAGCTTAATTGATAAAGCAGCATGCGTGCTGTCTGTTCCAAGGCTTTTCAGGTGCTGAAACCCAGTTTGTTTGTGTGTTTTTAAAATGAATTCATGTGTCCGTGTGCATGCATGTCTATGTCAGTGTGTGTGTGTGTGTGTGCGTGTGTGTGTGTTTTCTGCTGTCAGCCGTGTGTTTGCATGTGTTTGATCTGGTGTTGCTGGTGGGAGGACTATGGTTATATGACTCAGTCTAATAAATAGTTCCACATATCCTGGCATTAGTCACTTAAAGAAAAGCCACGGGATTCATCTCCTTGTCTTTTCTCCCCATTGGCTCATAATGGTAACCGTATGACTGAGTCGGCCCACACAGTCTACAGGTTTTTAAATTACCATTCAGCCAAACCTTCACTTAGTCACAACTGTATCGGTAGACTGTGTTGGCAAATGATGTGGGCCATTTCCAGGGCTAAAAGGATCAAAGTGAATTGGGGTTTGCATTATGTTGCTTTAAAGAAAATGGCAAATAAATGATCCAGAGCTCAGTAGCTACAGCTCAAAACCTTGCAGAATAAACTGACATTTCATAATGCTGAGTTTGTGCGTGTGTGTATTCATGAGCATTTGTCCTTGTGTTTGTGCGTGGGCGCCATCTGCTGGTCACATTTAACAGCACTTCATACAACAGCAGTGTTTTTGTTCATGAGCTCATTGCAGTGACCTCTTGCACTCCCTCCTGAGTTAAATCAGTACTTTGGCAGGCAGCCCCTCAAACTCAAGAGCCCTTCTCCGTCCTTACTTTAATGCCTCATTAAAATGGATGCAGAGGCAAAGAGACATTATGGCAGTGGGGATAATTGTGGCTGGATTTTCTGTGAAGGTATTAATCCCATTTAGATGCATTACGGTGCAGTCACAAAAACAGTAACTGTAGGTTTAAGTGTTACTCACATACTTTAACTCCAGCCCTCGTGGCACTGTAGCTTAAATAGCTCAAAGGTTTGCTGTCATAGTCGCTCCATCTGTGCAGGTCTCGTGTTTTTGTAATGAAACAGATGAAAAGAAAGAAAGAAAAACCCTTTCCACAAAACCCCAGAAACTAATAGTGTTGCATAAAGACTTTGTGGTTCCACTGTTTGATTGACAAGCAATCTGTGATGATTGCAGTGCAGAACCAGCACAGCACTGAACACTTTACATTTGAATGGAGAATCAAAAGTTTTGCTTAATTTGAACTGTTTAACTACTGGGTAAAGCTCCTAATAATGTTTGAGATTCTTCATGTGATTTGCAGTTCCCTTTTCTTGATCTGTTTTTTAATGTGTGGACTGTAAATCTAGAAAGACGTGTACTGATCAGTGATAAATATGGCAACGATCCCTGACTGCCTGAATGCGAACCTGTCATTTAGATGTTTAATAGATTGGGGCCGAGTATTAACTTAAGCACGACTAAAGCACATGCAGCATGTATTTACAGGATGCTCGTTATCGAGGGGAACATTTAGGCACAAGCAGTACAGTTCAGTTTTGTTTTGGGCAGCGGAGGGTTGGGTCACTGGCTGTCTGGGGGTCAGAGATGAAACTCGAGCTGATCTCTGTTTTTCCATCACCCCTCAGCCCCAGTGGGAAACGCTACTCAGTCAAGATACCAGTAAAAGTTTAAGTGACATTTCCAGGATTCTCGTTATCTTTTATCTCAAGCAGGCTCTGCTTTTAGACACAGTGTCGCCCCCACCCCCACCCACCCCCACTACCCCACTACAGCAACCATCATAGTGAAAATCTACCCAGACTGTGGCCTCTTGACACTGCACAGCTCTGGCATGTGTCTACACAGTCAGAGCTGTAATCACTGTCTAATATTTCTGTACTGATGAGTTGAGGAAGGAAGCCGACGTAAAACGGTTCACTCCTCTGTGAAGTGTGTGCAGGACGCAGCTAGTTCACCCGAGGTACGAGCTAACAACGTTATAATTCAGGCCTGGCCATATTTAGGCAGAGCTCAGTGCTATGTAAACAGAGCTTACTGCCGAGGGGAGGGCACACTCCTGCACTCGTGTCCACGTCCGTCAACAGGGCTTTTAGGTGGCTCCGTAGAGAAAAGCCATGAAGCCGTAGCGCAAAAGTGGCTGTGAAGCACTTAGAGCCAACTACGAGCGGCTCCGAATCTGAGCTGCATCATCACAAGACGCGCTTGAGAGCCGTTTACCTAATTCACTTGATAAATGCTGCTGTGCTGAGATGGATGACTTGGACTCCCTGTCAGGGGTTAGAAGGTCGCACCAGAGAGCAGCGTAAGAGGAACATTTTGTTAAACTCCTACACGACAGCATGAGTGAAGCCCTATTGGAAAGCTCAGGGGAGGCTGGCTCCTTCCCACTCAGCAGTCCTCAACCCATCAAGCTGAAGCCGCAGTCACCATCCGGCTCGCCTTATGAATCTCCCAGGATGTCCCCCGGTGACTCTCCTCAGAACTCCCCCCGTCACTCGCCGTTGCTGTTCCGCAAGCTCCTCATGAACCGTAACATTGCCCTGCAACGCCGCTTCACCTTGGCGTACACACCCAGGTAGAGTCAATGACATGGATCTAATTACTGTCGTTAGCTTATGTGGAAAGCTGTGTGTAAGGGGTGGCTCAGGAGGTAGAGTAGGTTGTCTACTAATCGATCGCCGCTTCAATCTGATACTGAAGCCCGGGTTGCTCCTGATGTGTTCATCGAAGTGTGGCTGTTAGGTAGAAAGCACTAAGACATAGTGGGGTGAATGGGTGAAGGAGTTCTTTATAGGTACAACTTTCAGCTGTACGTTGATAAGATAATCAGAAGGTTAGGATTCAGAGGTCATCTTCTCTGAACTCTGCTGAACTCTAATAAACTATAGGCCCAGTGTTTGTTCAGCAGCTCTGAGGTAACATTGCAGAGGCTGCTTTTTCACGTCATCACGGTATGTGTCATGGGTTGGCAGTAGCAAAAAAGCCTCATTGTCTGATAAGAAGGTAACTGTGGGAAATCACAGTTTTGTTGACGTCGGGACCGGTGTCATCTCAAAGGACCTTATTGTTAAGGCAATGAAAGAGAGGGTTTTGTTTTGTGCCCAAGGTGTTCAGCAATCCTGGCGGAGCCAGAGATGAGAAAGGTTTCCTATACCACCAGGGTTTCTGTGTAGCAGAGACAAAGCTAAAGTCTGGAGGGATTCGGGGTGGCTCACCACAGTAAACACAAAGATGACGCTTAATGCTGCATCGTCACTTTGTCAGTCCTTGTGACTGAAAACAGGCAACCTGTGTCCTGCTTTTTGTTTTTACGTCAGAAAAGATGGAGCTGAGTAAATCTTGTTCAGGCTATGACAGAGCCTAAATGTTCAAAGTTTGATGGATGAAGCTGTTTAAATAACAGAGTGATCTATGAAGGCATTTGCTGATTTTTTTTTTCCAAAGAGAACCTCACTATGGTAGTTTAAGAAAAAAATAGCAGCAGTGCCGGGTAGTGACGTATTTAGATTTTCCACGGACGTAATCGTGACCAGTAGGTCAATTGAGGAAACTCTGAGAAAGCTGTGAAAATTACCCTGGAGTCTAAAGCCCTCATTTTTCTCTGATGTATGTAAACACTCCAGGAAAAAACTATTTTCGGGTCACGGAGATGCAAGTTTACAAGCGTAGAAGTGTTTTTTAGCATTAAAATCAGTTATATGTAGTAAATAACTGATGTTTTTATCTCTTTTGTAGAGCAGTCACAGTGTTGGAAAATGAGCAGAGTTTTAACAGGGGAAGATCATTTTTATACGACTTTCTTAACAAGGTTGTCTCTGCTGTCACCACCCTCATGTGGCTGCAGGCTGTTTGCAGCAATATTGGTGGTTTCTTCTTGTGGTTTTCATTTTCACCCTTGTTATTGTCAATTTTGCACACAAACGGCATCAGAGCTGCCTGTACATGACCACAGATTCCATACACACCTTTCTTAATTAATTCAATGGTGATAAATGCTGTCTTATGCTTGAGTTTAAAACATAGCATCAAAAAAAGCTGCAATTCACACACAAATATTTAAATTTGTAAAACATGCCATTGTTAAAGATAAATTTGCCAAAGATAATATGTTGCGTAATGATCCCACGTTAGCGTTAAGATGCCAGATTATATAAAGCAACTAACCTTTGAGTTGTCATGGTACTAAAAATTATAATCGTGCTCTCAATAAATACACATTTTACCAATCAGTTTAATTATAGAGGCTGCAAACTGATGTCATACTGAAGAGAAAGCCCCCACACGCAGTCACGAACCATTTAGTCGAAAGTTAAACTGTCTTTATCAGATAAACATGAAACCTGGGTGCTTTTGCCCCCCCCCCCCCCCCCCGCGGCAGCCCTTCCCGCTCTCCAAACCCCCTGACTGTTTGCCTCCCTGGCAGCCTGCCTGTGACTATGTAGAGGAAGCGGCCTGTAAACACGTTGCGTGTACCTACGTCATCAGTCGTGACATTTTACTGATGTCATTTGATGCCTGCCCGTGTAATGTTTAAACATCCTATTGTTTTATACTGTGAGCCTCCCCGCCACCCCACCCTGTCAGGTGTGCGAGTCTCAGTGCCAGCATAAATAAAATATGAACCACACCGAGCAGAAACTAAAACCCAAACAAGACTGCAAAAGAAGGATGAGGACAAAAGTGCAGCTTTAAGCCATTTAAAATTCAGAGTATTTCAATCAATTCCTTCTAGTTAAAATGCTTTGGAGGAAGTGGTGAGTTTAATTATTTGTCTAACCTTTTCCTTATCATTTTTTTTTTTTTTGGCAGATTAAAGGAAGGGTAGTTACAAGAAATAAGGATAACAAGAGTCACAGCAGGGTGGTTGTAATGACAAAAATAAGCCCACAGGCAATCAGGAAGACGACCTTTATTGCTTATTTAAATGTTTAACAGCATTGAAAAATAGCATTAAGGACAGATATTCATTAGTATTATAAAGCCCATGCACTGTCAGGTACCTTTCAGTAGGATTTAAATGAGCCAGACCATTTTTACTGTTTCTTTGTCTTCATTACATCCTGTTTGGTTTATTTGATCTGTTTTAACTTATGAGCCTCTTTACATACATGGGCTAACAACAAGATAAATGATCTATCAGCACAATGCCCTATTTTAGTTTGCAGTTCATGTAGTGCTTAGGGAAGTGGTTGTGGTGTGTTTGGTTGTTGCCGTGCAACAAGTGTCCGTCAGTCTGAAAGTGAATTTGATAAGTTAGTCAGAAAACACACAACTGATGCTCAAAATTTTAGCCTGTTTCACAATGACTGCCAATGATGAAAAGGATCCTGCAGTCTGCATGCAAGATGTGCAACAAATTCCCCTGATCAATAACTTGAATTTTTTTATGTGACTCCATCAGTCTCTCAGATCATTGTGGAGGAACTGTGGTCTGCTCTTTTTTATACCTTTGCCTCAGGTATCTTTAAGGTCCTGCCACAGCATTTCAGTCAGCTTGCGTTCTGGACTTTGACCGGGCCATCGCATTACCTTCTTTTCTTTTTCAGCCATTCTGTTGTAAATTTGATGCTTTGCTTGGGATCATTGTCCATTACATGATGCAGGTTCGCCCAGCTTTAGCTGACAGATGGCCTCGTATTTGACTCTAGAAGACTTTTACTATACAGGAGAGTTCATCGTCAAGTCAATGACTGCAACATGTTCAGGTCCTGTGTCTACAAAAGCAGCCTAAATTGTCACCCCTCCACCACCATGCTTGACAGCTTTCTCCAAAGACTGCTCCAGAAGTCTTGTGGTTTGTTCAGAGGCAATTGTGAAAACCGAAACTGTGCTGCCTTGTTCTTTCTCCTGGCAACCTTTCCAAATAAGCCATACTTCATTTAGTCCACTTTTTTTCTAATGGTGCTAATATGCTACCTGAGACCTATAGAGTCTGAGATTGTACTAATCTTCTGTCTGATTGCATTGTGCAGTCTGACCTTGGGGTGAATTTAATGTGACATCCACTCCTGCAAAAACGTTTGCATTTATGACGTCTTGACCCAGCGGTTTCCACAGCACTGCAAAGACTGGATTTCTCTATTTTTTTCATTCCATAAATCAAACAACTGATTGATTGAGCAAAAGCAATAACCTGCAGACTAATCTGTTAGGTGCGGCCCTTCTTTGATTGTCTTTGAATCTGAAACTTGCCGGTGATAAAAACTGCACAAGTTGAAACTCAGGGCTTTCTCCCTATGGTTAGTTTATCCACGTTTTTTTGCCGTAAATCCTAACATGTTTTGTCAGGCCCACCCAGCCCCCGTTGCCACCCTGCCCAGCACCAACTCTAACAATAACCTCTATAATTATGTAGCTGCAGGGCAACAAAAGGAGGGTATTGGGTCAGGCAGCATGTTGATCTCACGTGTCAACGAAGGCTGCGTCAAGCTAGCTCTGCCAGACACAAAAACACCCGCCAGCCACACAGTCGAGTCAGATCTCCCTTTAACAAGTTGGGACACACCGAAATGTTGTGCAGCCCTGTAACTCTCTAAATGTGGGAGCATTTTCTCTCTTTGAGGTTTTTCTTTGGAAAGCTGCAAGTGTGGCTCGAAACGCGACCAGTTTGTAACTTGAACATCTTGACATTGGATATCCTGTACTAGACAGATTGGAGCTCGTGGTGGTCTGTCCTCAGCTCCCACAGCGACCTCGGGGGATTCCTCCAGTGTTTGCACTGCCAAAGGAAGAGGTCAAACCCTCACTGACGCTACCCTGCAGTGTCACTGCTCTCAGAAGTGGCTCAACCCTTCCCCTTTCCTGCGAACAGTGAGTGAGTGCCTGACAGAGAAGTAGAGAAACACTACTTTCAAAATTTTCAGACTTCTCTACAGGTCGCCTGTTTTCTCTCTGTTTTGGAGTTGTACTACTGAAAACCCCTTCAGGAATGCTGTCAGTGTCATGTCTGGGATTAGTTTGGGTATTTACAACAACAAATCAATGAGAATGGACAGACAACTGTGGAAAATCCTTCAATTCAGTTGAGTCTACAGTTACAACAGCTGCATGTGTGCTTCTTGCTTGTGGAGACTAATTGAATATCACACTCCTGTCTGCCTTGTTGGGGCTTGCCTGAAACCTCGGCGCAGAAACTCTGCAGCATTCCACGATTTCTCTTCCCGCATCCCGAGGAACAGAAGATTGGGCAGATCTGCTCTCTATCTGATCCTTTCCATTTTCTTTTTGCCTCTCACCTGGAATCTTCATGTTTTTTGGTTTATCGGCGCGCAAAACTTCATGGAGCCGATCCAGATACCCCCGGAGGTTTACGGGAGAAAAATAACTAAACTGTGAAGAACTGTTGTAAGAGGCTCAGATCAGATGTGCAGTTTATTTTCATTACAGCCCAAAGTGTCTCATATGAGTCAGGCGCTCGAGGGACAATGAACAAAGACCTCCGATTGACAAGGAAAGGAGGGCTGACTGGTTTTGGACACGGTCGGAGACACTCGTGCTTGGGGTATGTTCCTAAACTCTGCATCCTGCATCTCCTTGGCACTCGTATTCATGAGAGGGAGTGTTCAGATAGGCTGCTCAGCGAGATTGGCTCAGAGATCTGCACTTGTAGTGTCACTGCGACAGTAAGAAACATGGAAAATAGACTGTAGATAATAATTTTTTAAACAAACACACATCCCAGAGAAGGCTGTTGCAGATAAAGTAGGCACTCTGGCATGAGATCTCACTTTTTTTTTTTTAAAACAGCAGCAGAGAGCTGGCGTGTAGCAGCTGATAAATATTCAAATGATTATACAATTTTGGTAATTGGAACTTAGATTTCATAGTACCAACTTCTTTGACAATGCCAATGCATTGTTTTTAAAGTTGTGATTTGGTGTTTTTTAAAATGCAATTATTTTGTATTTGCTTGCATTAAAACCAGCAGCTTTCAAGAGGAAGCAAGTTACATTTGTGGTAAGTTCCAGCCAACAGACTTCCTGTTTCTGCTGCAAGTCACGCACATTTTATTGCACGATGAAGTTGCTCAAATAGTCGACTGATTGTGTGCCCTCCGCTTCATGAATAACAAACTTTTCTCACTGATGTTTCCGAGCAGGAGGCAGATGTTTTGGACAGATGTGACGTTAGTTATTCCTGACGTCACAATGAGGAGCTGACTCTAATGATAATCCCTCACTGGCTTCTGTGCGTCTGCACGTCTCTTAAGTTATAAGCAAGTTTTCTGCACAAGTTCTCACTGCACACACGCCTTCTGTAGATCTTATTGTGCTGTGTTTGTGTGTATTCAAACTCGACTGCTCATGCCTGTTTTTGCCCTCCCTGCTGGTAAACTGAGGTGAAATCTGAGGGCCAAAGGTTTCTTCTTTTCTGCCAGTTCAGCAGTTCACTCAGTTATGCACGCCACATCTCAGCAAAACCACACCTTTACCTCCGTGACCATGATCTGCGAACTAGGAGTATTAATCCAGTTAAATCCTCCTAAACGTCTTTATATTTAATATTACTCTTAGAATTACTTTTAGTGGATTTGTTGGGGCTCCTTATTTTTGAATTACGACTGTTGTCACATAACTCAGTTTTCTTAATTACAAAATAAGAGAAAATCTTTTTTTGGGAAATAGTTTCAGCTTCAAAGCTCTAAGTTGTGTGAAATGCTTTAATTTTTGTGTTTTAAGATGAGGGATATTGGAATATTTAGTACTTTGTGATTTGGCAGGTTGACAGAGAATATCAGTAACCAGTTACCCATTAGACCCAGTTTGTAACAAGTAAACTAATATTAGGACTGACTTTTGACCTAGTGCCGCCACAGTTGAGTCTAAGCAGGGCAGGGGAGATGTGGGGTGGGGGGTTGATACCACAATAACACACCAGACCCCCAAAATAAACCCCCCGAGCCTAAATTTGTTCCCCCAGCCCCACCAGAGGCTGGCAGCAAATAACACGTGAATGTGACACGTGTTTGTCGTTCCTTGCGTGCACACAGCCATAGCCGCCAGTCACAAAATCCATACTGATTGTTCCACCAAAGAGTGTGTGAGGTCATCTTGGGCTACAGGGTGTGCGTTAAATCAGTTCTTGAAGTAGAGATGTGATATTTTTTTATTGCTGGGTTATTACTGATGATAGGCTCTTGAGTTTTGTTTTGTTTTTTAATAATTCACTTTTCACATCACGTACTGTTGATGTTTACCTCGCTATCCATCAGTACAAGGAGACTGTGATGCTGACTCTTTAAAATTATTGCAATTTCTACTCTCATTTGTGCTAACGAGTGCAGAGATCTGTTGCATTGTTTATATATGTGTGTGTGTGTGTGTGTGCATGTGTGTGTGTGTCTGGCTTTCCTCCATTTAGTTTACTGGCAAACAGCAACCTCTGCTGGGCTGTCAGCTCAGCTTAGTCACAACTGTGGCTTTACAAAACTCCTGTTTGCACAATGTCCACATTTCATATTCATTCATCATCTTATTAACTTGCGTTGGACAAGTAAACATAAATGTTAAAAAAACTAATGATAAGAGTTGGTATAGATAAGACTGTTGTGTGTGTTATAGGAGATACAGGACCTGAGTCCATCAAGAGGAGTGTGTGAACTCCTGAATAACCAAAGATGGTAGTAATAGGTCTAAAAGTATGTTAAGAATTCATTATAAATGATGTGGTATGAATGCATTTGGAAAATACTGAATTAGAAAATAGTATTTTAAAGTTTGTGCGTGCACTTCACTGTGTCACCACAGATTTCTGCACAAGGTGGCGCAAGAATATCTGTGCTGCTGTCTTACTGTTCGCGTCTTTAACTGTAGAATAGACTCTCCCTGCTTTCCGATGCAGAGCGCACTAAAAGATCCTTAAAGGAGGAGTTAAACAAAACTTCATTGTACTGAAAAGTTCCTCAAACACTTTCTCACACTTTCAGACACACACGCTCATGACACTCTGCCCTCACAGCTCATTCTCATTAGCAGAGGTAATGTCATAGGAGCCTGCAGCCAGCTGGGCCGTGGAAGTCATTTGGCCAGTTGGATTTGGTTACACAGCGGCCTCACAAACACCTCATTCTCAGCAAATCTCCACGCTGGCATCTGTTTAGAGGTCCAACACAGGAACATTTCACAAGGACAGATGCCAGCATTGGAGGGGAGAAACAACAGGAGTTTTCATTTAGTTTAACTACAAATATTTAAATATGATACCAGAAATCACAGCATGCGGAACAAAATAAGTTTATTCTGTCTTTCCAGATATTACAAATGGCCTTTAAGACAGCGCTGGAAAAATGCAGGAGTAGGGAGGAATGAATTGTACCTCTGTGCTTTAGTTTTTCACCTTTTTGAAAATATTCTGCATTCTAGTAATGCCACTTTAGCTCTGTGAGGCCTTCCTTTTCAATTTAATCAACTCAACAAAACTATAAACTGGGAATCTGCATTCCGAGATAAACTGGAATGTGGGAAAATGAACAAGAAGCAATTGTGAAAATAAGACTTCCCAGAAAACACCAGGCACTCGCTGACGTTGTGTCCCTGACCGAAAATGGTCTGATGCCAAAAAGTGTAACCAGACGCCCAGAGGAGCTGCTGCTGTTCCAGGTAGACCGTCCTTTACAAACCAGGAAATATTTATCATATTATTGTTGCGGACTAAGCAGATGGATTAGTCTTTATTTTGCCAAACCCAACATCTGAACATCTGAATTTGTGTGTGTGTGTGTGTGTGTGTGTGTGTGTGTGTGTGTGTGTGTGGCGATCAGGCATAACATCATGACCATTCACAAGTGAACTGAAAAACACTGATTATCTCTTCAGCGTGGCACCTGTTATTGGGTGGGACATTTTAGGGAGCAGTGAGCAGTGAGTTGATCTGTTAGTAACAGGAAACATTGGCAGATGTAAGGCTAAACTGTCACGGTTAGACGACTGGATCAGAGCATCTCCAAAAACTGCAACTCTTGTGGGGTGTTCCAAATCTGGAGTGGTCAGTATCTGTCAAAAATGGTCCAAGGAAGGAACAGCGATGAACCAGCAACAGGATCGTTGGAGGCCAAAGCCCAGTGTTTCATCTGGGGAGCGAAGGCTGGCCTTTGTGGCCCAGTCCAACAGACGAGCTACTTTAGTTCAAATTGCAGAAAAATTAAATGCTGGTTCTGATAGAACGGTGTCAACAAGCACATTTCCTGTATCTCAATCCAGTCGAGCGTCTGTGAGATGTGCTGGACAAACAAGTCCGATCCATGGCCTCGCCTTGCAACGTACCGGATTTAAAGGATCTGCTGCTAATTTCTTGGTGCCAGATACCACGCCTGTAAGGCTCCGTGCTTTGATGGCTCAGTGCTGTTTTGGCAGCAAAATATTTGGCAGGTGGTCATATTGTTAAGCCTGACTGATGCATGGTTCTTGGGCTTCTTGGAAAACCTTATGCCAGATGGCTGGAAGGGAATTCAGTCTTAATGTGTTTTATGGGTTTGCAGGAGGTTTGCTTGTAGGGATGTTTTATGTCTTTATTGACAGTGACAGTTTAGAGTGCCCTACTCTGTCTGCATTTACAGGAGCAAACCAAATGTGCTCTTGATTGTTTGATTCCAATAAAACTGTTGCCAGTGATTCTGTTTGCAATTATAATTTCCACGATGAGTGACGGCTGACCAGTTTGATTTATTTATTTTTAATATGCTTTATTCACATGAATGGAGTCCCTGACTTAGGTGCAGGGAAAGTTTGCATCTGGCTATAACTGTGAGACAAATAAAGAGTGAAACTGTCAATTCCCCTTGCAGGAAAGTCACCAGAAGATGTGTAGGGTTCCCCATGGTCTTTTTTATGAATGAGGGTAATGCAACAGATTAGTTTAACACTATTTTTATAAGTGTGTTGACGTCATTATTAGGCTGCTCTGGTTTAGAGGGACCAGCGTCTGACCCAGTTCTTTTGGGAGGCTAGAAGGAGGTCAGTTATGATTACAGTCACACAGGATACAGCATAACGGTATAATAAGCTGGTAAAAAGTGTGGTTCTTATGTGTCCACAGACATGTTCCTGATCACCTTGAATTATTATGTTTTTCATAGATTTGAGCAGCCCATCCAGCAGCAATGTCCCAGAGAGAGAGAGGTGGTGTTTGGAGGGTTTCTTAGACCCGTTACTTACACTGGAGTAGCACAGAAACTGCGAGCTTACCTGCCATGAATAATGAGCTTTCTTTTTGTTTTAATCTTCACTGATTAAAAAAAATTGTTGCTGAAGTTAAAGATGATTGCTATGCTATTAAAGTGTGGCTTTGTGGGAACACCAGCCATTGAGAAATAGCTCCGCACAGAAAGACTTCGTCACAACTAGCCACTTAAAAGTTCAGAGATTAGGGTGAAACATCTGCGTCCCCCCTTTGTGACTACGTCACAACATCTGGCTGCATCGTTAGCCAACCATTTTTTTAAAAAACGGGTTGACATTTAAATCCCTCTCTGCTCCACCTCCTCTCCCGTGTGCCTGCCAACACGTCTGACCCAGGCTCCGGCCCACTGTCTCAAAAGACAAATATTTGCCTGCAGTGTCGACAGCAGCGGGCCAGCCAGTTGGTGAGATCACCGAGTCCAGCAAGTCCACCGCTCTGTGTCGTGAGACTGACTGGTGCTGGTGTGCTAGAGCTGCTGCAGGCTGAAGTATTTCACAAAAAGGGGGAATATCTAATTAAACCTGCTAACACACTGCTGTTTGAATGTTGCTCCTCAGATGCACTAAGCGACTTTGCTCGCTTTTCTTTTGAAAATACTTTAAAAGTACTTGATACTTTCCCACACAAGTCTGGCCATCATGTCGTCAGAGTGTCAATGGTTCCTGTTGCACATAGATGTAGTTTTCTAAATTTGTCTCACATGATCACTTGGACTCGAGGAACTGACTAGATCCTCCTTAAAGGTCAAAGGTTATTGTGACCTCACAATGGCAATAATTGGAAAATTCATACAGTAAATAGGGTGAATTTTTTCATATTCATATGTAATGAATGAAGTGATGACATTTTTGAGGTGTGAGGCAGGAATGCTTCATGACTCATGTGTGTTTGTTGATTCTGCAAATAAGTAAGATGGGAGACACACCTCTTCTTTTACGCACACATACACTGCTTATACAATACACATACGTACATGTCTTTGTGCCAGCATTCATTTACATAATACTTTCCCTCCCTACTTAACAATCAAACTAAGCTCGCAATCCTGCCCTAAACCAAAACTGAATTCTTTAAAGGGATCTTAAAAGGCGAAGGCTGCCTCACAGTTCTCATTGAAACTCAAACTGGTCCTCGCTGAGATATATGGCAGAAGTATATCCACATGCACACAATGAAGCTACTCCAACTGAAAGCAAATACACCCATATCAGTCCCCTCTCTAACCCACACAGACTGTACATGCACATGTACATAGTTCATGTCTTTTTTAAAGCCTCAGTAGTCCATGTGCCTGGAAGGAGGAGACAGAGTGAGACAGAGGGAGGGAGAAAGGAGCGTGTCTCCAGAGGGAGGGAGAGTTCAGCTCTGAACTCCTCAACGTGGATTAGAAAGAAGCCTCCTCACGCTCTGCTCTTGTTTAGCTTTTCTGTGTTCCACCGCATGAAACAGCAGCATGACGCTGAGGAAATGACTCTTTAAAACCCACACTGCTTTGATCCCTTTTCCTTTCTTCGCCCTCTCCAAACGCCGGACTGGAGTCATGTTGCCAAAACACACCGAGGAGGGCTTTCCTCCATCTGCCCGCGTGTCAGTGGAAACCCGGTGTGCCGTGAAGGGAGAGAAGAGAGCGCGTGGGAGCCGAGGAGCAGAGGAGCGCCCGGAGGAGGAGGAAAAGGATAATTAGTGGAGAACAAAAGCAGCTGAGAGACAAACTGTAGACATGAGTTTACCAACTAACTGTGTGTATCTGACGCCCTCGGTCCAGGATCGCTACTTCAAAATGCGGAACGGGAATATCTGCGGGTCGCCGTGCGCCGTCAACCGTCCCATCGACATCGTTCAAAAGCGCAGGCGGTAGGCCAGATGTGGTTTCAATCCAGATGTTGTTGTTGCACAACCCTGAGCACACTGGTGTCTGAACTTTTTTGTTTTTCTTAAGAAAGCTTTTCAGTTCTTTCACACAAAGTAAAGTTCTTTTATATTAACTTAAAATAACTAAAGTTATGGGTTTAACTGTAACTTGGCCCCCGCAACATAATGAAGAACTAGAGCATTTTTTTACCTAAAATAGCATTAATGCATCATATTATTTTATGTGTATTTATGTCTATTTAGGTTAGAGAAATTAGAATGAAATTCAAAGCGGTGTATCCTCCAGTATGTGGCATTTACATCGTGTTTTCTTTTAGTGTTCATATCATCAAGCTGCACTCTCAGTACGTGTGTTAGTTTCCCTTTAAAGCAACATACAATGAATACTTTGATATTGTTATTTAACAAGCACAGTATCTTTACATCCAAACAAGCCCCTGATGTTCACACTGTGCAAAAATGTTCTTCATCTCCTGGATCCAAATCATTTTATTCCAGGACATTAACGGAATAGAGAGTGACATGTGCATATGAGTGGAAAATATGCAATCACACAGTGGCTTTTAGCTCACAATGACAAAGTCATCAGAGTTTGTCTGTGCGGTTTGCAATTCTAATGGTGAGTCAGATGGACTGATGAGATCTTTGGAATTTATGAATCAGTTTCTTGTAAATCTGTGTGTGTGCGTCTTATATAGTCGTCATTTATACATGAATTTCAGCTTAACCCGCTGCTTGACCACCTCAGCTCGTTTCCTCTGATACTTTAAATACTGACTGTTTAGAGTATGACCATTGTCCATATTTGTAGTGATTTTACAAAACAGAAGTTTTTTTTAAGATGATTGAAGAAGGAACAGCTGACGCCTGAATGTGCAGAATCTGGATGGATGGATGTAGAAGTTGTAGATACAGAAATATGTAACGACATCTCTATATGACATAAAAAACAACTCTGTATAGTTGACACATCCTCATGTGTTACAACACGTATGAGTATACCTGAAAGTGTCCGCTGCTTTAAGAGCACAGAAGGAAATATGACTAATTCTGCAGCTGACCTTCCAGAAAAGTAATGACGACATAAGCCGTGTTTGACAGGGAGGGGGATCAAAGTGATTTTATAATGTCAACCCACCAATAAAAACAAAAAACCTTCAAAGGCAGATACCTAATGAATGCTGAGCTGGACGTATTTATAGGCCTGATGGATGAACCGCATAAAGGAGAGCTCAACGTGGAGTGTAATCTGCCAAATCTGTTTAACAGGGAAACCTACTACTTTTAGTAGTACTTTTACAGAGAGTCTTCAGAGAGTGCAAATATTTAGCTTTTGCCTTTAGGGTTATGATTAAGGGGGAGTTTGCTGAGAGTGGAAAAGCGTCAGTGACGATGTATCACTCACCTCCCTTCTAATTATGTCCTGATTTTTTTTTTTTTCCCCACTGACACTGACGCTGCGCGACGACTCATAGCACCGCGTTACGTCTTGTCTTTTCTTGTTCTGACCTGTACTGTACACATACTATTAGTACTGTATATAGTACTTGACTGTAAGTATTGTGGGAAATACTTGGACCCGGAACAACATTTTAGTTATTGATTAATATTTAATAAAATATTTGTCTGATTAATTGTTTAGTTTAAAAATTTTGTTTCTATAGACTAATGATGCGATAATTTTTCAGTTAAAAAATAGTCCACATGCAAGCGACTTTTTTATTATTATTATTTGTCGCCTCTTTTCAGTTTCTCCAGTGTAAAGATTTGCTGTTTTTGGCAGCCTGAATATCTTTTTGTTCTGGGCTTGAATATTTTCTCAGTGTCTGCTTCTGTTCTTCAACCATAGCATGTTCGCAAGGTTGTCTTTAAGAACTGAGCAGGCATAGTACAATTTTTTAAGTGTATCTTGTGGCAGTGGAAATTTTATTTATATAGCACATTTCATTACATGCAAACTAAATGAGGACCAGTAAAAACACATTTACAGTTCCTAAAAGGAAACAAAATATAATGAACAAAAGAAAAAGCTCCTATTTACTGTAGGACTGCGTAGATAAAAAATAGATTTATTTAATGCTTTTGATGCACTATTTAATGCTTTTGATGCACAATTTAATTGATCAGCTGGGAGCTTGTTCCAAAGAACAGCACCACAGTGACTAAAAGCACCTTCAGCTCACTTAGATCTGATTCTGGGAACAGTTCAAAGATCTGCAGCTGATGAACTGAGGGGGATGACCGGACTGTGAACAGTAAGCAAACAGGAGGTGTACTGAGGGGCCAAACCACTGAGAGCCTTAGGAACTGATAAAAGTATTTTAGTGGTAATTCTGCATTGTGACTTTAATACTAGAGTTCAATACCAAGCCCCCGTTTGTCACTGACAATTTAAATTCCAATAAAGTTTTTTTGTTTGTTTGTTTTTTAATGAAGGAGACTGTAAGGCCTGTGGTGGCAAAAAGTAAAATAGACATCATGACTTCTTTCTTACTTTTAGGTTGCAGCCTTGTCAAAGTAAGCATTTTGACCAATATGGTCATTTTCAGTCATTTATTTAAATTAAATAAAAAAAAAAAAGCTACATCTTACATTATGTTGTAGCTGTAATCAGAATATAATTAAAATAAAAAATCAAAATCTTGGAAATCTTGCTAGATGTTATATTGTCCTGATTTAATCATAAATGTATATTTTAACCCTTTAAAGCCAAGAATATCATATTTGGTACATGTGCTCTTGTGAGTTTTTGAGACTTGTACCTCATCAGCATTTTTACCCTTAAAAAATGATATGAATTGCATGACACATTTTTAATGACTAAATTGTGAAATTATGGCTAATGTTGCAAATGTTTGCACAAATTTAAAACTGCACATTAAGCAGATTAAGATATATATATATATATATATATATATATATATATATATATATATAGATAGATAGATAGATAGATAGATAGATAGATAGATTTTTTTACATGTAAACAGATGGAATTGTTTTTTTAGTTTTTCAGTGAATTTCAGTGCGATCTCTGTTGAAGGTGAGAGCAGACAGGTTTCAGTGGATGGGCTCGGAAGTGTTTGGTGTTTGCATGAAGATGACAGTGAAATGGTCTTTGCTGCTTGTAAAGCGACATACTTTATAGTGCTGCCTCACAAAGTCAGATCCATACTACAATGCCGACTGTTGCATTGCCCTGCAGACGGGTTCCCTTGTTGTTGTAAAATGCCAGACCACAGTGTTACCTGTAATGTTTCTAAATATGAGCATCTACTATCAGATTCACGTGTAGATGTTCCAGAAAATCAAATGCCAAACCACTGACCTCACAGGCAGTCATTTGTAAGTAGTAAAACTGAGCTGATATCTTTTTATTGTGTCCTAGCTGCAGGTGGTAAGAGTTGAAAAACGCAAGACGTCTCCAAAAGTACTCTTATTAGATTCACACGTAAAACATATTTATCGACTTAAACATGATGACCAGTTAGCTCATTTAAAAGAAACATTTTATCAACATCCGTCGTGTGATTTATTTATTTTTTTATTCACAAAGAAAAATAATAATAATCAAAATCAGACGTGGAATCAAACAGCAGCATCGTCTCAGAAAAGGTGTCGTGTGACTTTTCGTGCTTTCTGCCTGTCCCCTCCCAGTAGTTCAGCAATGAGAGCTGACCTTTGGTGGCGTTGCAGCAGCTTGGCCGGTGCCATGGGCCCCAGGCCATGTCAACACACGGAAAAGCGATGCACAGCTCGCTCCCCGTATGGTCACAGGTCACCGTGAGCTGCCAGTATGTATTCCCACATAATGTAAATAGAGAGTAATGTTAGCTGTTGCAGTTGTGGAGTTGTGCTCACAGTGAGAATGAGTCAGCAGTGAGTATCAGCTGACAGTATCAGTGCTCTCATTATGCCCCTGCAGCTGCTTAGGCTTTACTCACCTGCACCAGCTCCATCTGTATAACTCATGCTTGTCACAGGCATATCTCAGCCCGTGTTTGCCATATCACACTGATATGTATATCTGCTCTGTTGGCTCTATTTTTGCAGGGTTTCTTTAAACTGTATGGGTTTGGTGGGTTTTACAAATCTCAACAATAGTAACTACTCTTCCAAAAAGCGTAAAATGGCATATATTGTTCTGGTTAAGTATTTCCCCGAGGACCTGGATGTGCTACAAAGCAGAGAGGGTATTTCAGCCAGCTTTCCACTTAGACGGAGGTGGCAAGAAAATTGAATAATTTATTTTATTTTATTTTTAAAGTTACTTACTTTTCAAAGAGTTTTTACCTGAGCTTTCAGGCCTTTTTGAAGCTCTCTAGTTTATTGTAATTATGTAACTAAGTTAGATATTGTACTGGAACTTTGGTCTTGTGATAATAGTTGGTTGGCAAACATGGCCTATCTATATGTAAGGCTTTCAGTGGACCCTATAAATGTTTATCCGCACTGACATTTGACCCCCTCCCAGTTGGTGCTTTAGTCTTCTGATCTTGTGTCTGAATTCACTCAATCTGTCATCCAGATGTAGCTTTTCGTATGTGACACAACGATGATGCCATACATCTTTACAAGTTCTCCTCTCTAGTTGGTTCTTGTCTTACATAGAGGTTTATTTAGCACCTTCAAGACAAATATAACAGGCTCCATCATTAATCTCCCGTTTTGTGACAAAGGATGTGCCCTGATGTGAGGACAGGAAATATTGATGGCTGCTCCCTGGACATGATCCCAAATCATTTCCAGTTCACAGATGATGGCTCAGCTCGCTGAACCGCGGGACGCCTCGACTCAGAGTCCCCAGAGTCGCTCCTCTACGTTCCTACAACAAACACGTGTCGACAGAAATCCCACCGCGTCTGCAAGCTCGGGCCAGCTGGTTTCTCTTTAGCGTGTTTCATAGCATCCTTTGTGTTTGGTGGAAAACAAAACTGCAGTGAGAGGAGCGTTGGGCTGGGAATAATTGCAGGCCTGCATGCTGGTCGATCGGCATTGCAGCGACAGCTATGAAACCACAACTGACGTCAGCAGTCAAGTGTGACTGTGTGTGTGTGTGTGTGTGTGTGTGTGTGTGTGTGTGTGTGTGTGTGTGTGTGTGTACTCATGTTGAATATCACTACTAGAATAGTGGACTGAGTGTTATCCTGACATCTGTGTGATTCCAGGAATGATGATCAACTCAGAGCCAGGCAAACACTCAACAAAGCGGCGCTGTCCAATTGTTTTCTCGCAGTAGACAATAGTTTGGTTGACCGGACTTTTAACGAATGAGGAATTAAGGTGTCCACATGCAGCCTGCTTCTGCTCAGTTTGTCACAGGTGAACTCCATCACCTACATAGACTTGAGGGCTCCGCCTACACAGCGGGAGGCCAGGTAGGGAAAGCCCGGAGATCGCACTTCAGTTGGTTTGACAGGTAAAATTAAATAATAATCGAGCTATATGAAAAAAGATGACGCAACCTTTTTTGGGAAGTGGAGTTGCAAGACAACTGGAACAATAAGGTAAAGAAAGAAATATTAACATAGAGGAAAAGTGACTCAGAGTCTGCTTGTCTCTTGTTTTTTGCTTTGTGGAAGTTTAACAAAGACGTTGAATATGTAGGGGAACGGATATCATCTAGGACTGTATTTGTGCCAAAGATATGCATGCAAAATATAAGTAAAATATGGGAATATAAGACCTTCTGTCTAACAACACCAGTGCCTGAACTTAGGGTCCCTGTTAAGCCTAAGAAATAAACTAATCCATGTGTTTGAATGCACTGGGATCATTTAATGAAAAACTACAACAGGCCTGGATTGTGAGTCTGTAGCCCTCAGTGGTGGCAACAGACATGGCGTTAACATGAACAGGTAATGTTGTGACTGGCACCTCATACACTTGGAAAGGTCAGTATCTTGCCTGTTCCAATTGAGTATATTGCATGAGTGCATGTCTCATCAATAAATACATAGTAAGTAGATTTTGCTCTCTTTTTATTTGTCCTTTTAATGCATTACTACAGTATGTAGTATTCATAGCTGTTAAATTTACTAAGTGTGATTCTCCACCCTTACGGGAAACAAAGGGTTAGAAAAAACACTCTCTCTGTGCTGTCTCCATCTTGTTGTGTCCTGCTGATCAGAGATGTGATTGGCTGCTCCCGGGCTGCCCTTGGCTAATTAGAGGAGGAAGTTGCATGCTCCTGCCTCACCACTGGACTCAATCACTGTATACTGAAAGGCGCCAATTACTGGCGTATGAACTTGATTAAAGGGGCACCCAGCACGGCTTGTTGCTGGGCAAAGACGGATGCGTGTCTGTTCGTGCCCCAAACCGGCCTGTCCGGTTGCGCACCAGTGTGATTTAAGGCTGTTCGATTTTCAGGTCGATGCTGGAGCCAAATCTGGATCTCTACCGCTGGGGCTGTAATCACACACTGCCTTTTTGTGTGTGTGTGTGTGTGTGTGTGTGTGTGTGTGGAGCTCTGGGTCATTCTGGCCTAGTGTGTTACCCACCTAACCAGTTTCTAATGATGTTAATGCTGATCAGCCACTGTATGGATTTCAGCCTGGCTGGATGGACAGAGATAATCACTGCACATAGACCTCCATGATCAATACCCGTCCGGAGGAGCGAATCAACCTTTGAGGCACCCTGAACTCCAAAATTTTAACCTCTTCAGCTCCACACCAGTAAAAAGTCTGTAAAAAAAAAAAGCCAAATTTCTTACTGTTACGTTAGACGGCACACACTTTTACAAAATTATCTTTTATTAAAATGAGGTTCAAGCGTTCAGAGTTTCAGCTTTTCAAATGTGGATGAAAGGGTGTGATCCTAGGACAAAAAATGCTATTAGTTCTTATTCTGATGGTCTGATTGGAGTGTTTTATGTCAGTATGTGTGCATTAGGTTTATGTTATAAGATGATTCATGTGTGTGAGATGTGTTGCAGTAGTGGTTAATGGCTGCACCATTGTACTGGCTGCAAACAGATTTCACAAAACACTGTGTCACACTTTTTTCTTTTTTTTTAAATTTATGCACACAGCCCCAGACACCAATTTTTCTCTCGCTTTCTTCCTTCCTTTGTTTCTCGTGACAGCAATTAAAACAGAGCTCTGCTGTTTTCAGAGACAAGAGTCCTTCCTCTGCCTGTAGGTCAGAGGTGACAGAAAAATAATAAATACAGCAGCTGGTTTGACTCTCAGCAACCTTCTCCTCCCCTTGGCTATATTTAGAGAGACACGAGCTGCTCTGAGATCAGATGTTGATGTTGGACGCAGAGTGCGTGCTCTGTTTGGACAGCGATCCGCAGTGGCTGGCTGGTCAGGTGAATGGAAAGAGCAACTGGCTCTTAAGGAAGGTGCGGCTCCAGTGCAGTTTTATAAAAGAGAGGAGCTGATAGATTTGTTAGGGTTGTTAGGGTTTCCACTGATGGTACAATATGCTTGCCGTAAAGTGTAAAGTGATATTTTACTGTACAGCGTGTGACCAGTATAAGTAGAGAAGAAATTCCACTCATTAAAATCACCTTTTCTGCTCTCTGGAAACTGTGAGCGGGCAGTGCTGTAACTGATTGCAGTTTGGGGTTTCAGTTTAGCTCCAGGATGCTTAATTGGAACGCCACATTTATTTATTCAGTGCATTTACTGTTAGAAACAACAGAAATTTGGGAGTTTGGAAAGCTTAATTTGATTTATACACCATTATTGATTTTAATACATTCTGTTTATGTCCTGTATGTAAGTTGTAAACACTGCATGCTGAGGCAAATCATATAGAGATCTAAGAGTGAAAAGTGTCCATTCAGCGACCACTCTAAACCTGCTGCTAGCTCCACACACTGATTAACTCTTTTGGACTGTTCCCCTGTGGGAGATGAGCCTGAAGCTGTTGTTTCTATTTCATTTGTTATTGTCAGAATAAATGGAGATCACTTCCAAGATCACCTTGTGCGATCCTGTGACTCTCACAGGATTGCTACGCCCTCGCAAGATAATGGAGGGCTAAGAAAAGCACCGGTGATATCACGAACAACTGGAAGATATCTAGCGTGTTTTGCTTGTTGCCCATGTGTGGGTAATGTATTTTTCTTTCAGGAAAAAAAAGCACATTTTTATCAGCACAGAAAATGATGTTCTGCTCCCTAATGTAGCGCAGCATGTTTATCATTAACTCACTAGAATTCACAGTTTGTGCGCGAGAAGAGTTTGAACACAGGGCCTCCTTTCTTTTTGCAATGCTCAAATCTGGGTTTGCACAAATACTTTCGCTGCTTGTTCTTCCCGTGCCCTGCCTTGCTGTCGTGATGACGTTCGCACACGCACAGAGCGTGCAAACTGCACAGAGTGACAGTGAGAGGAAAGATCTGTTTGGCAGGCTGCTGGACGAAGGGAAGCAGGCTGTTTTTCTGCTGTGTTCAGATCAAATATACAATAGGCTTGAGGTGTAAAGCAAACAAACCCTCTTTACTCCCTGGACTGTCACACAGACACGCTTCTCTGTCTTTCCTTTCTTAGTGACATAATGCAACGAGAAGACACACTGTACTCTAATGCTAACCTGAGCCTTGGAGAAAACTCACTATTTGCTAAGACTGAGCCTCAGTGGTATAAATTATTCCCTGGTCTGTTTTCCTCCTCTCCCCCTCACCTCTTGTCTCCTTCCTGGTGTGATGTTTGAGGCCCCTTGGCCAATTCCCACGCTACAAGGGAAGAAAACAGGAGGGAGGGTGTGTGTGCAAGTATGTGTTTTTACCTCCAACCCCCGGCTCTGTGTCATTCAGCCATCAAATAACATCTGGACTCTGGTCACTCTCACACACACAACAGAATGTTTTCTGAAATCCCTCAGCCTGGTTTCCCATGAGCACATCACAAGCAACAACAACAACAAACGAACAATAACTGGAATCAGTTCTGCATCTCATTTCATGGCATACGGACAGGTTTTAAACTTTTTGCTCAAGGTCCACTTATACAGGGTATATCTGTACTTAGACTCAAAAGTTGCTCCAAGATTAAGGACACAAATGCACTAAATTATTTTTTAAACAATTTAAAACCAAAATATTTAATTTAGAATTACAAAACTCAGCAAATCCTCACAATTGGGAAACATGAATCTGAAAATGCCTGACATAGCTTCACTTTTCTAGCAAAAGAATAACTGATCATAAAACCAGAAAAGCAGTTCTTTTTAATTTAGTTTACAGACAAAATATTTTTTCCCCCTTCTTTGATATAGTGATAAGGGGAAAAACTAAACATCCTGGGAACAAAAGCAGAGCTTAGGATGTGGGTGTCAAGGGATGTGTTTGTGTGTGAGAGAAAAGGGACCCATAATGTACGTCAGAGAAAGGAAGAACAATGCTCGAGTCGGGGGACAGACCAAGGTCAGCGTGTTATGTACGCTGTAACTGAACAAGACGCCAGTGTGCCTGGCTGAATGTCTGCCTGTCATTCTGTTTAAAGGGTGGATGCCCATTCACTTGTTAACAGTAGCTGTGGTGCAGTGAAAAAAGGGACGCTTTCTACATTTTCTGCATTTTTACAAATACGTCATTTATGTAATATTAACAAATTCTACTATTCACCTTAAAAAACTTAAAAAGCACTTCCAGGACTGAGCTGTTTAACTTAACTCTAACATCCATCCGTCCGCTTCCTCGGGAGTGCTGGTGACTATCACAACTGTCATAGGGTAAAGGTCACAAGTCTAACACAGCTCAGCGTAACAGCACATGTAAGTGCATTTAAGGTGTATCATGGTCAAATCTGGTGAATACCACTCTGCTTTACTGGTGATGGAAGGAAGTATAACCACACTGTATTAAAACTGTGTTACAGAAGACACAGAAACTGCCAGATTACTGGGAGTCGGGTCCATCTATCCATTTTCTTTCCTGCTTTTCCAATTCAGAGAAGCAAGAGATAGCTGGAGCCTGTTCCAGCTGTCATAGGGAGAGCAGTTCTGAACAGGTCGCCAGTCTCTTGCGTGGAGAGTGTTTTACAAAATTCAGATAGATCCAGATGCATTGTACCTGGATCAGGATGCAAGAGATGAGATATGAGTTGAGTATTAGGATTCTTTTATTTTAAACCATAACTTGTCTGCTGTGCATACCACAAAAACAATGGCCATTGCAGTACTTCTTGTTCCTCAGTAGGGGGAGTTGTCTCACTATCAGAAGCCTTCTGAAGTGAGCTGCTGCTGCTGAAAAACTTTGTATAGATTTTTTTGTATTTTGTTTTTATTTTATGCCACATCAAAATTCTCTTTCACACTTGATTTGTCATATTTTAGGTCTTGCTGTGCAGTTATCTTCATATAAATTCATCAAGTCCACTTTAAGGAGTGTTTGTTAAAAAAACATCTGTATCTAGCCTTTGTCATTTACCCCTAAACATTATGGAAAATTTGATGTGAACACAAATAAACTTGTCATTTTCTTGTACATTTCAACAAAAATATTGTATTGCATGAAATTCTAAATGTGGGATCCTCTGGTCTGGTTTAGAAAAGACTCTTGCTCATAATGAAATTTAGCAACAGTTTAAACGTATGCTACGAATTGCCGTGTCACCTGCACGATGTCCTTGAGAAATGTGCTTGAATGCCATCGTACTTGCTCACGCCGATATCTAAAAAGAAAACACAGACTGTACGATTGGAATGAAAAGAGCTGTATGGCTACTAGGATTCACCTAGTAGAATTTAAAATATCATCCTTCATAAATATATTCATGCGGACGGGTGAAATCATCTGCACCCTGCATTGGGATGGGGGGTGGGGGGGTGGGGGTGCATCTACGTAAGCACCATCACAAGTCTCCCAGTTCCCCTATTTCCTGTCAGCCAGGTCTATTTTTAGCTTCTGACGTCACCGGTCTCCTCTGATGGAGCCTCGTCACGGCCGATTACACCGAGCCGGGGGTGGAGGAGGTGTGTAGAGTGGGGCTGAACGAGGTGTAGTGGTGGGGTGGCATCATTGAGGTAAGCCCTGCTGCTGCATATCACCCCCACCAACCCACCCTCCGGGAAATTGCACCAATCAGATGCAAGGTGCTGAGCACATCACTGTGCTGGATACAGCCCTCCTCATCACCACCCCCACCTCCCCCAACCCCTCCTGATCTCGCTGTATCTCACTGTTTCTATGAACTGGGCCCATTTCATTCAGCATCGATTGCTTAATGGCCATCTTTCATTTATCACGCAATATTATTGCTGGAGCGCTGGAGGCAGGCTGCACTAAAAATAGACACAGGAGCAAGCTTCCATTGCTCGACTGGTGCTCTGTTTTCAGCTGTTATGAAAGGGGGAGTTTGCATGAATGAGAATGTATCTAATTGATAAAGACGGTCTGTTAATCGTACCCATGCAGCGGCCGCATAATGGAGCTCCGAGGTCTCAGTCAGGTGAATTCCTTAGAAGGAAAGAGGTTTAGCCGAGAGGACGCTGGCTCACGGTGAGCTTCAAATAGTGCAGAGATCAGCAGAAAAAGATGAATTTCCGAGCTGATAAGCTTTGACTCCCCCAGACAACACTCAAAGTCGAGTTCTCCTCCACTTCCTCTCTGCCCACAATGGTTGCAGCGCCGTGCTGGCTCTTGCTTGGACAGCGTGTTACAAAAAAGTGTGGTTTGGTTCAAAGGCATTAGGAGGGAAAGGGAATTTACTGTCATAGTGAAACCTGCAATTGAGAAGAATTCAATCTGATCATTTGCAGCTGTGCTGCTGTTTGCTGACAGAGGCTTTTTTGGAATTGACATAATCCCACTTTTATCATACCAATAAAAAAATCAAAATTTTGCAAATATGAAAAAAAAAATACTGTGTGGTTATTTTCAGCAACTCTTTGTTGAACACTTGGGGGCATATTTCGATGTCGCTGCTATGACGGGCAAGAGCGCGAGCGGCGGGGTGGGTTATTGGCTGTCGTTGCACCGAGGCAACGTGCCAGTGTTGACGTCAAACAGAGATGGTGAAGGGGAAAGATGTGCGTGAGTGTGTGCTAGATTGTGAAAGCAGTAATCACAAGGTCACCTGTTTAAACTCAGAGGAGACACTCTATCTGAATACATTTTTTTCCCATTGTGCTGCCAATAAAAGTGGCATCCTGTGCATTGTATTACTATAATTTTCAGGTAGTCCGCATGAACCCCGTTCTTGTGTCACTTTATAATTGTAGCTCCTTTGTGTCTGCTGTCAGAGATTCCATTATGATGATTTGGGGGCACTTTGGGAAATTGATTTGGATTTGCAGCCCTCTGCACTGTACTTTCAACTTTAGCTGTTCCATAGAGGTGCAATTGTACCCTGTCTCACCACGGTCTTATCCTTTCTGTCTCTGCATGCAGATCAGCAGCTGCTGCAGAAACTGTTAGTGCTGTGCATCACAATATTTGTGTTTGTCTGAGATTTATATGTGAAATCTTTGCTGCCTGTCTCATGTTTTCATATATTTCTTGTGCTTTTTTCCTACAGTAGGAACTATGCATTTCTTTGTTATTCTGGCTAGGTTTTATGCTCAATATTATATTATAGTAAGTAGCCAACAATTATAGCAGTTAATAGCAGCTAATACTAATAGAGGTATTAACCTGACCTCTGAGTCACTGCATGCAATTTTAATCACGCCAAAAATGTAAATAAAATAAATGAAAGCAACAGAATTATTTCATTAAAAATCAGGCTGTGATGCTAGCTTGTGGGTAGGAACAACAGAATACTTATAAATTTTTTCTCTCTTCTCTTTCTTTTCTCTGTAGTTTTGATGTGGAGAATGGCCTGTCGGTGGGTCGCAGTCCACTGGACTCTCAGACTAGCCCGGGTTCTGGTCTGGTACTTCAGGCCAACTTTCCCCACAGTCAGCGCCGCGAGTCCTTCCTCTATCGCTCTGACTCAGACTTCGACCTTTCGCCCAAAACTATGTCCCGCAACTCGTCCACTGCCAGCGACCTGTAAGTATTCTCGGACGCTTTCTGTATTGTTTCAGCAACAATAAGCCGAGAGATTTTTGTTTTCTGTTCTTTTGTTGGTGGGGTTGCAGAGCTGGATTTGGAGGAATATATATAGTGTGCTTAAGAGCACAAAAACTTATCTCATCATTCCAGAGAAATCAAAATGTTTCAGAAAGAGGCTGAAGATATGAAGGCGGCGAATACCTACAGATCATCTAATCTCTGAGAAACTGCAGAGTAAAACAAACTATTTTCTGAATGAAAATGAAAACTTTAAAGTTAGTTTTAAATATGATTCCAGCAATATGTTTTAAAACTGTTAGTTAGCCATGTTATCCACTTTGTTAGGTACACCAGTTATCTAGTCAGCCAATCACATGGAAGCATGCAGACATGGTCAAGACAAGCTATTGAAGTTCAAACTGAGCATCACAGGAAGAATGGTGACTTATGTGACTCTTGACATCATGTGAGGCTGGTCTGAGTGTTTGAAAACTGCTGATCTGCTGCGATTTTCCTGCACAAACATCTCTAAGGTTTACAGAGAACGATCTGAAAACAGCAAAATCCAGGGAGCTGCTATTCTCGTTGATGCCATGTCTGGGGGAGAGCGTCCCAGTTTGCAGAAGAGCATCTCTGAACGCACATCAAACAGATGCTCTACAAGAGCAAAAGAGCACAGTGGACCCTACGAACAGCGAAAGTTTGGACAAGCTTAACAAAATAGAAATTTGGGGGAGAAAAAAAAGGTTTGAAAGGGAGAATTGTGTCTCTGGAACAGGAGATCCACATCATGGATCTACAGCTTACAAATATAGAGCTTCTGATGTGACGCTATCATGTCAAAAATGGATCAAAGTCTCGGAGGAATGATTCAAGCACACTGTGGAATCAAGGCATGAAGAATTAAAGAGACCTGAAGGCAAACAAGGGTCCAACCCTGTACCATGAAGGTGTACCTAATAAAGTGGCTAGTTGTGTATTTCGTTCAACATTTTTTAGCACAACAAAATAAATTTTTCATTTAAGTCAAGGTTTGAAATGATTTGCATTTCACGAGATCACATTGATTGTGTCAGTGTCATAAATACAATAAATTATAATAAATACATTTAAAACTATTTCTAGTAAGCTCACCTAAGGTCCTATTTACACTCGAAGAACTACATGCATTTGGCAGCAGGCTTTAAAGACACTTCAGGCAGCACAGCTAGAGTTTAAAAATGTAAACACGAGAGCAACCAGTTGTAGGTGTAAATGCAGTGAAGTCGCCAGCTAGCGGGAAACATGCTGGTAACGCTACGCTAGTTCAGCAACTAGTTTCTGTCTGTTTATACAGCTGAAGATTTCTCTTGTGCAGCTAGCAGTCTGTTTGAAGCCAGAGTGTTAATGGGGCCTCGACCACCAATAGCTGTCGCTCCTTTGTTTTGAAGGGAGGAGGGATTGAAGCATTGGGAAGTCAATTGGCTACCTCGGTGAGACAAAGTGTGAAGATTGCTGTGATTTTTCTGTCTATCTCTTTGGCCTGTGCCACACTCTCATGAGTCACATCTCCCATGCTTTTCCCAAACACGATCCGAACAACTTTACCTTGGATGCTCGGCTCCAAAAGCATCTCAAGCTCAAAAGTTTGAGAAACAGTCCCAGCAACCATTTGACAGATGCTGATGTGCTGCCACCCGTGTTTCAGTCACAAACCTGACGACTACAAAGGATTTTGATATTTTACTAAACAAGGTGGCGCTCACAGTCATGCATCAAACTGTTTGCTGGACAGTGAAGGCCAACTTAGTGTTTTTCATAGTTAGCATGATTTCACCCTGAGGTCTGGAGGTCTGTGTGCATGTTGTCACCCTAAAGCTTCCAGAAAGCTTTAGCTGATCTAAAACTGGTTTCCCAAGCATCCAAAGCATGAGCTCTGTTCCTCACCTGCATGTTGTTCTAGTTATACAAATAAGTCTTAGAGGCATTTTTTGTCCCTCATAGATAAACTTAATATCCCATCATTTCTAACCTTTAGTGGGATTGGTCTTTTTTAACATTTCCCTTGAGATACAGCTTACTCGTAGCTGGGTTTATTTGTGAGACGCAATCTTGTTGTTTAAATTTAAATTTAGAAGTCAATCAAAGTGAATACTAAAACATCACTAAATGCAAGTTTAACTAATTAACTTTAGTCCTTAGATACAATACGAATAGGGGTTTTTTGCCTAGCAACTAGTGCTAGCCTTTCTAACATTCATCCTGCTCCTCTATTCCTTATTGCCAACTCTTAATTACCACGTAGTCACAAAAACAATATATCTATGAGGTTTAGCACCTTTGCCTCTAAGAAGGATTTTGTGTAACTAATACAACGTGTTGTTCTCCTTTCTTTGTTCAGCGTGATATTCAGACCAGTCACGGTCTCATCCAACTGCAACGTTCCTGCTCAGTCAAATATCCCAGTAACAGCAACCTGACTGTTGTCATGATTTGTGTGTTTGTGGTGTGGAATCACACAATACATCATGAACTGCTCTTTCCCCTCTCACATGGCCTTTTTTTTTAATTTGCAGGCATGGAGAAGACATGATAGTGACTCCATTTGCACAGGTTAGTTGCATATGCTTGTTGCTGGTCCTTTAAGAGCTTCCGTTGTTTGCTGTCATTGAATCAAAGCCAAACTCAGGATCGAGGGTGCCAGCACTGATATTATGACAGGCGGAAGCCGGCAACCTGTACGGCAACAGGCCAAACACAGCACAGGCTTTACAGTTTAACAGACATGGCATCAAAATGAATGTTTATACACGTATTACTTGAAACAGTTGTTTGAACTGTGTGAAGATCTGCTGATCAATGCATTAAGCCAGCAAGCAGCAAGTTACATGTAAGCAGTTCATAAAGAAACAGCCCACAGTGAAAGCATGGTGTAAACAGCTAAGCACTACACTATTCTCTGAACTCCTGAAAGCCCTGTTTTCACAGTGAATTTCATTAAAGCTACTATAGAGCCACTGATGATGTATTTAAAAAAATATTTGTTTACCGAAGTGTTTGTTATTTATGACAGACCGTCTGTCCCGTGAAGTGAGATGTGAAATATAATTGTTTCCATTCAAAGTAAATCCATCTAATTTGGGGCGTTGCGCTGTCCAGATGCTCTGCGTGGCTCCTTGCTCTTTGCTTACTCATCAGTTTGAGAAATAAGACATGGTTCATTTTTCACAGACAACACCCACACACATTCTCTTTGTGCTGAACAGCTTGTTCTTGTGTGTGTGTGTGTGTGTGTGTGTGTGTGTGTGTGTGTGTGTGTGTGTGTGTGTGTGTGTGTGTGTGTGTGTGTGTGTGTGTGTGTGTGTGTGTGTGATCATCATCAGCGACCTACTAACATGATCTGTGTACATGTGATAATTCCAAACTAAAGTCCAATATTTACCCTATAAAAGTTTATCATCAGTAAACGTTAGATATGAGAGAGAGCAGTGCTTCAGCATGCTTCCTCTCTTACATCAGGCTTTTGGAAGTTAGCTGAGCTCAGATAGTACTATCAGCGACATGAAACCCTTGCATGCTGTGCCTGTAAAGTGTGATGTTTTTAAACCACTTAGCTTTTCTCTTCTTACTCAAAGTCCATTTTGCATTTTTATTTAAATGCTAAAAGTTCCTGATAGGGTCTTTAAAAAGGGTTAAAAGTTCCAAAACAAAAAAGTCACTATATTCACGGTAACAGGTAAAAAAGGTTCAACCATCTAAAAGAATGGTTCTTTATTTTGAACGAAAATTGGTTCACGTATTTTGTTTATTCATTTTTTTTAGGTTCTTGCCAGTCTACGAACGGTGAGAAGTAACTTTGCTGTTCTGACACATCTGCAAGATCGTGTGGGAAACAAGTAAGAGCACAAACACGATGTGGAGCGGATGACTAATTTGCTCTTTTGTTATTCTACCGACACATCATCTGTTTTGTGTTTCAGGCGGCCGTCAAGCAGCAACCAGCCGCCCATGTGTAATCCATGTCTCACAGGTCAGTGTTAATACCCCTGGGTGATGGGACACTGAGAGGTTCTAGTTCCTCTGTGACTAATGGTGCCTTTCTCATAGAAAATGAAAATGTTGTTGTCTTTTTAAATACATAGAAAAAGAATTAAGTGATTGTTGATTCAGGTAAATCTGAAAGATGCGCTTCTTACAGTTAAACGGATGCAAATATAACAGTGCTGGTAAATGAATGGTGAAGACATTAACAGTCAGGACAGGTGCAGCATGACAGGATCAAGTTTTCTCTTACCAAGATCAACAGCAGACCCATGCAACATGTTAAAGATGTGGATGTTTCCACAGCAGTCCCAGGTGTAAACTGCAACGTGTCTTTGTTTGACCTCTGACCTTTCAGAGGAGCCTTACCAGAAGCTGGCGATGGAGACCCTGGAGGAGCTGGACTGGTGTCTGGACCAGCTGGAGACCCTGCAGACGAGACACTCGGTCAGCGAGATGGCATCCAACAAGGTGAGGTGATTCAACTCAGCTGTGTCCATACCGATCATTAATGCTGTGAAGAAGTGCAGGTGGAAAACAAAAGCCTCTGATCTATGCCCATTTGTTTATGTATTTATGTATTTATTCAACTGAGTATCCAATCTGTGCTGTTTGACTGTCTGTTGGCAGTCTAGCATCCAGTTTTCAAGATATCATTTTTAAATTTTGTGTGATGGTAGATACCGATAACAGCTCCAGCTGAGATGATTTGGTGCAAATTGGGTCACACAAAAATATAAAAATCAATAAAAAACTAAATATTACTCGTTTTTTTCTGAAATACTACATTGACTAAAATCTTTTAACTTTTTCTTTGTACTTTAGTTTGTAGAGAGAGTACACAGACTGGCTGTGACTGGGCTGTAATAAGGTAGATGGAGGGGGAAAAGTCAGTGTGTCCTAGGAGCTTTGCAATCTACTCTCATGCATCAACTACACACGAGATTTTCAGCTTTTTCATTGTAGTGCAAACTTGCTTTCACTGTTCACAAATTACCTTTGTACAGGAAGAAAATTAGATTTGAGGCGTGCGTAAATAACACTACTGTTCATGAATGGTGCCTCTCTCCACTCAGCGCACGTCCTTGCTGGCTCTTCCTGCTGTCTGGCTGCAAACCTCCTCCTTCCCTCACTCAGCCAATCATATCTCTTTCCTCCACTCAGCCTCTTAAGCTAGACTAACATGATTGGTCGAAGAAGGGGGACCAGCATGCGGGGCAGGGGGCAGGGGATTCTCGCAGACTCTCCCTCACTCTAGCTCCTGCTCTCCCTCTTTATGTTGATCATTGACAGCGTGTGACAGTAGTTGAATGAGAGGCTGCAGTCACACCCTGATGGCAGAGCTCTTCTCCTGCCTCCTCTACCTCAGCTATACCCCACCCTATCCCTCCAGCACCACCCCCCCCTTCATCTTCAGGATTGCAGCTAGGAACTGTGGGAACTTTAATTTTTTAAATGGACTTTTTTTTCATGTCCAGACCATCTCTGCTGAGCATGGAGCAGAACTGAGTGGGGAAATTGCAGCCTATTACTAAGCAAGCAAACTTGGATTTTAGCCTCTACTAACATCAACATGCGTGAGCTGACATGCCTGCGTCGGCTCTCTGGGTTTATCTGTACTGGAGACTCAGACAGGTGAGCAATGGGGAGCCCTGCTGGCTTTCCTTGTTGACAATGGGATCTAGTGATCAGCAGTGCAGGCTTTGCAGTGGGATGAATGCTGAGTGAGCCCACCTGTCGGATCTGACTCAGGACAAGATCCACAAAGGGGCTGAACGTGAGTGTGTGTGTGTGTGTGTGTGTGTGTGTGTGTGTGTGTGTGTGTGTGTGTGTGTGTAGCACAGAAATGACAACAAAAAGGGCCAAAATAGCCATGCGTGTTAGAGGAAGCAGTTGTCATGATTGTCAAAAAACAAAACACGAAATCTTAAGAGGAATGATTCATAGGTGTAGAAATGGCTCGCATGTAAACAAGTGTGTGTGTGTGTGCGCACGCGTGCAGGAAGTACTGAAGCACAAAGGGGGAAGCCGTGATGAGAAGCTCCAGGAGAAATCAAACAGATGATAAACAGTTATGTAGGCTGATGCATGTGTTTGCGTTGGCCTGTATGTGTGCCACAAAATAGCCGTGCAGCCACTGCAGCATCACACTCTCACCCAGATCCCCTCCTTCCTCCCTCAGCCTCCACCTGCCGAGACTGTTACATAATCAGTGTGGAAACTACCGCCCATTACTGCCATTAAATTCAACAGCGAAACACTGAACTCTTTTAATTTATTAAAACTTCATGAAAATTTCACTTGTGTTTTTGTTTTCCTACAAACAGTGCACGTGTTTTTGTTTTTTGTTTTTTGTGCTTAGAGATATTATAGAGATATTGTAGCTTGTTTTGATTTTTGTATATATATATATGTATATATATATGCATATACGGAGGTATATCAAAGGGTATTCATGGACTGTAGGCTGGGAGCATAATCCTATGAGTGCTGTACTGCTGGGGTTTCCCCACATTTTGTTTCACTCTTAATCGAAGGAAAAACAATGAAACATTTGATTTGGCTGTGAAGTTTTTGGGGCTTTAACAGTGAAAATGAATAAGGAAAATACAGATGTGGGTCGTGCCCATTAAGAACTTGCTAACTTTTCTCTACCAATGCAAACAGCTTACTGGACTGAATTATGGAAGTCTGAAAAAACGATGCGTACTGACAGTTTAACAAATGGAGGCCTCAGTAGCATGTGCGATCATGGCTCAAGAGTTGGGAGTTCGCCTTGTAATCGGAAGGTTGCCGGTTCGAGCCCCGACTTGGACAGTCTCGGTCGTTGTGTCCTTGGGCAAGACACTTCACCCGTTGCCTACTGGTGGTGGTCAGAGGGCCTGGTGGCGCCAGTGTCCGGCAGCCTCGCCTCTGTCAGTGTGCCCCAGGGTGGCTGTGGCCACAATGTAGCTTGCCATCACCAGTGTGTGAATGTGAATGTGTGAATGGGTGGATGACTGGATATGTAAAGCGCTTTGGGGTCCTTAGGGACTAGTAAAGCGCTATATAAATACAGGCCATTTACCATTTACCATGTGGAAGAACACTGCCACAACAGCCTGGCACTTCCTCCTCATGCTGGTCATCACCTTGGTCACACACTGCTGTTGGATGGCATCCCATTCTTCAACCAGCATTTCTCGCAAATGTGGTTGTGTTGGTCGCACAACCTGCATCTCTCTGCATTGAGATAACAAGCCTTATTTTTCAGTGAGGGAGATGCCGCCCCGCCCCATCACACTACCTCCACCAGAAGGTCCACCAGTCAGCACAGTGTTGTCCATGTCCTCTTAAAGCTTTGATCCTACAATCCAATAGTTGTAGGCAGAATCTGGACTCTTCACTGAACATAATGTACCTCCAAGTGTTCAGGTCCCAGTGCACATGTTGCCAATGCCAGCGTAATGGTGTAGTGTAATCTTCTTGGGACACCCACTTCATGGCCTGTCTCTGACATCCCAGACACCAGCTTGAAGTTGCCTTATGGCACGGGCCCTTTCCAGGTCAGTCAAACGTGGCACTTTTAGAGCAGACAGACACCACCTGACTACTGTAGCAGGGACCTTGCTCACAACTGCTGCTAATCAGGCACCCAATTGTTAGCATCTAGGCTACTGGAAGCTCAAAACAAGAGTCAAGAAGAGTTTTAATATTGTCAGAGAAGATTTGCCACATTTTTCATGGGCACAACTCACATACTGAACTATTCTGCTCGACCCACGAATGCATTTTCTTTACAAATGTGGCATCATTTCAGAGGAAACAGGCTCTCCAACAGTATAAGATTTATTCGCAGAAGCATTGTTGCAACAAAGAAGTAATCGACCAAACCCAGATTTCCTTCATTCATGTGCCAAGTTTAGTTCTTGGCACTTAAAAGAGGTTAAAAAAACAAACCAAACCCAGTATAATAAAGTAGATACAAAGAGATTCAATCAGACCAATGTAGATACTCTGAGCAGGGTGAGGAACAAACACTTGTAAATTATCTAATAACAAAGAAAAAAATCTACAGTTTGCTTAGTAGTTAATTGAATCTATTGTAACAACGATCAAACCCCAAATTATTCAATATCTAACTCACAAAACTAAGATATATAAAGAACAAAGATAAATGACTCTAGCTATCTGCCCTATGGCGTCACAATACTTGGTTTGTTCCGATCAGCACCTCCTGTATTTAATAGCACCGCATGCTGGAGGAACAGCCCAGAGGCCTCAGCAGCCAAACAGACTTCTAAAAATGAGTCAAACCTATAAAAAATAATGATATGCATACACTACATATAAAACAATTTCAGTAAATGCAAATTAAATGAGTGTGGTGTATGAGATCACAGATTGTGTTTCCTCATTTAGGGTTATGTATATGAGCCATGTGTATCAGGTAACTCAAGGTAGCTCAAGTGTATTGTGTAAAGCGTGGATGCATGGAGGTTACCACCTTCATCACAGCACCTCGTCTTCTTCCCTCTATTTTGTTACACAAATAATGATTTGTTTTTTAGTTATGCGATCTTTCACCTGCCTCTTCACATTTCTCCCACGTTTTTGCAGTTACAAAAATCTAAGCAAATTAGTAATGTGCAATTTAAAAGCTAAAATGAGACATGCATCCATTAGGTTGTCTGTAGTAACATATTAGTCATTTTTTTCCGTTGACCTTTCATGCACTGTGGGTTTGTTTGTTTTTGTTTTTGTTTGTCCTTGGAAACCTTTTTGTTTACCGTTTTGTCTCCGTGTTTAGAACATGAAACAAATTTCATTCAAACGTTGGAAAGTGCTTCAGTGTTTGTTTTGTTTGGTCCTTCTGCTTGTTTGCACCCATATTTTGGTAACGTAGTTTGCTACACATTTCCTCTGTTGGTCTAAGAGTCAAATGAAGGGAAGGAGGCATGTTGTATTAGTGTTTATAGTTACAGAAAGGATTTTGAAATAAAATGCCTTGCTACACACATGCACACCCATATGCTTGGTGTGTGTTTGCAGACTAACCATGTGTTGTTTATGGTTTTGTCATGTCTACACAGTTTAAGAGGATGCTGAACCGCGAGCTGACACAGCTATCGGAAACAAGCCGCTCAGGGAATCAGGTGTCAGAGTACATCGCCAACACCTTCCTCGGTAAGTTAGAACTTTGAAATCTTGTGAATGCAACGACTGAAGAAGGATTTTCAAATTGATACCACAGGTGTATCTACTACGAGGCTGAGGGGAAACACTGCCAGTAAACTAATTTGCTTCTTTGCATCTCCTTTTTTTCTTTTTTGCTCTTCAACATATTTGAATGTTAGGAGGTCTTCTTGTATTTTGTTGGAGTGGATAAAAATGTGGTTTGAGGATGAATAGGGACAAAAAAAGAAGACAGAAAGAAGGGAAGGGAAGGAGAGGATGACTTTCCAAAGGAACAGGGAAAGGGAATTTTACTATATAGAAGAAGGGAGTCATTGTGTGTGTGTGTGTGTGTGGGGGGCGGGGGGGGGGGGGTTTCTTGTACATGGAAATGAAAAGAGCGTGTTTCTGAAAGAAGGTGAGGACTGTGTTAACAGGACAGATGGAGAAGGTGAGGATTTTTCCTTTTTCTGAAAAAGAAGGAGGCGGGGCTGCAGACAGCATTCCCGGACACATTGTGTGGCGTTGTCACGGCAACAGGGTGCACATTATTCAACGGCGTGCCGTATGAATAGGAGGCTCAGTGTTCAACAGCCCTTCCGGCAGGATGGTCCGGCTGAACGAGGATGGCGCTGTCAGTCGGACGCCGTTTTGATATGAGTGCCTCTTCTTCAAGTCTGGCTGCGTTTGGAAATGAGCACCATGGTTTTGGGTGTGAGGAAGAGAAGGCACTGTGAGAGAGGTGAGAAAGGCCAGACAGCGCCTCGTGTGACGCTGCCACTCAGATCGCTGTGCATCCTTAGGTGCCGTGTGCTCGTATCTGGATTTCGTGCCTCTGTGCTAATGAAACACAATGAATGGAAAATACCGAAGAGGATGTGTGGACGTGAGGTAAAGCTGGCTGTCCGTGATGTCACAATGGTATCATTATTCCCTTGGTTTGTACCCCCCAAAAAATGGATGAGTCGTCTTCAACACAGCCATGTCTGCTGGGGCAGTACCTCTGAGTCAACAAATCATGTTGAGATGATGCTGATACCGTCAAAGGAAACCTTTTGGTGTTTTTGTGTTTTTGCCTCAAGGACTACGCTCTCTAATTTGGGTTGAAAAACAAAATCTTCTGCCTTTGATCTTAATCAAGTGTGCTTTGTCATCAAACTGCTGGGAAACAGATGGTTTTTAACCATCATCGTTACGTTTTTGCTGCTAGTGTTCTTCACCTGCTGCCGTAAAATCTGTTTTCATGGTGTTTTTGTGCAATACTTACATTAATTGTGTTTAGTTGGCCAGATCTCTCAGCAAGCACTGCAAAACCAGCAATGTTGTTGCTCCTTTTAGCCTTGTTTTATTATCTCAGCTACGAACAAATAGATTTCAGGTTTCTGATCAGGTGGTGTGAACTGAGTCTCATTGTCATTATAATGATAATGTGTCATTATACTGCTGATGAAGATGGGTTTACACATGTTTTCCGTATGTTTAAGTTCCTTTGTGCAGGAATTCATGTGTTTAGGAAAATGTCAGGTTGCACAGTGACGGTTTCCTGAATTTTAGCTCTGTGCACCACTACAGTGGGTTTGAAATGAAGAAAATGATGCAACTGACATGCATACTTTAACCATTTAGGATTTGCCACTATTTTTATACAGTCTTTGTAAGTGGAAAACAATATCACAAATATAAATTAATTGCTTAAATTCATGGATATCACCAAAATGTGGATTTCTGCCTTTATGATTATTTACTGCAGGCTTTCTGTTTATTCAGTAGTCTTAGCTTAGTTTAGCTTAGTTTGTAACATACTTTACTTCTACATTGCTTTTACACTGATGAACCCTCAGTATTTTCTCTTGATAACTTGTCTATACAGTAGCCCTGGGAGTGGAGTGTTTTGCATCCTGCTGCACGCTGTGAAAAAGATCTTCTTTACCATGGACAGGATCCTTTGAAAATCCTCTGTAGTCTTTCATGGATGTCCAGGCTTTTCTTTTTTTTTTTCTCAGGTTTTCCATAAACTGTTGGTTGTTGAGGTGGACTTGTATTATCTATGTTAATAGCAGTTGTAGTAACAGCTACTGTTCACAATGTGTCAACTAAAGTCCTAGTAAGTCTATAAAGTACACCTAGTGGATGTGACTGCAGCAACAATTGAAGAATCACAAGTTCCAGCTGCAGTATTGAGAATTTGCGTGAGCTGTTGCAGTCACACTATCATCTAATACTTACAGAGTTAAGTGTTTCTAGTAGTGCAATGATTACTAAAATATTGACAGTATTAGTAGTAATTGTAGCAGTAGCTAAAAGTATGCAGACACATCATCATATACTTCCCACTGTCTAGGGCAGATCTACAATAGTTCTACAGTGATAGGAGGCCACAGCAAAAGCAAAATCATTGTGATTTTGTGCAATAAACTTGGAATGTCATCATCTCTGAAATGGTTGTTGCAAAAACAGGGACCAGGTCTGCAGCCACTTAGAGTCAGTTCCTGTCTTGAAAGTAACTTTGGGCTGTTAAGGCGGAGCATTGTGATCGAATGGCAATAAGATGGAGTCAGCCTCCTATGGGTTTGCTTAAAATGGGTCAAATTAGAAATTACATCCAATATGTAAAATGTTTGTGGCAATATGATTAACTATGACAAACTGGCAAAAAAATTGCAAGTCAGTTGCAAATCCGTCCACCAATAGTGATGTAGTAGCTGCGCAGTAACACTAGCATTCAGCAGCCAAGCTTTTACTAGGAGTACAACCACTTTGCGATCAATTGAGTTCCCAATTCCAAAGAAGCGCATCACAAATGAGGTACGCTCATCGGTGCATGCTTACTCAGACTGATTGCACCGTGTCGGCTGCGTCTGTCTGCATGTTTAAATCCGAACGTACCTTTTTTAAGAACTTTGCCAATCTCTCTGCGAGTGATTGCAGTGAGGAGGTTGTCGTCCTGTTTTTAGGTTCATGAACAGCTGCTAACAGCAGTGTGTCTAAATGACAGTCAGACCCGCATTATGTGGAAACAGGGCTGCTTCATAGAAATGGCTACATTGTGGACAGTTTGGTGAGTCAGTTTAACAGATCTGAGAGAACTTGTGATTTTTTTGCGTTTGTCAGAGTAAAAAGCTTTGCAAAGATAAGAAAACCAGCGTGATTATCTCCCTCTAAATGTAAGGCAGGTAGAACTGAATAATCAAGTGGCTGTGTATTTTAAATTGGTTGAAGACACAAGTGGATGCAGTGAGCACTCTGTCACGGTTTTTCTAACACCTACAGATCTAATGGATCACATCTGGCCATAACATTACGTGTCTGTTCATGTTGCAGAGAAACAACATGACGTGGAAATCCTTTCTCCTCCTCCGAAGGAGAAGGAGAAGAAAAAGAGGCCGATGTCACAGATCAGCGGTGTGAAAAAGGTCACACAAAGCCCGGGTTTGGCGCCTGCCTCCATCCCTCGCTTTGGAGTCAACACACCACACGAGAACCTGCTAGCCAAGGTGGGTTCGCGCATACGCTGCAAAGACAGAAAGACACAAACACACCTACAAATGCGCTGTGTCATTACATGCTCTCTTTTATTTCTGCAGCAATTTGAGGATATCGATCGTTGGGGTATGGATATATTCAAAGTAGCAGAATATTCTGGAAACCGTCCTCTGACAGTGACCATGTACACCATTTTCCAGGTAGAAATCTGTTCGCTCCACCAAAGACCAGAATCGACCCAATTTGTGTCTCATGTTTATCTTGAATGCTCCTCATCAATGTGACAGGAGCGAGACCTTCTGAAAACCTTCGATATCCCAGTTGACACCTTCATCACCTTCATGATGACCTTAGAGGACCACTACCATGCAGACATAGCTTATCACAACAGCATCCACGCAGCTGATGTGGTGCAGTCCACCCACGTCCTCCTCTCCACCCCAGCTTTAGAGGTGAGCAAATAAGGCATTATCTAACCCTACCAGCTCCAGGGCTCTGATCTCTCAGTGGACCGAGCAAAGCTCCACCTACTTTTTCTTCTGAATAAATTAATTTTCTCTTCCTCGTTCACCTCAGGTGGTTTTCACAGACCTGGAGATCATCGCCGCTCTGTTTGCCAGTGCTATCCACGATGTTGACCACCCAGGAGTCACCAACCAGTTCCTCATAAACACCAGTAGGCTTCTGTCTTTCTATTTAAACAGCACACAGCTTGGGGTAAATAAGGACAGTTTAAAAGTTGACTGTTAAGAAACTGTAGCTAAAAGCTTAGGATTAAAGCCGCCTTTCAAAGAGGTATTCCACCAAAATGTCACTAAGGATCAAAAGGTGGCATTTTTGTATCAAATACCAGATATGAACACTATTTTCTAAGTATAGTGAGAAAATAGGGTCAAGAAGATACAGTAGTACATATATCAGATCGGAACGCCATATTCCCCGAGACCTCAGGATGATATATCAAATGGTGGAGGCAGACTGATCTGAGTTAACTCACAGACCCGAAACAAAATGCATACCTCTGTGTCACTATTCCACTTTCTCATACAAATACACGCCACAGGTTTTCTATTGATTTTTATTGATTTCTGTTATTTTTGTTCCTTTAACCCTTTGATGCATGAATTATGACAACCTCAATCAGTATTTTTATTCATCTTTAGACATGAAAAAAAGATTTTTGAACTTCATTTTTTTTAAAACATGTACTGTTCAAAGAGTTTTTTTTACATGTCCACTTAGGTGGACAACATCAGAATCAGAATCAGAATACTTTATTGATCCCTGGGGGAAATTATTTTTTGTTACAGTGCTCCATTATAAACCAACATAAACCAACATTAAGACAAGACAGACAATACGCTAACTAAGAATAGTACAATATATACATATATATACATACATAAGTCACTCATAAATAAATAGCTGGAAAAGAAACATGTGTAGTTGTAGCAGTAACTAGTGTGTTAAGTGGATGCGTTGTACAGGGAGATAACCACAGGCAGGAAAGATTTCCTGTGTCGTTCAGTGGTGCTTTTCGGTAATCTCAGTCTCTCACTGAACGTGCTCCTGTGACTGACCAGCATGTCATGGAGTGGGTGGGAGGTGTCCCCACAACATTACTGGGCTTACGGATTAGTTTATTAAGTCTGTTGGCATCTGCGATCCTCAGCCTGCTCCCCCAGCATGCAACAGCATAGAGGATCGCACTGGCCACAACAGACTCATAGAAAATCCCGAGCATTTTCTGGCAGATGTTGAAGGACCTCAGTCGCCTCAAAAAATAGAGACGACTCTGGCCCTTCATAAGTCATACGTTTTGACTTATGAATTTGGTATGGAGTGACACATCAGTGTCTACTGTAGTGGTTTATGTGCAAGTGTACCATCAACACTGACACAAATACAAGAACACAGCCTTTGACTAGCTGTCCACTGTAGTGACCACTATGCATTAAAGGGTTATTTCCTTTATTTTAATATGTCTATTTTAATCTATATGGATCTCTGTAATCTGCACATTTATTTTAGCAGCTTTGTTCAGTCGTTATCATTAATAATAGTTTAGATGCAGCTCAGAAATGTAAAAACAAGAGTCTGAATTGACGATGTAAATACATTAAAGTTGAAAATTAGCTAAAAAAAAAGAAAAAAAGACGTACAGATTAAAATCAATAATAATTACAGCCAAAATATTTTAACATGTTTCCTTAACTTTTCCAGTCTTTAAAATACATAGTAATACATAGAAATGATGCCAGGTCAGGTTCTTTATTATATTTGCACACTGTGGCACATGATTTAATTCCCAGTGGGTTGCTGTGAGCTCCGATTTACATCAAGCTAAATAAAGTAGAATTATCTTCAAGGTGTTCTGTTTTTTGTTTTTATGGATTTCTACCTCCGTTTCTCCAGGTTCAGAGCTGGCGCTGATGTATAATGACGCGTCAGTTTTGGAAAACCACCATCTCGCTGTGGGCTTCAAACTGCTGCAGGAGGAAAACTGTGACATCTTCCAGAACCTCAGCAAGAAACAGAGAGACTCTCTCCGCAAGATGGTGATTGACATGGTGAGAGCGCTGCCCTTTTTATGCGATTTATATTATAACATTAGTTATACTGTCCCTTTGAAATGTGATCGTTTCAGTTCAGTTTTTTGTTTGTCTTGTGAATGCTTGCTGACACACTGAAAAGTCTTGTTGGTAATATATTTTTCCTGAGAACAAAATTGCAGCTTCCTTTTTTTCGCATCTACAACTGGACGGAACAAAGAAAACCAGAAGGTTGTGAGCTGAACTCAGAAACATAATTTTTGCTGTCGCACATCACATTGACATAATGCAATCCGTAGCCGCTCACCCTAACCCCCACAAACATAGTAACATTCAAATTTCTGGTCCCCACAAAGATATGTAAACATGGTACACACACACACACACACACACACACACACACACACACACACACACACACAGAGAGATCAGGTGTTGCTCAGGACTGCTGCAGTGAATCTGATAGATGATAAAACAGCCTGTGTGCATTTGCTTTGTCAGCATTACATTTTGTAACCCAGGCACTGTAAGACAACACTTCACTTCCTGCATCTATCCTTCCTTTTCCTTGTAATCACAAGGAAGTCATCTTTAGGTTGAGCATGAGACCTTTACAATTGTAATGCATTGTGTGTATTTGTGTGGTTGCTGTCCTCTGTAGGTGCTGGCCACAGATATGTCCAAACACATGAACTTTTTGGCAGACATGAAGACAATGGTGGAGACCAAGAAAGTCACAAGTTTGGGAGTCCTTCTACTAGACAATTACTCTGACCGTATCCAGGTTAGAGCAACTCCTGCTGGCATAACACTTTAATAGTATATGTTTAAAAATAATTATTATACGTTGTATTTTTTCAATTATATACATGTGCAAACCATTTGTCCATTCAGTGCAATGAGCAGAAGAGAGTTGTTTCTGTACATTTCACCATTAGGTCTTTAATAAAAAGGATTTTGGTACTAAAATTGCTCAATGTGACAGATGAAAACTATGCAGTGGCTCGAAGACACTGGTGTCAGCGTGTTTCCATTTTGACCTGTGCACAGCTGTACAGCGCGCACTTAAACCAGGCAGTCTGTGTGAAGGTGCTGCCATCTACTGGACAGATTAGTCATAACATCTGTACAGTTTTGCTGAGTATTGAGGTTCTGATGGAAGTAAAAGGTTTTGATCATAGTAATAAAGAATAAAGTTGGGTATTTAACCTCTCAGTACAATGAAAATCTGTATTGTTTTGTTCTGTGTTCATCTTGTTTCTAAGTAATAAATTGTGTAATTTCTTTAAAAAAAAAAAAAAAAAGAGGTAATAAATACCCCACCTCCTTGACAGCACTTACAAAATGCAGTTTGTTTGAATAAACAGTAGTTTTTACTGTCAGCAGTGACTGCTGCTCTGAATGGACAGATTTAACACCCCAAAAAAAAAAAAAATGACAGTAACATTAACTAACTTTCTTAGCTTTATGAGTGACTGTTGCCAAAGCTCAAAATGTTTTTCAAACTGAATTTTTTTCTGGATTCTTTTTACAGTTGAGATTGCATTGCATCTCTAACATTGCCCAGCATGACACGCCACATCTGACTGCGTTTTTCTCTTCCAGGTTCTGCAGAACATGGTCCATTGTGCAGATTTGAGCAATCCAACCAAACCGCTGGAGCTTTACCGCCAGTGGACGGACCGCATCATGAAGGAGCGTTTCACCCAGGGAGACAGGGAGCGGGATAGAGGCATGGAGATCAGCCCCATGTGTGACAAACACAACGCCTCCATAGAAAAGAGTCAGGTGCTGACAGATGGCAAAGTTAACAGATGTTTTAGTCTCATAATAACCTGTCTACATAATGCTTCCATACATAATTGCAATACAATAAGCAATGAGCTAATATATACGCCTTCATAGGTTGAATCTAAAAGTACAGTGCTGTGCATATCTTTAGCCACCCCTCATTTCCTTGTGTTATGTTTCCAAGGAGGCAAACTTTATTATAATACTTTTAAAGTGCTCTTGAGCAAAAGTTCTCCAGGATTTCTGAAAGTCTTTCAAAATTTTTCTTTAGACATTTGGATGCTTTTTCACTCACTTTCAGTTCAGGCCCTGAACCTGACCTTTTCAAATGGATGTGCTGTGCAATGCATCTGGCTCTAGAGCTGATGCAGTGGAAGAGTGGCTGTCAAGAAGCCATTCTTAAGGAAGGGAAACACAGAGAACAGCTGAGGTATGCCAAACTACATAAGAACAGGACTGAAAATGAGAGAAAGTGCCACAGTGAATATCTGTAAAACACAATGGAGGCTCTTGTCAGCATTGATGGAATTATGACCACAGAAAAGTAAAGTTAGATTTTGATCCATCATGCAGCACCATCTGGAAAGTGTCTAAATGGCACCGGTTTTCTTTTTGAGCATGACAAAGATCCCAAACACACTGCCAATGCAGTAAAAGCACACCTGGATAAAAAAAACACATAATCGAACACTATCAGTCATGGATTAGCCTCCAACATTACTGAAACAGCAAGCAATCCTCACTGATTGTTCAGCTGTTTCTGCCTCATATACTTCATTTCTATGTATATTTATATTTCTATAAATTGCTGCACATATTTCCCATTTTTCTGGGAAAAATATTTAAAAAATGAGGAGTGGCTCAAGACTTTTGCACAGTTTGTTATTTTTCCTACGTGTCCTGAAACCACCTCTCCAGTATTTACTCTGCAAATGTGATCCTGTTTGTCCTTTATGTATCGTACTCCTGTCACGTTTGCTGTTGTAATATTGTTAACATTACTATCATAACCAGGTGAGCTTCATTGACTTCATTGTGCACCCGCTGTGGGAGACCTGGGCCGACTTAGTGCACCCCGACGCTCAGGACATCCTGGACACACTGGAGGACAACAGGGAGTGGTACCAGAGCATGATCCCCCGCAGCCCCTCGCCTTCCACCCCAGAAGAGCACCAGGCTGAGGTGGGACCAGCAGCTTTGGGAGCAGGCGCACCCATTCCTTCTGGAGGAGGAGGAGGGGACAAGTTCCAGTTTGAATTAACTCTGGAGGAAGAGGAGGAAGAAGAGGAGGAGGCAGATTCTGACCTTGAGAGCCCCATAGAAAATGAGTCTCAGTCTGCTGCGGAGAGGCACCGAGACTCCTCCTCCCCATCTCTTTCCCCAGACCCCCGCAGCAGCAGCAGCAGCGGCAGGTACCGTCCCCCTTCGCCTCACCCATCTCGGACCTTGAACCTGGCTGCCATGTCGGTGCGGAGCCCCAGCCCTCAAAGAGCGCCAGTCTCCCCAGGGCGGGAAGGTGCTGACACGGACAGAGAACTGAGCCAGGAGGGCGACGGAGTGGCCTGCCTGCGTTTGGGCACATAATGACCAGCACAACCTGCCCTGCCTGAGAGACACGGGTGCTGGATGTATGTCGATGGAGGCAGGGCAAGCCTTTACCAATAATGTCTGTAAAATCACCACAGTCCCTTTACACTGGAGACACCCACTCTGGAGAACAGAGGAATGTTCCCCCTCTGTTTTAGGTTTCGTTTTTCAGCAGGGAGAATAGTTTTTGCCTATCTTTGGGTGCCTGATAGGCCATCCTGGTTTGTTATAGCTTCAGTTTGGAGAGTCCCAGACAGAAACAAAGAAAACGAAACTGCTGCGTTTATTCTGGGAAGAAGAACGAAGCTGAGGCCTGTTCTCTAACAAGAGGTAACAAGGTAAAGGAAATGTCTTCCTTCAAAATAACTGTGACATTTGAACGCGAGCAGCGAATGAGGACCGCAGTGGTGTGACAGGGTCTTGGAAATTATTTTGCACCATAATTTCAGTTTAAGGTATAAAATTATTGAGTCCTCGTTGGATTAAGTGAGTCTGATTTCTTTAAGAATGATGTGAGAGATGAATCATTTTACCAAATACGGGATGTAAATGAGAAAAATCGGTGGACCTTAACCTCAGGGTATGAAGAGAAACATAAATCTAATGTAGCACAGATGTACTGGGTACCCCCTAACCTGACCACCACCCCAAACAGTCTTTCCAGTTTGATTTACCTCCAAGCTGGACAAATGAGACTTTAACCCATGGTGTGTCTCTACATTTAATCAAAACCCTTTAATATACAATTTGGCAACTTACATACTTAAACCAGCTTGTAGCACCACAGAAACTGAACACTGAAGAAGACTTTACCCCAGTCTCACCTGTTGATACTATAAGACACCACCTGTATAATTAGTTTAAGCTTTATTTTATTTTGTACCTGTAGTGACTTTTAATGATGTCATTGTTCTGTTTTGATTTTCAACCTGTTCCTTGTTGTACATTAGCTGATCTCGTCTGTGGTTAAGTGCTTAAAAAGCATTTGTTTTGTTCGGTTTTTTAAATCAGGGTGCCTCCAGTCCGCAGTAGCACTTTACTGTCTCGGCCATTTCAGCTCTTCTGTTCAGTCACAAAAAAAGGGCTTCACCCACTGTAGGCCTGCTGATCACAAAAACACAGTACAAAGCATTTGACTAAAGGTACCAGAAGGCAGGGCGGGAAACTAACCAGCTTTCACAAACTAGCGTCTCAACAAAGGATTTGATGGCGTGCAACAATAATAAAGTTCCTATTCATCTACCGGTCAGATAATATTGGAATTCTAGGACTGCATCTGTTTGTTTTGAGACAGTCCAAAGGTGTGCAAACTCCAACAACTGTAGGTGAAATATAAAACTCAGCCTCCCACCTCAGACCCAAACTGAATCCGATTCTGAATATTTGTTCTTATAAAAGAATAATGCTGGCAAAAACCTTCTTTTTTAAATAATCAGCAAACAATGAACCACTGCTATAACAAAGTATTGTGTGGCATCTGTTCTATAGATGTTCCATAGATGCACATGCTCCCTAATTATAATTTAGTCCGTTTTCATTCAATCTTATTTCTACCATCCTGATGAAAATGTGTCCAACAAAGAAACTGTTGATTTTTTAAAGGCTCCCACATGTTTGTTGGGAAACACTATTCATGCAGTCACATTATTTCTGTCTGTACTGCTGCAATTAAAATCAGCAGCTCCAGCTACTACTGTTTTGAAGCTCTGTGAACTTCTATGCTCATTCAAATGTTTTGTTTTGTTTTTAAAACCAACATTTGTGTAGTTGTTTTTGTGGTTATATTTTATTAAAGTGCTTATAAGAGATTAGAGAGATTATTGAGGAGATCTGTGCTTATGTCCAGGGAAATTTAAGATTTACTGCTTGTTTCTTGTAAAAGTAACAAGTAATCTACTATATTACTTCTGTAACACGTGTATTCATCATGTCTTTCAGATCAGATAGAATTCCCAAAACTCTGCGAGCATCCTGTTAACTTCCCTCCAAGGAAGCCACTTGGATGTTTGACAAACTATCAGTGTGTGCATTTATAATGGCTGATAGATGGAAATTTAAAAGCTTCAGCCATGCTATAAGTCTAGATGTTGAGGGCACCTGAGCCATCAACCATCTGATCTGAACAGAGCGGGGAAGACAAACCAGCAGCATAGTTCATCACAGGCTTTGACACCTGTTTGATTAAATCATACTTGAGCTCAGAGCACTTTATAAAAGAGGCCCTTGCTGTTGATTTTGTTTTTGTAGGTATTTTAGAAAATGTAAAAAATGCCAGCCTTATCCTTTAATGGTAAAATGTTGTTTCGACACACAAACCTTCAAACCTCAGTCAACAGTAAAACATGTTTACACATCTGAACTAAAGATGCTGCTTCTAAATTGTTTTATTTTCCATAAAAAACCCAACGAGGATCTTTGAATTCTAAAATCCCAGCGGTGTGTTTTCCTACCCTGCCGACAGATACCGATGTAGAGATCAGAGAGAGCTCAGGTGGCAGAAACAAGTCACCTGTAGTTCATCCTAAACAGACTGTGCTCCATCAGCTCTTATTTGGTAGATAGTGCTCGACTGGGATAAATGTGTGCCACAAGTGTTGACAACACACAAACACCTGCCAGCCTACAATGCTGTACATTTTTACACTAGAGATTTTAACCTGATGATTGTATCAAAGTCATTAACTTTATAGTGTTAGTTTTTACAAATGATACATGTTAACAGTATTTAAGGCAAACAATTCAATAGATTTTGTGCAGCTTTGGATCCGTCTGTTCAGTTCTTTCCTAATCAGATAGCTGAGACTCGAGGATGTGTGTATTTTCATGTGTTTCATGACTTTGTCTTTCTGTACCAAGTACACATTCAGCCTAGAACAGTGTTTGTCGCCGTCACTGAGGTAGAAAGACCGGGAAGTAAGCAAGCACTACGCAACATACGATGCACTTCCCAGTCAGGCAGTAGTAGAAAACACTAGTCCAACAGTATTTCATTATTTCAGCTAGTAAGCTTTATTGATCAGCCTTACGTGGTTTATAAACGTTTTGAGCCTTGTGCTAAAGGACCACTGTGATGATTTCGAAATGCTGATCCTCAGACTGTTGTTCCATTCACTTTTCCGTGGAGAAAGAGGAAAGTGGGAAAACTGTTGCCAGACTTACATTTTTTTGAGAACGTTTACAAAGTGCCCAAAAGAAGATTTTTTTCAAAGGCTCCAGATTTAAAGACAGTTTAGAGGTCTAATAAAATAATTGTGAGTAGATATGTCATATTAAAAGTGTCTCCTATTAAACCGTTCACATTGCAATCAGAGCAGTTCAGTTTTTACAGTAATTTTTACTCATTAGCATATTTAGATATCAGTATCCAGCTGACCACAGATGCCTTCGTATGACAAAAGTGTCTGCATTTGGCTAGTTTTATAATTATCTAGAGTGTAACAGGCTGAATGTAAGCCAGTGAACCTCAAAGCCTTTGAGCATCACCCGGAAGAGTAAACATTTTCAAAACACTGCATTTAAACGTCTGTTTTTTTTGTTACATCATCAAAAAACATGTATCGTGTCAAAAGTTGGTTTGTCAGCCATTCGTCAAGATCCTTTGGTTTTGATCCAGTCAAACAGCTTTCTATGAGGAGAAAACCTATTTTAGTTACATTTTTGCATAGTGTAGCAATGTTCACATGGCTACATTATCAAAGAGCACAAACAAAGAGCAAAAACAATGGTTTTACCCCCAAAAGAAGTTTATTATATTTGTACTACATTTAATTAAGGAATAATCGTCCAAAAATGTAAAAATACATTCAAAAATTTGGCTTCTGAGATCAAACTGATTTTTCTCAGATGTGGCACAACAAATAATGTGTTTCCAGTTAGTCATCATTTTCTCTTATTGTAACACAAAAATGAACAAATTAAAAGCTCATATTTTTATCCTGTGTGATAGTTTTAGTAGCTATACAGCAACAGTTTTCTGACAGCAGGTGTAATTTGCTCAGCACTGAACAGTCTGAGGAGTTACAGCAGGTTAAACTCAGCACCGTGGCTCTTTGCAGGAAGACGTCAGTGCCATACAGCGCCATCTGTGTCGGTGAGCGGGAGCGTTCCCGCTTCTACACAGAGACAGTGTTGCACTGACACCGCCTCCACCCACGTCCATGCAGTCTTGTTCTTTCAGCCTCTGTGTCGTGCAAACTTCTATAGAGATATTTATTCTTCAGATGTGTCTGTCGATACAAAGTACTGTAACGTAGGATGTCTGATTTTATGTTCTGGAGCCTAAAAATCAAGTATACTTCACAAGTATGTATCCACCTGCCACTCCGATGTTTTTGTCAGAGAAATTAAATCTATTTTTGTTTCGCATTTTAAGCCAAAAGAGTCTCGGGAGTTCAGGGTGTTTTAAGTGGAAAATGCCAATAAATTATATGGAAATTTTTATCCTGTGTTTGGCTGCATTTGTTATTATAAACCATATTTGAATTAAAAGACAACTTAGTTATCTGCTCTGTTACACAAGAAAGTTATAATACTCTATATGCTTACGTTTTCATAGTATTAACGACAACACTGAAACAAACTAAACATTAGTATGGCTAATTTAACGTGTCACATTTGGCTGTTTGCCTGTAGCACTGACATATAACTTTATTTTTCATGTTCAGCAGAAGCTTCTGTCGAGCCGGACCGGAGCTCCAGCGCAGGCTGGAGGTTTCACCCCCTGTAGAAGCAGAAACATGCACAAAAAGTCAGACGCTAGAGTTGTGTTTGAATCAAAGCACTTCATTCACAAATACATCTACTCACCTTGTAGAGATGACAAACCAGTTGGAAAAGGGACAACATTGCTTTGTCTTCATTCTCTTCTGTGTATTCCTGTAATAAGGACAGCACTTAGTCCCAGCATTTCCTTCTGTAAACCCCACCAAAGGTATTAAATTCGCTTGGAATATTTGATTATCTAAGTTTTCCTTTTTAAACTTTGAACCCAAATTATGAATTTTAAACTTACAACTCTGTCCACAGTAATAATTTCAGCCTTGTCATATCAGTTATGAGTTTAAGCAGCTGATAGGGACTACATGATTTTTATACTTTTAAAAGAAAAAAAATTAAGATCTTTTCACTTCAGCTCTTACAGATTTGGTGTATTCTGAACAACTGTAGAAACTAGAAGTGCAGAAAGATGCACAAGCCTTGTCTGAAAACATGAGTTAGTTCATATTCTCTGCAGCTCAGAATTAATTTCAAATTCTAGCTTTTTAAAATGAGAAGCAGATAGACCTCTCAGTATGTTAAACAAATCTCAGCTTGCGTTTTACCCCATTGAAGGTGATCCAGGGCACATGTGTGTGTGCAGGGTTCAGGGCTCTGGTCATAAGAGCGTTGGCACGCATCAGCTGGTATCCCAGATCTCCTTTGACACACGAGTCAACTCTGGACCAGGGCACAGAGGGAGCATACAGCCGGAGACACTGAGAAAAGAAAAAGAAAACCGAAACAGAAAAAGCAGAAGGGCAATGACATAGCGAATGTGATGTCCCCTATCGATCCGTTCAGAATTTGAGCAGAGCATTTGTGATTGCCATTTCTGCTTTTTGATGTCAGGAGCTGTTACAATCCTCAGTTACAGAGTAGGCCGTCCTTTTCTCCTTTCATTTGTTGTTTTTATTTAATCAGCATCAGAGTAAACATCACACTGTATACAATTAGACTTGAAACCAGGGATTGAGACCATAAACTCATCAAGAAACAAGTTTTCCCGAGGACGTGAATCAGGTTAGCAGGGGGTTATTTTCTTGATGGCCTGTGCTGGCTCCTCAGGACCATGAGCTCAGCTATCACAGTAACAGTTGTGATCACTGGAAATGAAAACGACCCTTATATCAAATAAACATTTTTTTCCTGAAGTTACTCACAGACTGTGCAGCGCTCAGAACATCTGCAGATGACTCCATGCAGTAGATGATGTGAAATGCAAGAGAGTGTTCGGTTAAATGGAGGATGCAGGCCTGAGGAAGAGATCAATCAGTCTAGAAGACCCAGCAGAAAAAAAACAAAACAAAAAACACATGCAAAGTTTAAGCTGTTCAAACCTCGATCATGTTTCCTCTGCATTCAGGCTCTCCGTGCTGACAGGTGAAGGGAGAGTTTGCTGAGCGACGCTCCTACAAGAGAAACAAAGCCTAGGTTTATTCAGGTGAAACATTTGTTTTTGTATGCTGCATGCATCAACAGAGGAAGGACTGATGGACCTTAGCATTCCCATAGGGCACCAGTGTGACAGCCATGATGTCCTGCAGCATTGTCCAGGTAGGGAAAAGCTGCTGAGTGATAAATTCTCTGCAGTCTGGACACAGACTCTCATAGTACAGTGTGACAGATACTCCAGGGACAGCCTGGTTTGGCCTGGTAGCATTAACCTCCATACACTGTTTCTCCACCTACAAAACAGAGTTGATGTCATCCCATTTCAGTAAGAAGACAAATAAAAAGTGTTTTTCATAACTTACATGATTTACATTTACAGAAAACACTTTTCTGAAGCTCATCAAACACGCTCACATACAAGTTCAGTGCTGAAGAACATTTCCATGACATGCACAAGGATTAATTTTTAAAAAGTAACAAATGTGACTTGAACCATTTTGCAAAGTTTAAAACACAATCATTGGAAAACTGAAAAGAATAGCTCTTCGGAGCATTTTCTACATTATTGAAATAAAGAGGAAGGACAGATTAAAATTAATAAAAGACACAAAGCTCAAAATGGTCTAAGGAAGCGACACTGCACATTCATCTCCTCCTCCAGACTCTGTTTTCTCTAAACTGATTAGGTGTTTGCATGATTTGACCTCAAGCTACTCTGTCAGTCACATGAACAACCTCTGGTGTTGAATTTCTGAGGCATGACTCTTATTAATGTCCAGACCAAGGAAACTTTCAACTCCACAAAAACTGTCCTCTATACGACAGTGATGAATGATACCATTTGGGTGCACAATAGCAATATTAAACTTTTCCTCTTGTTTTCCTGCTAGTCCTTTGCTTTAAAGTGTTTACATTAAGAAGACGCTTTCATACTGAGAGGACCATTTTACATTCTACTGAGTAAAAGCACACGAATAACGTATAAAAATGGAATAAACTTCTTAAATCTCGTTCAGCTGTGCTTACTTGTGCCTAGCCTATACTAAACAAAATTACTAGTAGGAGCATAGATGACCCCCAGTGTGGTCAGACTTACCCTGCACTCTATCGCTATTTCCAGGGACCTACACCACTGGGAGGGAGGGTAGCGACAGGCCGGTTTGGGATGACACATCCCGAAACCGCTCCGTTCAGTATAGACGAGCAAAAGCACAGCCAGGATTCCCGAGAGCTTCATGTTGGCATCTGCAAAGGAATCCACACAAATCTGAGAAAGTAGGACGGAGAATATCGAAGATGCTCCTCACTGGAACCGCCCAATCAGCTGATTGACTACAGGTGTGAATGCTGCCTTCAGTAATCCTCGGACATCACCGTTTCTGGCTCCGGAGTATAAGGGAGTAACAAAATAATGATCTGAAAATGCTGACAGTTTGATAGGATTTAATATATATTAGTATTTACTTTAAAAAAAATCCAGCTTTAACTAGTTAGCCACTAAACTAAAATTTAAAAAAGAAACGCAGAGCAAGCGTTGACGTTTTTTTTTTTTTCTTCTTTTCTTTGCAGAAACAGCTAATGAAAGATGAAAGGCGGCATCTTGCGCCATCTTCGATTTTGGCCTTGGATTTTGATGTTATTAATTGGTAATGTGTAAAATTCTATGAACTGTTTATGGGCAGATCCACTGTTTGCCTTTTTAAATTCTCACCAATTGCACGAACACAATTTTGAAGCTAACCGTTAGCATCTCTGTGGCTATAAACGAGAAAGTCTGCTATTTTTGCTCTTACTGAGATCAAAGGGTGGCTAACGTTTGCGTTGAAGAGTAAGGCACACCACTGAATTTGTACTGCATTGGAACTTACTAAGAAGCTAAAAGGTGAAGAGAGTTCAAGAGCAGATAAGTAAGACGGTTGCTCATTGTCTCTGTCAATAATTGGCGTTCATGGTGTGACTCATTGACACATGATTATGTAATTCACAGGGACCAAAAGCTTTTGTATGCATAATGTCATACGTGCAGTGCCTTGCAAACCCCTTTCACATTTAAAAATCTTAATTCAAATGATAACAGTGTTGAAACTGAATATGGGCTGCTGCTGGATGTTGACACGTACTGTAACATGCTTTTGACGTGCTCTCACTGGATCTGTACTGTTAACAAAAACAAACAACAAAAAATAAACAAATATAATAATAAAGTCCACTTTGACCAGAATATAAATAAGATAAAATGATAAAGTACTCTAGCTTGTATGACAGCAGTCTAATGGCTAATAATCTGTAAGCCGTTACAGATCGGTGACCTAGCCTACATTAGCTGCTGTTTTGTGACGCCATTTAGAGAGATCCAACAAGGTGCTGAAATGATGGCATTAAATAATACTCCAAACAACCCGTGAAGCTATAATCTTTTATTTGGGATCTGAAAGTGCATACATGAACAGTACAGTTCTGAAGTTGGTAAAATTGGGGTTTAATACCACTTTTCTTCTATAACTCCTCAAAGGACGCACAAGCTGATTCTGATTCAAGACAACAAGCTGAATGTTATTGCATAATCAATACAGTAAATAAACAGTTACAATAACAGTATTTTCTCACAGCAGTAGTCGTACAACTAATGCAGCTAAATCCTTTAGATCAGATACAAAAAAAGAACAAGTGTATACAGACACAATGAAAAGATAAAAATGAAAGATACAGAAACATAATTTTAACAAATACGATAATGCATGTGAGCCAGAGACAGAGGCATCGGATCAAATGCACAGCTCATCGTGAGAAAGAAAACAGATATATATTCTATACTAAGTAGTTCCACATCACGTGACCTGCTAGATCTCATCAGGTTACGGCATGAAAGAAAGGGCAACAGCCAAGAGATTGGGTGAATACAAATATCTCACCAGCCTCCTTCCACCTAATCCATCCCCACATTCCACCTCCAACTGACATACTTACTAACCTCCATCATAATACTGTACCTGAACACATGCCACACCATCTTTCTTGCCCTACATAACTAATACCTCAACATAACTGTTTCTGCTGTTACTTTCCCATAAACTAATTATGGTAGACCGATTTTCACTTTCATGCCACAAATCTGTGGTATCTAGCATAAATGCCAACAAACATTTGGAGGTTCCTGAAGGGAAAAAACAAATATTACTGGTACTAAACCTCCTTAATATGATTCGCACATACAAATTCAAGGACTACACAGTTCTAAAGGTCAAACGCTAAATGGCAATCATTTGTTTCTTTTATTTAGTTATAAACCTCAGCAGGCTGGTTAAAGAGCCTATCTTTGATAATTAACATCTGTGTATTTGTAACATATGTGAATATTTGTTAAATTTCTGTAGCCACTGTGTATATTTCTATTCATATACAGCAGCAGATACAACATGGTAATGGTTGTATCATTAGGTAGCAGATCATGATGACACTTCATGATCCCCTGCAGGGATCATTTCACCATCTCTATTTTGTTTTTGTTTGCACAGTGATAAAACATTAAGATACACGAAGAGACAGAAAAAGACCGAATTGTGCAAATGCTAATTAGAAAGAGGCATGACTTTGCTGAAGTACAAATCCTATTAAGTGGTCAGCTCAATGAAGATGCCACCAACTGAAGATAAATATATATATATATATAAAAAATCAGTGCTACTATGCATCAATCTCATGAGCAACTTGACCATATTTACAAATCCCACATGTCCACCTGCCTTAGTAACAGGGTGAAGACAGTCACAGCATCTCCACCTCAAATGTGGAGTTACGTGTGTGCAAATGCTATGCTTTAAACCTAAACTCCACAGAGCAGTGGTCTTTGTGCACATATAACCTGTGTAAATTGATTTCATATTTTAAATTCTTGCTACAAAATTTACCAATATAGCTAACACTTCATTTTTAGAAGATAGATTATATATATATATATATATATATATATATATATATATATATATATACATATATATATATATATTGCAGTTATAGACTCTATTCAGTGTGCAAAAAATACAAAAAAGATGACAACGAGATAACGTGGCGTAGGACGGGCGCCTACATTTTGCTTTCACTCCTCCTCGCGCTGTCATGTGACGATTGTGGCGCACTCCGTCCGCGACCTGTGCAATGCAGCGATGGACAGTTTACTACTGTGCAACACTATTTCACAGACTGATGTGGTTACGAGCACGACAGACCACGGCCAACACGAAAACATTTCCATTTGCTTTGATAAAGAACTCGTCACAGTTTGACTAATACTGACAGGTGATCGAAAGAGACGCATTAAAGGAAAACTATAGCAATAAGTGCCTAGCACCATTAATGGAGGCTAAACAAAATTGATTTCATAGCTGCTGGTGTCATTCTAATACCAGAACTGGTATCAAAACAGTTTCCAGCCATAATATTCTGATTTAGTAATATGCATTATACCTTTTAAAACCTGTTACACAATAATAGCATGCAAAAATCAAACATATACACCTTTTCACTGCCACAAAGTAGGAACTTGACAGTTTCTCTCCCTTCGTGGCAATAAACAGTCTGACATTTAACTTCAAGTGTACATACGCAATGACAATCAAGAACGTGTGACCATAAAGAGAGAAGTGCATTTTAATGTGACCCGATGACACAAGAAAAAATATATACAGGTCACGATATGTAAAATTAACTCTTCATATCTTTATATATGTTTAATTGTTTCTTAATTCATGGGCAGACCAAGGTTTATTCACTGCTGTGTTCTCCTCTATAAAAATAGTTTAATCGATGATATCCACAAGCACCACTTCATCTCTGCTCAAAAATTGCACAATCAAAGAAGTCCCTGGGTTACAAACCTGCTACTTATCCAGGGATACACATACCTGGATAGATCTGAAATGTAAACAGTTTTAATTTTAAATGATACTTTTATCAATATAGACACAATTTTCTACCGTGTATATATCTCATTTACACTTAAGAGGAAAAAAAAACTTCTCAGGTATGGTCTGCTGGTGTGGTTCAAAAAACTAAAAATCATTACCTATCTAATTTAATTGTAACATACAGTTTTTGGTCCCCATAGTTGGAATCTTTACATTATTAGTTAATACCTAGCTAGCGAATATGCCTGCAAAATTCTAGCAGTAATGATAAAAATTGTTACAGCTGTTTGGTCAGTTGTAAGTCTCTATGTTATGTGCTAGGGGTGTTGATATAACCGAAATTTGTTAGTGGGTACCAATCCCCCTTATTTTTTTTTTATCATTCTCAATCCAAAAAAGTAGAAAATTTAAAATCTAAACTCAATATAAAGCCTTTAAAAAACGCCACAACACACACACTGCTTTCACAAACCAATCATACCTGCTTCTTTTTCCTTGTGTCTTTTGTTGACAGTTTGTAGCCACCAGGGTCATGGCTAAAATCATTAAAATCATTAACCTTTGTTTTGATAATCAGACGCCATGCATTTGGGGAATAATAATAATAATAATAATGGATACTTTATTGATCCCCATGGGGAAATTACTTGTTTTTCTCTGCATTTGACCCATTCACTCAGTGAAGCAGTGGGCAGCCCACTAAGCAGGCGCCCGGGGAGCAGTGTGTAGGGACGGTACCTTGCTCAGGGGTACCTCAGGGTAGCCGTTAAGTGGATTCGAACCGCCGACCTTCCGATCATGGGGCGACCACTTTACCTACTGAGCTATCCCTGCCCCAGTAGCAACTACCTTGTTATAAGATATTCAACTAGAGATTGGTTTGTCTATCTGTTTGGTTCATCAGACTGTTGTTGTCTGTTGGTTGGAAAGAAGCACTTAAAGGCACTATTCTACAGTTTGCTATGAACCTGGAAGTCCTGTAGTATAACCTTGTAAGGGCACCTCACATCAGACTTCTTAACTTTGTTTTTTATCCCATCTTCCTTCACTCTCCCCAACCAGTCACAGCAGATGGCCCCGCCCCTCCCTGAGCCTGGTTCTGCCGCTCGGTTTCTTCCTGTTAAAAGGGAGTTTTTCCTTCCCACTGTCACCAAAGTGCTTGCTCATAGGGAGTCATATGATTCTTGGGTTTTTCTCTGTATGTATTATTGTAGGATCTACCTTACAATATAAAGCGCCTTGAGGCGACTGTTGTTGTAATAAATAAAATAGAACTGAATTGAATTAACAAATCTCCTGGACTCCAACCAAAATCACTTCAAACCAAATGACTGTTAAATTTAGATTTCTCACTGAGCAGGTCCAAATCCTGTCAAATTCCTTACTGACCCTTATTAAGGTTAGTTTTCATAACTACAACTTAATGTAGTTTTGTAATGTCATGTTTGTGCCTAAGAAGCCTCAAATGTGACCAGATCAGTCACCATTAAAGCAGTTAGACTAGCCTTTCAACCTCTTGCTCCATTAGTTCTAACACCCCACACACTTACACCCAACACCTGGTATTTCAAAAACTTTTTGATCCAAATGTGCTGCTCCTTATCAGAAAATGAAAATATCAATATCATCTAAATGTGAAGTTGAACTGGAGAAGTCTTAAAATACAGGAATCCAATCCTCTGTGTGTATTCAGGCTATCTTATTTTGAAAGTGTTTGTGTGTTTGCTCTGGCCTTAAAATAACCATAGCCAGCAATGCAGGGTGGTTCTGTCCCATACTGGGCTTTTTTTCTGTTCATATTGTTGTTGCTTCACTGTTTCTATGCATTTGTTAGATGATTACGAAGCTTAAGAAATCAATTTAAGAAATGCACACTGGTTTGTTTATGTTCAAAGAAGTTAAAACAAGTGTGGTAGAGGTCAGGAGTGGCCAACTATAAATACAAAAACTTGATAGCGGTGAAGCTATTTTATATTTGGCTTCTTCATTAAAATAGTGCTTGTGCTTGCGTCTAGAAAAAAATACAGAAACTTGTGCTGGATTGTTTTAGCTTCAGGACTAAAGAATAATTGAAATCAACATTGCAATGACAAATTTTGTTATTTGTGTTTTCCTAAATATTTTGTGCCTTTGCTTTAGTTACTCTTTTAATGGAAGTGTTGTATTCAGAATCCAATTCACTGCACAGCTTTTTGCAACACTTTGGGGAAACTAGTGAGGCTGAATTCTGTACTAGGACAGTTTAGTTGAATATTTACTGCTGACTTCTGCAAAAGCTTCTGGCAAACTTTAGCTGGTGATGAAAAGTAAATTGGCTTTTTAAACACAGAAATTATAATAATAACAAAAGAGTAATAAAATGACTTTTGTTTGGCATAAAAGCAATGTTTAGATTATTATCCAATTTTAGCACTGAATATTTTAGTGCGGTGATGACACTAACCGGTATGCTGTTTTGAGCCTGGTAATAGTGTCTGTTCGGGTGTGTCCACAGTACTGTTACTGGGTGTGTGCTGGTGTGTCTCAGCTGGGCTGCTGGCTGAGAGCGGGCCAGGCCAGGGTTACATTCAGCTGCTGGTTGTGCTGGATCAAGGATGTGTGACGGTAGTGAAGGACGAGCTCTCTCAGTGATGAGTACAGGTTGTAGGGCTCAGCGAAGCCGTATCCCGTGGACGTCCTGTAAATTACACAGTGTTTCACTTCCCCGTCCACACTGTATGAGAGAGGAAACTGATTATTTGGTATCTACAGGATTTATCTACAGAGCATCCAAACATTAAGTACCTAAAACACTCACACGACAGAGCAGGCAAAGGAGCCTCTCCGAGTCTGGCTGTCTCTGATTAAGAATGTCCCATCTCTCTTCCCTCTCAGCAGCTCCTCCGCCTCCTTTCGTCTCATAGCACCAACGTACCAGCTCCTCTCCTCCTGGTGGGTATCATCTGCTAGGGTGTATGGGCTAGCCGGTGGAGAGGGAGCGGTATGATGATTTGAAGCAATTGTGCTCAGTTTTGTTGAGTGTTGGTGTTAGTATCGATCATATGAACCAAAAATAGCAACATGGGTGGCATGATGAGCCACATATACAGTATGTGTGTTGTCAGTGAACATGCCTTTGTGACATTTTACTCCAAAAGATTTGACTAATGTGGCCACAGGCCAAGAGAAAAAGGATACTTACTCTTCTTCTTCACTCCTAATACCGAGCCAGTCATTTATCTGGCTCTGCCTGGTGCCTTGTTGAGTTAGCCAACTGAAACATGGACAAAAAACAGTTGGAGTGCTGTTACATGTATATCAGGGTAATTTCCAGGATTTTTTTTTTTTTTTAAAGGAACACCAATGAGTAATCAGGCTATTTGATCAGAAAATCCAAATCAATACAGAGCAGTAAATTGGTGTAGAAAACATTAGCTATGATTTTCAGACTCACTGGCATCACTTTCGCCTAATACGGATGGTATTCATAAAAAGTGCCGCTGTAGAACATTGACTTTACTCTTTAAGTGTTCAGTCCCTTTACTTAAAGAAGGATTGCGACCACTGGTTAAGTAATAGTGCAAATCTTTAAGCATCAAAATATACTTAAAGTGCTAAAAGTATAAGCACTTATTACAAAGAAGCACACACTTTGTATTAGTGGATGATTATTGATTCACTAATGTCACTTTAAAGTTTAAAAAGGAGATTATTTCACCTATATGCTAGAAATCCAATCCAGATCAATGACATCGATCAAAGGGTTACACAGTAAAAAGAGAGATACAGTATTTACATGTTTGTTTGTTTTTTGTACTGCCCAGTAAATTAAGTACATTTACAGTTGTGCTTTAGGCTAACTATATTGATACTTGTTCAGGTTTACTTCGTGTGAAAGGGCAACAGTTGGCTAGAAAGACACGCACTACCAATCAGGCTTATGATAAAGCTCCATACCAAGCATAGTCGAGCTGCACAGCTGTGACAACATGGAGAACAGCTGATTTATTTTCTATGTTTATAACGCAGCTGTGTTATTGGTATGTGATGAAATGTAAGAATCAGATTGAGATACTCGTTTGACTGTGAAGTCACAACACGCATCTTCCAGTAGCTGTGACGCTGTGCAGGACACACTGTGTTTTGTCTTTCAGTCCTTGCTTCACTGACGCACTGATTGTAAAATCCAGCCCTGACACCAATGTTTAAAGTCATAGTTTGGCCCATGCTGATACCGATCTCTTGTTATTTTGGAAATTTTGGGACCTAAATTGGAACCACTGTACAACAACCCTAAACATGGGACAGTGAAGGGTTGAACTTACACCAGGTATTGATCTCTGAGCTTCCGGAGCTCCACAAGGTCAGGCTTCAGTTTGTTCATTTTCCTGTCGACCTCCATGTGAACCAGTGCCTTGTTCCTCAGTTCCTCCTCTAACTTCTTCTTGCTGCTGTGGATCTCTTCCACCCTCGACTGTAGTTCATCTGAATTGTTTTGAATTCTGAAAGTAAAAATGAAGGAATTACTCAACTAATCTAGCAACTATTATTAATTCAACTTGTTTTTAAACAAAAAGTGGAAAACCAGGTGCTTTGTGAACGTACTTCTCGGATTCTGTACTGCTGTCTAATGTGAGGAACATGTCGATGTATTCCTTGCTGTAGCGCTCTTGGGTTTCACATTCCTCCTCAAAGATCCGAATGATTTCGCTGAAAGCTTCAATGGCAGTTCGCTTGCTCTGCAGTTCCTAGGAAGAAGAGAAAACAAACCGTTTGTTTTTAAGTCTTTAAAGGAAAGGGCTCTGAAAAGAAAGGATTAAGATCATGTACCTGGGAGGTCAGATTCAGCTCCTCGAAAAGGCGGTCATACTCTTTGCTTTTTTCTTTGTATTGATCCTGAAATATCCTTAGCTGTTCTCCAGCTGCATCAATGTCAGCTTCCATCACAACCTGCTGCTATATGCACAAAACGGTAAAAAAGGATTTAGTCTGGACATTAGCACGGCGGTTTTGTTCCAATACCAGTAACAGACCATGTGGTAAAAGTCTTCAGTTGATTACGTCTTGTTGCGATGTTGTTGTAATGTAAGAAAACAAAAGTTCACAGTTAAATTGCCCCAAAAAGTTTACCTGCTGGTTTCTGGATATTGGATAGAGTAACCGTGTATCCAGTTTAGAGTTGTACTGGGCCAGTGACTTCTTCTGGTAATACTGGATCAGATCCGCTACAGAGGAAAAAGCCAGTGGCTCAGAGAAGCCGTACTTGCCGCCATTATGGAAGATTTTAATTAGTCTGTTTGAAGCGTCTTTTCTGCAAAAGTCAAAGGATAGTTGTCCCATAAATAACATGGTACTTCTTGTCATTTTAGGCTAGCAAGTAGGGAGCTTTGTTCCCCATTGGAGCCTCTCCTGGTTCTGTTTAGTCACTCTCGCTTTTCCTGACAGGAGACTTTTAGATCTCTAAAATGTGTGTGTGTGTGTGTGTGTGTGTGTGTGTGTGTGTGTGTGTGTGTGTGTTCTTTCATCCAAATGTAAGATGGATGACTGGAAAAACACTCGTGAAACACATCTTGTGGGGACAGGGTGTTATGTTGCTGAACATTGGAGTCTACGCCAAACTCTAATCAACAAAGCTTTATATCTGAAACCTGGTCTGTCCCAATTCCGCTAAAATTAGAGCGAAACCACAAAACGTATAAAGTTACACTTTAAAACCAGTAAAACTAAACTTAGACTCCGAGACCAGGAAATAATAACTAACCTTTGACTACAATATATATATTTAATTTGGGGTTAACTTTGTTTTCACATACAGACTACTGATGACTGGTTGCAATGCAGCAATAAAACTTATAAAACCTAGTACAGTCTTTAACTAGTTGTGTTTGATACACTTTACGAAAGTGTAGCCATATGCATACTTGTCACTAATCTTCTAGTAGTTACCTTAATGTCAGCGTGTATTCTCCTTTAATCCTACTGGAAGCATCTCGAACCAGGAATGTACCATCAGGAGTGTTTCTCATCATCTCGTTTACTTCCTCTCTGAACAAATCAAATGGACATGAAGGTTTCTGTTAATTATAACGGTCGGAGGAAGACAACGTCAATAAAATTAGATATGCTGTAACAGTGGTGTTGGCTGAAAGAAAGAAAAAGTGATAGAAATATAAAGTACCTTGAGATGTTGCCCCAGTACCACTCTGCTTCAAAAAGCTGGTGGTCATCAGCACCGCAGTCACATTCTGCCATAGCTTTGTATATTTTGTTCTCTGGATATATTTCATAATAGAAAAAAATGCAGTTACATTTTTAAGTAGGATAAAACATTTTACCTTAATTTGAAACAAAACTGCTAAGGAGTAAACAGTCAGTTGCAAATATATTGGAGCGCACCTCCTTCCTTGCTGCTGTTGGTTTTTCCTGGAAGAGACGTACCATCATTATGATCATGAGAGGAAAGGTCCTGCAAGAACGCTGCCAGGGTGTCGGACTGCGCCTCACTTTCACTTTGGCCCATTTCACTTTCCAAGAACTCTGAAACATCAACCGTAAAACAACCCAGCGTTACCCTCCCTGCCTGTTCACATCAGTCTGTATCTGGCGATCTGCGCTCTGCGGCCGTTCTGCACACACTGCCGTCCTCCTGACTAGCTGCTGAGAGGTTGATATCGTTGTGTAGCTTATTCTCGCACCACGTGGGAGACCGTGTCTAGACTAGTTCGCTGACAGGTGACAGTGTCTGACTGCCTAAAATACCAGAACTGGCACTCCTCGCTCAGGCACACTCGGCTAGACTCGTCGCTGCTTAGTGCCCGACCTCGCCTTGCCTCGCCTAACAAACAACAGCTGTCTACAGCGAGATGCAATGTTGGCCTGAAGATCCAGAGCTGATGCGCCACTGTGGCTGCTTGTGATTTTTACCCCGCCGTGTGTGGTTGTGTCAGTGTTACATTAGGATAGCAGGGAAACGTGAGACCCCGTCTGTCAGGCATATTCGGCAATCATTACATTTATGTGGGAATTCTTTGTGTTTCCCAGCATGTAAACACACACACACATGCAACACGAGCACTGAGTGCAATAAGAGGTGTGCTCTAAGCAGTTGACATAAATCGTCCCCTCACCACTTGTGAAGGCATGCCTGGAGATGCTTGAAATCGTTGCTCCAGAAAGAGCTGTGTGTTGGGGGAATCATACTTATACTGTTGTAAAATTAGAAAGGGTGTCAACTCATTAACCCAGGGTCTACACACAGTGAAGCTCTGTCAAAACTTGCCTTGTATAAAAACCTAATAAAAGCTGTTCAACTAAAAAAAAGCTGGATAGTAGATGGTAGATTCATTAACTTTAGGTTTCTTTGCTTTATTTTCCTCCTCAACGTGGTGTAGCTTGTAATGTTTAAAAAAAACTATAGCAATGGTGTTGTGTCATAGCGTGAAAAACTAAGCCCACCTTTACTGCTGCCATAGGAATTAAGAGGGTAATTGGCAGCTAGGTGCTGCTAATCAGATGCACTTGATTAAGTGATCATCAATGAGTGCGAGCGCCTCTATAAAAGCAGACGTTTTGATAGCTTGCTGGTTTGGCGCGTTCGAGTGTGTTGACGCAGTACCACAATCTTCTTAGGAGGAGACATCCCAGCAAATTCGCCCAAGGTCAGACTGCTCAGTGCTCGCAGAAAAGGCAAAAACACAAGTTTGTTTGGAAGGATTGCCAGGAGAATGCTTCTTCTCTTTACCTGATTCCAGTTAAAAGTCAACTGGTCTTCTGGGCTAAAAGTGCTGCTGGCTTTTTTACACTTCTGAAATGCATGTTTTGTTTTTTAAATAAAGGCACTGTAGCATTTCTGCACCTTTGAAGGTCCACTGACCTGGGTGTGCCAACTTCCCTAAACAACTGTGTGTAGAACTTGAAATACTACAAATAGTATTTCTGGAGTTCAGCAGAAGCAAAACAGAGCACCATGTCACTCGGTCTTAGCGCATCGAAGGGTAAATTCTGCCATCTGCTGGTTCCTTTTTAAACCATTCCCTCATGTTTATAAGATTGGGGAAATCTGCAGTCAGCTGGGACTGAATAAGCGATTTGTATGAGTGATGAAACGTTTCTCCTACTGAAAACGCTATATCCAGATGAACAGAATCAACCTTTGGAGACATGCCCCACATGTTGCAAACTAATCTTAACATTTGGTTTGATAGTGTTTCAACAGCCTCCAAGCTTCCTTAAGATGAAAGTGTTTCAGCCTCTGTCCACTGGCTCCTAATGATTATCTTTTATTGTGTAATGTACCCATGAAAATATTTACAAGCTAATAAAAGTCCATATGTTTGGGTCAAACATAAGCACTTTTTAATCGCCAACTTTTTTCAGCATCTTTGAGCCCTCATAGCGTCAACATTAGCTAACCGCATGAAAGCCTCAGACCTGACAAAAATATTTAACCTGTCTGTCTTTGTTTGGTTGGTTTTTAAACTTTACATTTGTGTCATAGTTTCATTAGCGAAACTTAGCCAGTATAACCTATCACATAGAGTGATGGTTATACACATTGATACTCCGGTTGTTTAAGCTGTTTTCTGGACGTCTTCAAGCAACCTAAAGAAGTCCAGACGCTTTTCTTTGCAAGCTCCTTTGACTACGAGAAAACTTAATGTTGAAGATTTACCTTAAATGCACTTTTTTCACATAACAAAGTGGCCGGTCAACAGAAATGACAGTCCTCGTCTTCTATCCTTCGAGCCTCCTGATTCCTTCTGTGCCAAAATATTTTTTTAATTTGGTCATTTTCACAGAAGTGGTTTTGTTTGTTACCCCAAAAAGAAGAGAACCCAGCATGTCTGTTCTTTTTTGTTGTTGTCGTTTCTTGATCATTCTGTCATCTTTTTTGTATAATTGCTACATTCATAAAAAATTATATTACTGTCAAATTGATTTTTGACATTATAAAACATTTTTATGTTTTATGTTTTAATCTTACCTTGATCTGCTGGGTGAGACTCAGGCATGATAGCCATGGATATGTCTCCCTGCTGTCGTGATTGGTTAAACATTGATGACATCACCACAGGACATACTGAACCGGTCTCAGGATTATCCCCGATTTGGTTGGTGTTCTCATTTGTGACGACAGCCTCATCCCTGAGATGTAGCGATGCTAGTGATGACGTTGGGTAATCAGCTGGCTGAAGGTTGTCGTCCTCTGTGCTGTGCTGTAAATTCTGATCTGCCATTTTGAAAGCGCTAACTTAGTATTGTTGTTGTGCAGCTAGGATTTATTGAGAAGGTGAAGCAGCAGGATGTCGGCCCCACAGTGTGGTTGATCACATACTATCAGCTTACAGTTATACTCATGGCTGAGAAGAGAGAGGGTGGCAGTGCAGAGTTCATGGCTGCCCAGTGTTGTGGAGGTAGAGCATGTTCCTCACCTTGAGTCTTGGTTTTAAGCATATCATATAGTAGATTGATGGCACTGCCAATAGATCCAGTTTTCACTTCCTTATAATCAGTGGAGTTTTCCTTATTCAGGTGCTCTTGTGCTCCGTCGCTGTTTGCTCAAAGGGGTTCATATCTGGGCGCAATGGAGAACAATCACACTCTACCGATATGAGTGCTTCTTATATACCTCAACACTAGTAGCTAAGCTGTAAACTGCTAAAGAACAGCAGGCTGAGGAAAAACTGCCCAATTTGTGCTTCGAGGACCCGTGCATCATCTCATCTCAGGAAACCTAAATTAGAAAAGGCACAAATTTTCAGTTATTCTGACCAAAATCCTTATACACATTACTTCATAACTATCCTGTAAGCTATACACCTGTATAGCTTACATTTTTTCTATGGATCGGTAAGAGGGAAACTTTCCAGATTTCCTGGGCCAGTGTGCATTAAACTAAGAACTTGTTTCTGCAACCAACAGCAGTGCAACAACAAGTAATTTGTACTGTGCATGGCAGGGAAAGGAGACTTATTTAACTTTTTGTGAATGATCAAATTCAGATTTCTTAACTGGATCTGGGACATCACCTCCCAGGTCACTGGGAGTCACTATGGCAGTGACACAGTGAATATCAAACAGACAGCCTTAGATGTTCATTGGAAGGTTTGCAGTTTTCAAATTTTGAGATTTGTACACATTTGCAGAAGATGCTTCAGTCAAAATCGTTGCTATCTTAAATTTGCTGCAGTATTTAGTTTTTGTGGGGTTTGTTTGCAGCCTTATATCTTTTTTTGTTTGTTTGTTTGTTTGTTTTTTGCTTGGTTTGTTTTCAAGAAATTCGTAAGAAGAAGGAATACTGTGACTAATTTTGCTCCGTCTCACACTTTCGTTGTCGCTTGCTCCGCTCTGCTCAGGTCGGGACAGCAAGCATCAAGGCTTTGGTGAGAGTAGCATTGCTTCAAATGTGGTGTGAGCAGGTAAAAAAATAAGCGTCGTCAATTATTTTACTGGTAAATGCAGTCAAAAGTGTGGCATTTACTGCAACTATTGGCAAAGCCAGTGGTTTTTGGACCTGTTATTAATACAACTGGCTGAATTTCACTGGCATGAAATGATATTTGGTAGCCTTTTGTCACTGCTAGACCTCTCAGTGTAAACACGTCCTGCACATCGTTGAGAGAAATTTGAGCTGTGTTTGGCAGTACTGCGAAACTGTGCTCTTAAAAAATGCCACTAATTCTTTTAACGTTTGGAAAAACCCATTACTTACATATGAAGTGTTCAGTGCGTCATCTGATGAGTCAGATGTACACATATCAGCTGTGAGGGCTTGAAATGTGATGCAGCATGTGAAAACCAGGCTAAATGTTCATCTCTAACATTTTTATGTGCAGATTTATCGTTTATTTTTTAACTCGCAGATGTTAACTTACAACATCTGTCCCTTGAATTGTTGTATGTTAGAAACAATGTAAGTAGAAATACTCAATCTTAACACATTCATCAATAATGAAACTTCTGATTTAAAAAAATCCTCTAGGTTTACAAGAAAATGGTAAATTGACCACGAATCGCATAACATTATTTCCACAGACAAATCCTGAAAAGCTGCCTACATTACTGAGGGCAAATTCCCCAGGTTGACGTTTGGGGCTGTACTTGTTAGGACTTGGGTAAAAACGATGCGTTATTTGCAGATTTTTGCTACGCATTCATTGAATGAAATGAATGCAAATGTAATGTATCAGTCAACACTAGTGTGTTTCTCTCATGCACAGAGACACATACACAGACCAGTGGAATCGAGAAAAGTAAGTCAAATCATAAATAACCATAAAATAAGGGGCAGGGGTCCCGTGGGGTTATAAAGTATATCTTGCATTTTTTAAAATTTATTAATTTTTTTCATTGTGATGAAGTATTTTGACTTGAAAAGCTCGTTAGACAATTGCAACAATTTCTGACACACTCGTTTTTACAGACGTACTATCATATAAAAACACCAGCGTGTATTTTAAAAAATAGTTTTAAAATTTTTTTTATTGCTAAAATACAAGGCAGCGTGAAATCCTCAGCACTAAATGGTATCACCCTGAATTATTCAAGAGATACCTGGTGAGATTTAAAAATACATCCAATTAAAAAACATTAATATTATATCAAATATTCAACCATTTATGTAACAGATCTTCATATGTAAAAGTAGCTCATTTGTGAAAATACTGATAAGGCTGCCTACAGTTGTGTTCTTTTACAAGACCTTATTTAAGGGAACTGATGTGACAATACCACATAGTTGACCTCTTGTGTTTATCTTTGAATTAAGAATTGAATTTGTTTGCAAATGTGGCACATCATGTTGTGATGAATAACGTCTTTGACAATTAAGAGATTGCAGTTGCTGTCATTGTACGCTGCAACTGAAAAACAAATCAGCTTCATTTAATTTATTATACTAACAAAACCTTAGTAGTTATGAATGTGGTAAAATGAGAAGAGTGATACTTCTCATTTGACCAGATTTTAAATATATATACTGATTTTTTGTTATGTCAAATTTAGTTTTTGAGATTACTTAGAACAGGGGAAAAAAGCATATGTAGTTACTAAATTGTCAAATGTAATGTGTCCAAGTTATGCAACATTACAGACATTACAGATTTTCAGACCATTGAAAATGGCGTTTTACGCGGTACGCAACCATCATGGATTGATGTTCACCGTACATTTTGTCGATTTCCAGTTGAGATGAGATACTAAACATGATTTTGCCCAAACTTACAAAAGTGTCATTATTGCATCCAGCCAGTTTTGTCATGTTTTAATACTTTCCGGACCCAATCCATCTGGGATGGCACAGCTGTACCATAACCATTTTTTTGGTTTGCAAGTCAGAAAAATGTCCTATCTGAAAAACTAGCAATCTTTCAGTCGTGACCTTATCATTTACGCCACTTGAAATGCCACTGACAGTGGCCAGTTTGGTCTCACAAATATGTTGCATTACACAACGTCTCATACTTTCACGTAGTCTGCGACAGTTGGTAATCAGTCCAACGTCTCTCAGATAGTACTGGAGAAACTGATCATATGTTACCGGTTTGGTTTTGGTAGTTTTTTGGTTTTATTTTAATTTGGGGGAGGGGTCATTTTGCAGCTTAGCTTGTGTTTTTAGTGTCTTATCAATGAATGTTGAACCCCACAACAAAAACGAAATAGCTAATATACGCCATTTTTTTCTTCAACGCCTTCAAGCTTCTCATCCTGTACCAGAGCTTCGACAACGAAGAGACGTGAAGGCTAAACGTTAACAGAACTTTCAAAATGGCAGCTTCTGGTAGAACTAACGTCCAGAGAACCTGAAAAAATGAAAGATCATTATCAAACTTGGATGTACAGGAGAGTACGCACCTACCTGGGCTCAGACAGAAGGGACCGGGCGACATGGGAAACCAGCGTTTCATCGGTATCCACGAAGCAGCGAAGAGACGTGGCTGGACGCACACGTGGCTCAGATCAAACCAACCACTGTCCTCGGTCCTCACGCCATTCTCTGTCCCTCCATCCCCCTCCAACTCATCCTATCCCGTACAGCTTCTCCTCCTATGTCCTCCATCTTTTAAAGATCCTCTCCATTTGGTAGTTAATGGTCCCCTCTGAGTGCCATCTTTTTCCCACGCTGTCATTCCTCTGCGTTTTTCCTCTCCTCTTCACTAAAACATGTCCTCTTAAAAAATGAAGCCTTCTTGAGACATTCCCCCAGTTTGATTTTACTTTCACGTGCAGAGCGCAGGAAAAACTCCACTGATCAGTGGGGTGCAGTGAGGAAAGAGAGGGGGGGGAAAGTGTCTATAAAAATATAAACAAATATGAAAAGCCTAAATGTACAATGTACATTTCAGAGCTTATGCTGCTAACAGAAAAAGCAAAACTAAAAGAGCAGCACTGTAACTCTTTTGCACAGTTTGACAGCGCGGTGTGGCTGCACACTGGGGGGACAGAAGCATGAGAATGAGTCGGTGGGAGAAAAAACTCATATATAAATAAATAAGGGAAGGATGCCACTGTTGCTACACAGAGCGAGGGGCTTAGTATTCTCCTGAAATCCAATTGGTCGGCTTGTTGCCATGTGCTCAGCAGACAACAGAGATGCTGCTAACAAATCAAGGAAATGTTCTAATATTAGACTGTATGTATCTAGGCAGCAGGAGTCCCTGACCTCTCAACTCCGCCAGCGTTACTTTCCACTTCACGGATCAGCATAATGAAAGAAGTGGTGTGGAAGTAACTGGTTATAAAAAAAAAAAATGTTACGGCACTATAGACAAAACAACCCCCCTCCCCTCACCTCCACCACCCAAGCGCCCTCGTGATGTCCCAGCCAGCACAGTTACAGTAATGGGGAAAACAGATTCATGTTCTCTCTAGAATTTTTGTATTTGCCTTTTAAAGCATTTTGCTTCTACCTACAGTTTGCACATGGTGTTGATGAAACTTATATATAAGCAGCAATGCAGAAAATCAGGTCCATGCATTAAAAATTAAACAAATTGAGTGCTGAGGGGGGAAAAAATAAAGATCATCTGCAATTGTGCCCTATTTACATTTGTGGTATGACTGATGCTCAGTCATCTCTCTAATATGTCTTAAATTACACTACTACTGCATTTCTAGCACATTCAACAGAGTTGGGACAGTTCCTTGTTCTAGATGAATTTGTGCTCATTATTAAAAGCAGGAAACAGAAATATTCATATCATAAATATTATTATTTAGACTTCATAAACTCAAACATTGTTTGGTAGTTAGAAAGGGGTGTGATGTATTTGCCTTTTTTCTGTTTATTTGGAAAATATGATTTCCTTAATAATATCAACCATTTTTAAAGATGCATTTATCTAATATGTTCATTATTTATCTTGCTTATCGCCCTTTTATGCAGTCAGTAATAGGCATCAGATTCGATGCATGCAAAAGGTCTGAAAAGCATTTTCCTCTTTACACATGGCAGGTATTATTTACTGTGATGTGCTCTGGTCTGCCTGTGCAGGGTTGTATTCATTTCAGTTGTGAATTCTTATCCAACTTTAAAAGTGGGATGAGGACAGATAAAAAAGAAAGACAGACAGAAGAGTAATCTGAAGAAGTAAAAGGAAGTTGAAGAAAGAGGTAATAAAGAGGGGTAAGGGGAGTGAAGGACATGCAAGGCTGAGAAAGAGGGAGCAAGCATAAAAGGGGGATGAGCAGCACTGGACTGAAGTTTGAAGGGTGAGGGGGAAGGTTATTAAGGCTTGCTGTTTTTAGTTGTGACAGGCGATTGCTTACACAGCTGGCTATCTAGCTGAGAGGGAAAATGAGGCATTTGTTAGAAAAAGGAAAACATTGGAAAATAGGCAGTGAAATAACCCGGTGTTTAGATGGAAAGAGTTAACAGGTTTTCATGAATATTTATCTGCAGCCTCCGGCAGCTCCAGTGACCTGGTTAGACTCAACGTCTGGCCACAGCCCTCATGGCGCCTACATGGAAAGTGAGAGAGCGGTCTGAAATGAAAGACGATTAAACACAAGATTAAACCTCACTCAGCTGACTGCCTTGTGCTGCGGAAGAGGCGTAACTGCTGATTGTCCGGGTATGTAGACTCAATCTTACAAATCAATGAGCAAGACTGCTTAAGAGTGAAATATACAGTCTTTATCTCCTCAGGTGCTTGTATTGCTAGGCCTCATTATTAAATAATGCTGATCACAACATTTTAATACAGAGACTAGAATACACCTTTGACATAATCATCACACTATAATGATCTTAGCTTATGTATGTTCCCCCATCTTCTCCTACACAATTGGAGCAATCGTGATGAAACATTGCTTAGGGCACTGTGAATGCCATCATCTATACTGTGTATACAAATACTTTATACAGATCCCACAAAAAGTTCAGTTGAGCACTGAACCAACATGTGTGCATACTGCACGAGTTTGCTAGTTAAAGGAAATACACTGAATGAATTTGAATCATCGTCTATCTCATAGATTCCAATTTTTCCATATAAATGAGAAATCTCACACAGAAGTTAGTCATGGAGTTCCACAGGGTTCTGCACTAGGACCAAGACTTTTTAGGCTATGCGTGCTTCCCTGTGGTAATGTTATCAGAAAGCACTGTATGTTTTTATCTATGAAGTCAGATGAGACAATCAGGAGTACTAACAAGGATTACAGAGAGAGACCCTAATCCTCAAATATCATCTTCTCTTTATTGGGTCTATATTATACCAAGAATTGAAATTAAAATCCTTCTCCTTGCATACAGAACTATTGTGTTCCATCATATCTTAAATACCTCAAAGTACCACATTATCACAGTGGAACGCGTCACACTCAGACTGGAGGGTAACTTGTGGTTCCCAGAATTTCTAAATGTAGAATGGGAGGCAGGGTTATCAGTTACCAGACCCCTTTCCCAAGCTCCCAGTTTGGATTCCTTGACCTCAAGGTCCAGGTCAGAAGTCAAGTTTTTCCAAAAAAAAATCTTGCAAACTCAACTCAAAAAGGATGTCACCTAGAATTTTTAAATTGATACCATCTAATATCAGCTTTTTAAAAAACTGTTCAAACGGATTAGTCCTGTTTATCCCCACTCGAATGTAACCGTGTAGCTCCATAGTTCAGTGGTTTACCTGTTTGTCTAATTAGCAAAAGAGCTCTCATTCAGTTCTTCTGGTATTAAAAACAAAAAGATTATAGCTGCCAACTCAAACATGTGGCACTCCTTGCTTTGAAACACCAACACCCACAAACTTTTATGTAAATATGTTTATTTTAGACAATAATATATATATATATATTTTTTTTTTATAACAACATAATGCACAGCCAGTTAGTGCAGACTATGACAGTTAAGGTTTACACATCAGTTAGCCAGGAAAGGAAGACCACAGAGCAACATTCATTCAGTTCAGTCACGCTGGACGATGTGACATCCATGTGATGATTTTTGATGACATTGGGGTATAACTGTACACTACGCCACTGTGTGTGCGCATGTGTATGGAAAACCAATAGATGTATTTTTTTGGATGTACATTATGTGGTAATGATGTGTTGCCCTTAATAGTAAAATATTAGTGGTGTGCAAATGATAAATGTAGCATGTCATAGAGAAAATAAACATATCTTAGAGACCTAAAGTAAATAATAACCATTGAAGAATCTTATGGAAATATAATATTCTCTTAACAATATTTTGTACACTGATCAGCAACAGCATTAGTATCCCGGCTCTGACTCGTCGGAGCCTGAAAAGGGATTTCTGGCAACAGGTTTTTTTGGTTCTGTGGGTTTGTGGAGGCTGACTCCACATGTTCTTGAGCTGTGCCTCAGCAGTTTTTGTGGTGTGAGAGTCTAAATTTTGTCTATCAAGTGACATAAGCCAAATCAAAGCTGACCAGCTAAACAAAGTATATTAACTAAATAATCCAATTATTTTTCACTTCACCTGTCGGGTGTTTATGTTGTGGCTGATCAGTGTAAATGGAGGACATGGCAAACTATAAATATGCGTTTAAGTAAATTCCAGTGGAGCTTTTCACAGCTCATATCCAGTTATGTTTGCTGGTGTGTCTGCCCCAGTTAGCGGCTTTGATCGTGTCAGTCTGCAGGCCAGCACTTGTGTGGGCTCGTGGGGCTCCGTGGCTGGGCCTTTGGACTCCCCTGAAAGACAACATAAAGGACAGGGCTACATTTTAAAGGCTTGATGGTAACGATTGTATGCATTCACTTCATCGCCTTCCCAAGAAGACCATAGCTTGCATGACTGTGGTGACACCTAAAGGGGGCAGCGGTGCACCTTCATTTAGTGCAGCCCACACCCTAACTATAGCTTGGAGCACTGCAGCGGAACTGATCCTACCACCTTTAAATACAAGAGGCATCATTCACTCAAAGTTGTTTATAAGTGTGACCTAACTTTAACTAACTCGCACGCTTTATTTATTAGATTCAAAGGTGATTTTACAACCCTAATTTTAAACTTGGCCAGCTACAATGTGAAATCTTGCAATATGTGCATTAGGGACACTGTAGGTTGCATAATATAAAAATAGCTGGGAGATGGGAGCTGATAACCAAAAAGTCTCAAAGTTACAAGGCGAACACGGGGGATTGGGGTCGGCTTTGTTTTGTAAAGGAACCGCCTGGCTTCTCTTTGAAGTGCTGAATCGGTTCTGCTGACGTTGGATGACTTAATCGAATTGTACTGTACTTTACAATCAGATTTGGCAAAAGGGAAATTCTCATGATGTTTGGCCCAAATCACTGTATTATAGCGCTCCAAACATTTTGAAGAGACTTTCTTTGAAGCGGGCCCGCTCAGAAGAAATAAACATGTTGATTTGGTTAAAAATGATAGCTTTTGTCATCAGATGTAGCTGTGATGTCGCATAGCCTCATTCAAAGTGTGTAAAGTTGAATTTTCTGTTTACTGCTGGTGTGATTATTAGAAAAGTGAAGCTCAGTGTTTCCCTGATGGAAAAAGAGAAACTGTTTTAAAAACTATTATAATTTTGATTCTTGAAAGTGGTCCTTCTTAGCTGATAAACTTAAGCAACAATGCGAGCATCACAACTAATTCTAGCCACCCTGTTCATATATGATGGGCCAGACTTTGTGAAGAAGGCTTGTGGCATTTTATTAGATTTTTATGCAGAAGGGCATTATTCTTGTCACAGGGTGGCATGTGACCTTTATACAAAACACACAGTGCTTGTAAATATGCTGTGTTTCTTGTGTATTGTTGCCAAGTCATTCATGAAATCGTTAAGATTTGTGAGTGAATCCTGACTTTGAAACTGCTAGTTTGGATACCTCTCCTCTAGACTAAACTTGGCCTCTGTCTGGTTTGATCCCAGGAATTGCCAAACCAGTTCAGTCCAGGCCCTTTTGGGCTCCTTTTATGGTGAACGTCCTAGGGAAATGTGTCAAATGTGGTATTAAGGAGGGGAAGTTTGGTCTGATGCTTGAAATATCTTTCCATTTTAAGTAGTTAGAGAGCAGGTACATTCTCTTAATAGAACAACATTTGTTTTTCCACTGCTAACCTATTACAGCTTTCTGCCCTATTAAAATTAGGTATAGAGCACAAGAGTGACCAAACTTTTTTTTTTTCTACTCATGTTCTCCAGTGAAGTCTGAGAAAGTCCTTCAGTAATGAATTTTACGCCTTGAATCGAGCCAACCAGCTACAAGGTGAATTGTGACCAAAAAAAAAAAGATTTGATTTGGATAAAAAGAGTCAAAGATACTAAGACTGTGCACCTAATTAACATTGGAGGGACTACTCATCCCATAAAAATTAAAAATCCCAGTTTTCCACAGCAAATTACTTCCAACAATCCATCCATACTCTTTCACCTACCCTTATCAAGGTTGGGGGGGGGGCTGGAGCCTATTCCAGCTACCATAGGGCAAGAGGCAAGGTACAAGGTCTGACGCAGGGCTAACACAGAGACCGACCATTCACACTCACATTCACACCTTTGGACCAATTTAGAATCATCAATTAACCTAACCCTACTAACGGCATGTCTTTGGACTGTGGGAGAGTACCCAGGAAGAAACCACAGGGAAAACATGCGAACAGTGTTGTATGTGTGGTGAGTTTTATGGCTCATAATACTTATGGAGAATATGAATGGGACTTTTACTTCCTGATCATCACTGTTGCACTCTATAGCAGTGTGCAGAAGTGTTTCCTTAACTGTTACATTTAACTTTGGATGTTGAGCGAGCCTTGCTTTTTGTTCTCCATTATTTTTCTTGGTTTCCGTTCGACTTTAGTTTGGCCATGAACATACGGTGCACTAATCTACTGCTGTGAAGGAGGCAAAAAAAGAAATAAAAATATTGTTCAACTGTTTAAACGCCTTTGAGTTCTGCCTCCAATACTCAGCTGTCCCTAACAATTCTTACCAGTTTAATTATTCACACAGTGTGACAAGATTATATGGCGATTATGCGGATTTTCCCCTTTAGCCTAAAATAAATCGTCTGTATTTGAGAAAGTGGAGAAGAAGGAGTCGGGAATAAACCAAAGTCCATCTTTGATAATATGAACTCACCGCAGCAGTCTGGGTCTTGGCATAGTTCATATGAGCGTAGAGTAGCACAGCTGTGTCGTTGTGGGATGCCTCCAGTGCGATGGACAGAGCATTGCTTCCATCCTGCAGACAGACAGCAAAGATGGAGAGAGACACATGAGTATCCAGGAGAGCTTTTCAACTAGAGCAGAAAGCTTTACAGTGTGAGAGCAACCATGTGATACACGTTACGCACAGTTGCTCTGTTTTCCAGTTGTTTGGACAGTTTTGTTATTTCTTTTACCATCATGCACCTTTGCTTAACCAGTTAACTATGGGACTTTTATTGCTTTATGATACGTTTGACTGTTTATAATACAGGAAGACAAAATGGTCAGTTTGGAGTTATTTGTTGGCCAAAGAATTTAAAGTACAGTGTCTTGCTACCTTCAGTCAGTGTCTGTTTGGTTTTATGATCCTTTTTAAAAACCAGTCACACTGCTGTCAGTATACTTATCCTTATTTGTGATTGGTCAGATGCTGGCAGTGCCACCGTTTTCTTTTGAACAAAGAGGGGAAAGTTGATAACTAGCTTCATGTGACCGTTTATCCTGACTGCTGATTTTGGGGTAAGTGAATCCAGATTTCGGAAGTTACCCTGGGTATGTTGAACTCGCTTCATCTCCTCAGTTCCCAGACATGTGCAGACTGGGGGATGCTGCACAGCGGTCAACGTGGCCAGGTCCCAGCTTTCATAAAATGTGCCAAGAAATTCAAAGTGAGCCAAAATATTTTCTCATTTTAGACATTTGATAGGTTTTCTAATATGAGCTTGTTAGATTTGCAAATCGTTGCTTTCCCTTTACATTTTAAACATGGTCCCAACATTTGAAAATGGGGTTTGTAGTAACAATACTGCTTAATATAACAAGTGAACTGAAAGTAAAAATGGTTCTGCAGTCGTTACTGTATCCACTCAGCCTTGCAGTCAAACTTTGTCACGCAGTTTTGTGTTTTCAGCGGAGAGGGGAGGTGGGGGCTTTTCCTTCCACCCCCTCAGTCCAGCTGTGCTGTACTGAAACACAAACCAGGAGCTGCTTGCACCAAATGGCCAGCTCATTCTGGCACAGATGTTAATGCTCAAATATCTGTCTGTCTGGCTTCTCTTCAAGCATCTACAGAAATCCACTGTAAAATCACTTTAAAACATACAAGTGGGGAGAAAAGCAGGAGTGTTGAGCAGACCTTTGCTAGCGTTAGCATTTAATGCTGCCAGATTTTTGTATTTCTTTATGGGTTAAGTGGTGAAAAATGCAGAGGACCAGTGTAATGCCTGCAGGACATTGTGTCTGAAATCTGCAAGTGTGTTTTAAATTTTTTCCTCTGGGGTCCAGTCACTGCGTTTCCTCTGTACAGCATCCGTTTTAGTCTAATCTGATTGTAACACCTCAGCTTTCTAAGAAGAAATAGAGAAAAAAGGAAACTACACAGACGAGCAGTTTCCTGAGAAGAGATTAAGCCAAATCCCAGAGAAGAAAGCTCCTGGATGTTTTTTGGCAGCCATCAAACAGCTGGCTTCAGTGTTAGGCTCATGTTTCTGTCATTGCATGAGCTAGTTCAAATGCTTAAATTGTAGAAGTCTTACGTTATCCACAATGGATATGTCGCACCCGGGCTGTTCCAGGAGCAGTTTGACAATCTCAGTTCGGCCGTGCTCACTGGCACACATCAGAGCCGTCGATCCCTCATCGTCCTGCACGTTGACATCGGCTCCACACTCGAGCAGCGCCCGCACCATCTCCTGACGCCCGTGGCTGACTGCTAACATTAATGCCGTCTGGCCTGCCTGCAGAGGTAAAGAATTTTAAATGATTTGGATTAACGAGGAAGCTTCTGCCATTTAAAGCTTGAGTGTTCAGAAGACTTCAGACTGCTTTATTTTTGGATAAATGGCATTCCTGCATGGTGCACTGTTTCCTTTTACTGCTACTGCCCAAAAACAACGCTCACATTTGAGCACCGTGCACTTTTGGTCATTCACTCATTTACTACTCCTCATATAACAGACAGCTGTTTACTCAGTAGCAGGCAGTAAATTAAATTCTAGACACATAATTTGATTTTGCATCGTCACTTGCAGGTGCAGTCACACAATGCTAATTTTTGCCATCTATGAGCTGATTTTTTTTTTTTTAAAGGGAGGATGTCTCCCTAAAGTCCAGCTACAAGGAAAGCTGGCACAACTCAATACACACCGTACTTGAGAATCAAGACGGCAGCTTTACAATAAGTATACAAGAAAAGTCTTCTGGCTGTCTGATTAAGCACAAAACTGATCCAAAATGTAAATATAGAAAAACTGCATTGCGTGACTCGTGCTTAATTACCCACAGCAACAATAACAAGCAGCAGTAATTGGTTTTATAGACAGTGATGCTATAAATTCGGTCCTATGACTTGGCAGCGGAAAAACCCATCAGGCGCTGTGTCAAAACACATACACTACTCAGCCTGATTAGATCAGCCGGGGAATGAAGAAGACTTCAAGTCAACGGGTTCTCGTGAGTGGCTTCTGTGTCATGTTAGGCTCCACATTTGCTAAATCTAATCTGAGATATGCCCAATCACACCTCAGGTTTCCAGATTTAAATGCAGTATAGTAGTTTATTACAATAAAACAGCTCCACCTCGAAATAAACAGGGAATAAAGAAATTACAGTAGTCTAAAAACAAATTCACTCATAACATTATTTTTTATTTATTAAATGTTAATAAGCTTTATAAATCCAATTTGGCTGCTTCACGTTTGCCCTTTTTTGTATGTTTTTTTTTTTATTATTATTCCAGTTTCTTGTGTTCAAATCCATCTAAACTCATTAAAACAAGCCCACAGAGCCAAGACTGCCACATTTAAATGATAACACGCTTCTGGCTGATGGAGCCGACTACACATTCACAGAAGCTCTTTGTGTGCATTTCTAGACATGTTGCGCATTCGCATTTCTCCAGGGCTGAGGTTGTTTTTATTATAAAAATAACTAGTATTGGCATGTTAAAGTCACATGAGTACTAAAACTTTCTTCCACAAATTGTTCCCATCAAATCTTGTGGAATTTCAAAATAAAACGAACAAAATAAATGAGAAATACAGGATATAAGCTACTAGCATACGAAAGAAATGGCTGCTTCCAAATATCTGCACATTCATGTGGCATGTTTGTCCACTTTAAGAGCTGGATGATGAACTGCTGATGACTTGCCTGGCTGGCCTTGGCGTTGACATTACCCTGACTGAAGAGCTTCTTGACCACAACCATGTCCTCCTCCTTCTTCACAGTTGACAGAGCAGCCAACATGATGGCTGTGTAGCCCGCCTTGTTCTGCTTATCCACAGAGCACACACCTGTAGGAGATATGCTTATCACTTATTGAAGCGTAAGGACAGGACCGTCAGCAGGTATTAGGTTAGTTGACCAGTGAATAACACTGAAATGCCAATGAAAATGCTGTCACTATGTAAATAGTGTATAAAAAGTAACAATATATTCCAAAGATGGCGCTTTAAATACATTTGTTGCTCATGACTGAGTAAAAACGAGTTTTGCTGTGGTGGTATTCTGATTATCGTTTCTTTAAAAAGATATCATCAGATTAGGAAAAGCAATAATATGTTCAACTTATATTTCGATCATGTATATCAGCACTTTGGCTGAGACTTTGTCTTTTAAATGTGCTATATAAATAAAGATGACTTGACTTGACTATATACACATGGTGAAAGTCTTTAAAAAAAATTAGGTGTGTGCAAGTAACCAACTTTGTGATCACAATAACTCAGAACAAGAACGAGACAACATAGGATTTTCAAATTGATACCACAGGTCCATCTATTAGGAGGCTGTCAACTGTCAGTATTATTTATTTATTGATACTCTTGGCTCTGCATGATTATGTAGAGATGGTATATTCTTAAGAGGGTCAACTCTGGCTGCGCGCACAGCAAACCCACCCTCTTGCTGTTTAATTCAGTTCTGTTTTATTTATACAGCGCCAAATCACAACAACAGTCAACTCAAGGCGCTTTATATTGTAAGGTAGACCCTACAATAATACATACAGAGAAAACCCAACAATCATATGACCCCCTATGAGCAAGCACTTTGGCGACAGTTGGAAAAACTCCCTTTTAACAGGAAGAAACCTCCGGCAGAACCAGGCTCAGGTAGGGGCCAGTTGGAGTCGCAGCAGATGGCTGCCCCTCCCTGAGCCTGGGAGGCCGTCACTCCCAGGCTCAGGGTCGGCCAGATGGCTACAGCCAGATGGCTCCAGATGTTCAAGGCTGCTCCAGATGATTGGCTGGTCCTTGCAAACAGAAGGTTTGCAAGGACCAGCCAATCATAAGCAAGCGCGTTGTAAAGGAAGCTCGCCTTCAAACGAGAAGAGTTGAACACTTGCAGTGCACACGCCATCAGTTTGAGTTATACATTGGATGATCTGAAGGGCTGTCCCTAAGGTTCAGTATAACATTTACAACTATTTTGAGATATGAATCATGCAAAGCTACTCTAGCGCAATAAACACAAGGAGCTAGAAATGAGCGTTACCGTCCATTTTAAATTCCCCTTTATATCTGCCTCAAACATTCATTATTTTAAATGTATACACAGCCCCACAGTGCAAACAAGAAAGTTCTCCTTGACTGTTAGTTTATTAAACAAAAGGATAGTGCTACACTCACTGAAAAAGCAGGTTTCATTTCATTGTTTACTTCCTGTGGCTGCACATTAAGTGTGTGCTGTTTTTTGTTTTTCTTCCCATGAGGCATGGTGATAAGGTCGACAGGAATTGGAAGTGGACACAGAACCACATGTTGCCTGATCTTATCGAACCTCAAATCAAGATAGTAACAGTGCGCAAACATTAAATTCAAGTCAGGATTATCCTTCTCTGAAAGCTACTGCTAACCTGTGTCCAGCAGCAGCTCCACCACACCAAAGTTAGAGTGAGAGACGCTGTAGTGAAGAGCTGTATTCCCATTGCCATCTGTCATGTTGACTACGTGCTCCAGCAGCATTGATGACACCTCGGAGAACGCCATCAGGTAGTCTGAGACCCGCGGCGGCTGAGCCATCTTCGCGCTGGAGATACGAAACCACTCTAGTTGGACAGTGTGTGTGCTGGAGAGCTGGAGGTGAGGACGGGAAGTGATATATACTTATAAACTGCAGACAAGTGCCTGAAGTAGATCGGCATACAGTATAGACACAAGTAAAACTGCTTTTGTCTCAAGTTTTTAGTAGCCAGTTAGACCCAGTGAATGAGTTTTTCTTTACATGATGGCTGTTTTTCTACAAGGCACACTTTAGCAGTGATGAGGTTAACAGTTTACCCCCCAGAGTTCCTACCAGGCAGTCATGAATCACTAATTCAAGAGACATTTGGCACTTTCTCAGAATATTTTTGCTATATAATCAAGAGAAGGAGCAAAAAGTTTGATTTTAAACACTTTTGCATGATTAAATATTGCCTCACTGCAGGCGAAAGCGTTACGTGTGTCCCCTGGAGGTAAAATTGAAAAAGAGGAAAGCAGGGACGCACCACTTCCTTACTCTTCAGTGTTTTGAGGTCATCGTTTAGGTGGTTCTTCAGAATGAGACAGGCTTCTCGCATTTTTGAGCTCAACTCAAATCTGTGACAAAGCAGACAAATGTGTGAAGTTGAAACACAGAAATAAAATCGCATTTAGAGGATAAGGCCTTTTGTTCCCTCCATAGATTACACTCTAAGTCAACAAAACTACATTTACTTTCATTTTCATAACAACCCACTTTTCTTTCACACCATCAGATGAATAATTTGCAGCTCTCAGCGTTTCCTCATCAGTGTCACTCTCATCCAGGTTAACGTTTCTCTCCTCCTCTGACGTTTCTTCCTCCAAAGCTGCCTCATCTTCTTCAGTGCTGTCCAAGCACTCGCCTTCGACACTTTCTCCAGAAGAACTCCCATCTTCCTCCTCTTCTTCCTCCTCTTCTTCACTGGATGTTGATTCATACCTGGAAGAGCCAAATATCTCAAAAATCTCATCTCTGGCTCTTTATTTCTCATTTGTTAAACCTGTCACCTGGTCAAAGTGTCATTTCCCTCCTCGAGACTACTTGTCGCCACTTATTTTACTTTTGCAGAGGTAAAAATAAAAATTTGGTTTCACATTACAGTAACTCACCCTCCATTTAGAATACCAACAAACTGCAGGCTCTTCTTGCTGCTGCTGCGATTCTCCCCTGCGTTATTCCCGTCTTTCCTCTTCATGATTGATTTCAGCAAACCTGTTGCCATAAAAGAGGGGGGAAAAATAGTGAAAATGCTTGTGCATGAGCAGAACGTGTCTCACACACAAGCAGAAGGTTCAATGAGAGATGCAGGCAGCACAGTTAGGCTGCAGTCAATCAGCATTAGTGATGACAACCAATCCACAGATGAGCCATTCAGTTCAGTACTACATCTCCCACTAGCAGCACACTCGCTAAGCTAACATAGCCTGAAAGAGGCTAGCAGAAAAGCAACAAGTGCTTGAAGCCAACTGACTCAAGCCATCCAAACAACCTTTATTTGTATGTTTGCAGGAGTTTTTAAATTTAACTGCAAATTGTGATCAAGTGAGCTGAAAAACTGAGCACTGACAACAGAGCGCCTTCTCTCGCTCTCACTATCGGTATGTTGCATGTAGCAAGTGTGTCCTATGATCTTGTGTCGACTTTCAACTAAAAGAATTTAGATGCCTAAATTATGACTTAAACTAAAATCAAAATTAATACTGCTAATGGGAATTTATTATTTTTGTTACTTATTATCTTATTAAATAATTCGTAATGCTGAGCCTGACATTGCCTTGCACATAAATGATTCAGCCTCGTTCTAACAGTGATAATTACAGGTCATTACTGCATCACTGGGTTTAAGTTAGGATGTCTGGATCGAATCAGAACTGGGCAAAGTTGGATCCATGCATCCTTAATGTTAACTGCAAGCCAATATTTGACCCCAGCTCATAAAATCAGCAGCAAAGCCAAACAGTACTTACCTGTCTTGGTGCTGCTGGCTGCAGTCTTCTCTTTTTCATCTCCTCCTTCATTCTTAACCTTTCCAACTACTTCTTCTTCTTCTGGTGAGACCTTGTATTCAGCAATAGTCAGCTGTCTCCTCTTTGGTACAGTAACTTTTTGCTCTTCAGTCTTTTCCTCGCTTAAGTTCTCCCATTGACACCCGGTGCTAACGAGTACAACCGGAGCAGCCGGAGCTCGTTCTTCTAGTGTCTCTAATGCATCGGTCTGAGTGCTTTGTTCACTTTGATCTGACTCTGCGTCTTCACCTACACATGCATCGGCCACCTCCGGATGACAAGAAACTGCAGTGTGCTTTAATGCAGAAGTTAGCGTTTCTACTTGGGCATTTGTCATGACAGGTTTGGCAAGAACCCCCTTCTCAAATGTGATTTTGGAGATGTTTTCCTCCATCTTCGCTCTAAGAACTCCAAGGTCTTTATCTGCAACACTCAACCGATCCTCTAGAGCCACAATGGACTCCTGTTGGAATTTAATGGTGTCCTGTAAGGTGTCTATCTCCCGCTGTGCTTCTGTGGTCAGGCCAAGTAGTGACTCCATGACCCAAACCTCAGCCTCTTCTGTCTCCACTCTGGTTTGTATTCCCTCCTCCTGAACCAGGGGGGGTTCTGTTTCTGTGCATTTCTCACAAACATTCACTCTGGTGCCCTCACATGCATCTTTTACACCATCTCTGTAGTATAAAACAACTGAGGCCATCGGCATGTCGTCCCCTACAGCCACTGACTTCTTCTGAATGACTGTTTTTTCAGGGGCGTTTACTAAAGTCTTACTTGACAGTTTCAGGGGTTTGTCCTCTTTCCCTTCAAACTTTTCTGTCAGCCTTTTCAGCTCACCAGATTTTACAAAGCCTTTGTGTCCAGTCGAGGTCGGTGAAGTCAATCGACTGTGTTCAGTTTGGAGGATCTCTACGGTTTGGGTGGATGTCTCTGTAAACTGTTGCTTCTGTTGGGCCAAGTCCATGGCTGCCTTCTTCTCCTGCAGGGCTAACAAGAGCATATCTTTCTCTGCACGAAGCTTGGCCACTTCTTTCTCAAGTGCAGGAACACCTTTTACCCTTTCTTCCATCTCCTTCAGCTGCTTCAAGGCTGTTGCCATTTGCTCTCTAACTGTTTGCAGTTGGCTGGGTGGGATTGGGGTCACAGTGGTGCCAGCAGCTGGAGTGCTGCGCCCAGAGGTCTGAGGACTGGGTTTGGTCCAACTACTTTGCAGAGACTGCATGGCTGGAGAGGGTAAGAGCAGTTTGGGAGGATCTGCAAGCTGGAAGCGGGCGCCATTTTGGTTCTGGTGGGTTTGTTCCTGCTGTAGCCTCCGGCTGGTTTCCAGGAGAGTCCGCTCAACTCTGGGGTTACGTTGTGGTGGAGGCGGTGGCACTTTTGCCCCAGCAGATAGCGGAGGAACGTTGAGAAAAGTTACAGGGGAAAGGGAGACTGTCTCGCAGGGAGCTGACCCAAGTCGGTTACGAGGCGGTGGTGGCGGTGGAGCTCTGCCATCTTCGCTGACCGGGGATGAGAGCGACTCAGTGGACGTCCAGCCACTGGTACGCCCCCCCACACCCGGACTCCTCTGGGAGAGTTTTAGCCCCCGACCAGAGCGTCGAGAACTGATGGGTGCACGACGGAGGTTGTGCCCACTTTCTATCTCTTCTACATATTTAAGAAAGTCTAGATCCAACTGAAATCCATACGGAGTCTGGACAGAGTAAGAAGCTTGCTGATCTGCTTCCTCTTGACTGGGGTAATGGAAAGGCGAGCCTAGATCTGAAAGGGGAAAGACATGTTATGGACAACACGTGATCGGTACTTAAGAAATTCCAGAGGGCATCTCTATAAACAGAAGTTACATTTGATTTCAGTGAGACCTGGCAATGAGTTGAATTGCGTTTCCTTTTTAAACATGTGCATGTGTTTATTTCCTTTGTCTATATCCGTCTTTGCCAGCTGCTTCCTCACCGACTTCCTTATCATCCTGGTATGCATGATCAACAGTTATATAAACAAACCAGGAGTGTGATTGTAAAGCACTGTGTCATCATATAACTAACAGATTTAAAACCCCTCAGGCTATCATCAAAATATTACACCTTTACAGGAAACAAAAGGCACTCCTGTTGTATTTGCCAAAAAGAAAAAAAAAAAAGAAAGAAAAGGAGAAAAAAAAGCCATGTCTAATTTTTTGGCTTCAGCATTGGCAAAGGTTAACACTTTCAGCGTTATTTCATTATCAACTGTAGTTGATTTAGGTGTCTTAAAGATGGATCAAACTCAGATACTCTGATATCATCTTAATTATCTAAAAGTGGTTAGTTCATCACCGTCCTGTCAGGTCAAAACAAATTACTTGATACATTTCTAAAACTACATGTTGCAAACCCCAAACCTCATCTCTAGGCGTAACGAACAGAAATATTCAGGACACACAATTACATTTGACAGTAAGCTTTAATTTCAATAACAGAGACTTCTTTATGGAGTTTCTTACCAGGCAGCTTTGGGTTAACTTGCACAGACTGAGTCATTTTTCAGGACGAGGACCTTTCAGCACGCACACAGCTTTGAATCAACACCTGGCTTAAAGAAAAAACAGATCAACATGAATGCATTTGTTATAGATGACCTTGAACCAAGACCAGTGGAAATAAAGGAAGCTATAAAGTATTGCAGAAGTAAGTTTCTGCAAGTAGAATTTAGACTTTCCCATGTTTTGTTTTTTTTCTTAATTGGTAAAATTTTTAGACCAAGCGCAGAGGATCGTCTTTTATGAGTTGTAAGAACGTGTAACAACCTGTGACTGAATTCAAAAGATTGCGAATCCCCGTCTTTCACTTTAACTAATTCAGTTAAACCCATCTCGTAGTTAGTTGCGGTTAGTCAGCCTTTTTAAGAGAGGTTTCTTTGTTTAGCCACAGTAGCTGTCTCTGCTGTTACTAACTGATTCTTCCTCGGGAAATATAAAATGCTTCCTGTGCTGCAGAAAAGCTCCTAGGTCCAAACAGCATGTGGAAAACTCTGAATTTTGGACACCAATTACAAAGGAAAAACGAAAAAGTGAAGCTTAAAACAGTGTGTTAAAGAGGTTAATCTCTGTCAGCCACTCACTGATTAATTCATGCAGCTGGAGCTCAGGTCGTTCGTCCTCCCTGCTTCACACAGCCCTGTGAGACAGACATCAATTATCATCATAAACAACTTCTGTCACAACAGAGGAGAACTGAATAAACTGATGAGTCAACATTTCTGTATCAGTTTGCTGAAGATGAAAATGATGTGAATCATCACATCTGGCTTTTACAGTGACCAAATGCCACACACAACCTTCAGTGAGAGCATACTGGGAAAAATGGTGGGTCAATACCGAGGAAGCTGTTCTACAGCTTTGTCTTTTTTCCTGTTAATCTACCACACAAACACTGCTATGATACAGATCAGAATGCACTCTCTCGCAGGTATTTTCTTTTTGGTTTGTTTTTGGGCATTTCAACCTTTCTTGCTGAATAGGACAGTGAAGCAGACAGGAAAGGAGACAGAAAGAGCAGGAATGCCATACAGGAAGTGGATTTTTTGTTTTCAAGCCTCGAGTTGTTTGGCTCACTCTGTCACTACAATGCTACAGGATGTTGCTACTTCCCACCAATAAATAGTCAAGGCAAAAAGAAAAACGTTCATTTCAAACAAAGAGATAATTAGTGATGCAATAAGAATTTGCATTGCAGAAAGAGTTCGCTTTTAGACTAGAAACCGGCTAAGCTCACCACCAACTGATGCGCACAGAAATGAGAGATTTTACACAAAACAATAAACTATTATAAAATTCAAAAGTTGTTCTGTGGAGAAAGCCAACTCTGATTACAGTCTGATGAGTTAATGTCAAACAGTTGAGGCCGGCATTGAGTCCATGTCTACGATTGTTTTTTAATACACCAACATGTCCCCTCACTTCCTTCACTTGCATCTCTTTGTTCGTTCATGAATTTTATTTATCCATCCATTTAGTTGTTGTTGTTTTTTTAATTGTTGATCAGTTAGCAGTGTTTCTGCCATATAAATGAAATGAAATCAAAGCTGGGAGCCTTCACACTGGTATGAAAATGTCAAAGTTTGTTGCCCATCATTCATACATAGATGGATTACAATCACTAATAGCCTGGTGAAAGTTTTACATATAACGCTGTTAGATTAGTAAGTTAATAATTACCAATGGCTGTATTACTGTTATTACTTTTAATATTTACTTTTTTTTTTTTTTTTAAACCTAATGCATCGGTGTATACGTTGCTTCTCAGACCATTTACCTACTTGCATCGTTATTACCTACAACATGTTGCACTAAATTGGCCTGCCCAATCTACAGTGTTAAATTTACACCAATCAGATGATCCATTATATTGCATCTCACTGTGCTACTGCATGAATAAACTATGACATGTTGAGGTAGGGACATGGAATGTCACCTCTCTGGTGGGGAAGGAGCCTGAGTTAGTGCGTGAGGTTGAGAGGTACCGGCTAGATATAGTCGGGCTCACCTCTACACATGGCTTGGGCTCTGGAACCAGTCTCCTGGAGAGGGGCTGGACTCTGTCTCAGTCTGGAGTTGCCCTTGGTGAGAGGCGGCGGGCTGGGGTGGGTATCCTAATATCCCCTCGGCTTGCTGCCGGTACGTTGGGGTTTTTCCCGGTGGACGAGAGGGTTTGTTCCCTGCGCCTTAGGGTCGGGGAACGGGCCCTGACTGTCATCTGCGCTTATGCGCCGAGTGGCAGTTCAGAGTACCCAGCCTTCTTAGAGTCCCTGGGGGGGGGGGGGTGCTGGAGGGTGCTCCACCTGGAGACTCTGTTGTCCTGCTGGGAGACTTCAATGCTCACGTGGGTAACGACAGCGAGACCTGGAGGGGCGTGATTGGGAGGAACGGCCTCCCTGATCTGAACCAGAGCGGTGCTCTGTTATTGGACTTCTGTGCTAATCACAGTTTGGCCATAACGAACACCCTGTTCGAACATAAGAGTGTCCATAAGTGCACGTGGCACCAGGACGCTCTAGGCCGTAGGTCGATGATTGATTTTGTAATCGTATCAGCAGACCTGCGACCATATGTTCTGGACACTCGGGTAAAGAGAGGGGCTGAG